>NC_139397.1:128299596-128899596 GCF_054392235.1 Sus scrofa
TTTACTGGAACAACTTGATATCCATTTGAAATTTAAAAATATAAATAAATAAACCTTGACTTTTATCTACCCATACCAAAAAAAAAAAAAAAACCTTGAAATCCATGATAGCAATATAAGAGCTAAAACTGTTAGGCTTCTGGAAGAATATATAGGAGAAATCTTTATGGTATTGAGAAAGGGATAGATTCCTAAAATAAGGCACAAACTATAAAAGAAAAAATGATGACATAAACTTCAGTAACACTTTAAAAATTTTCTTTTCCGTAGCTAGGAAACCAAAAGTGCATCCACAAAATGGAAGATGTATTGGCAAAGCACATGTTTCACAAAATACTTGATCCAGAGTATATAAGGATCTCCTTCGATTAAACCATAAGAAAAAGAAAAAGAACCCAATTAAAATATGAGCAAAATACCTGAACAGATAGTTCAAAAAATATGATATGCAAGTGTCCAATAAGTACATGTAAAAAACATTTAACATTTGTTGTGCAAATTTCATGAATTACTGTAACAAAATACCACAACTGGGTGGCTTGAAATAACAGAAATTTATTGTCTCACAATTATTGAGGTTAGAAATGTCCAAAATCAACGTTGGCATGGCCCCTACTCCCTCTGAAAACTGTAGGTGCCTCCTTCCTTTGTTGCTTCCTAACTTCTGGTGGTTTATTGCCTGACTTTGGTGTTCCTTGAAACTCTGGCGCTGCATAATTCAATCTGTCTTCATTATCATAACGGCATTCTCTCTGCCTCTCTGCCTTCACACTACCATCTTGTGATAAGGAAACGTGTCATATTGGGTTGAAGGGCCACTTTATTCTGGTAAACTCTTCTTAAGGAAATATATTTTTACTGACCCCTTATTTTCAAATACAGTCTCATTGTGAGATACTAGGTCTTAGGATTTCAGTATATGTTGGGGAAACATAATCCAATCCATGATATTACTTATCAGGGATCTGGAAATTAAAACAATTGAGACATGCTTTAGATCAATGGCAATAACTAAATTTAAAAGATTGAAAATATCAGGTATCAGCAAGGTGCCCTCATGGATTACTGCTGGGAATGCAAAATGGTACAACTTCAGGAAATAATAAGACAGTTTTTTTAGGGGGGAGGTTATTTATTTATGTATTTATTACAAAATCAAGCCTATAATAATGATAAAATCCAGCAATCTCACTCATAGGTGATTATCCAATAATGACAAAAACAAACAACTTGAACACAAATGTTCAATATTTATGATAACCAAAAACTAGAAATAATATCCATCAACTGGTGGATGGTGTGACTATCCATACATTAACAGTGAAGAAGAACAAAATATTAATACGTGTAACAACAGAGAAGAATTTCCAAAAAAAAAAAATGATGAGTGGAAAAAGCCAAAGACAAAATTACCTTCTATATTATCCCATGAAATTCTAAAAAAGCAGAACTATGGTGACAGCAGATGAAGGTTCTTTAAGGCTGAGGACTCAGACAGGGGATCAACTATGATGAGTCACAAAAAAAAAATGTTTAGGATGCTGAAACCTTTTCTGTATCTTATTTTGGCGATTATTACAGGACCAAATGCAATTAACAAATTTTATCAAAGGGAACACTTAAATGAATATCTTCTTCTGCATATGAATTACATCTCAGTAAAGTGAGGGGGGAGGTAAAGTGGTAAAAACAAATATCAAAGTTGTGGACACATCTACATATGACTGATTTAGTTCACACTTTCACATCTTTAGAATCCAATTTCAGGCCTCAAACAAGGGACATCCTCTAAAATGAAACGATATCCTGCCTAGTGTTTGAAGAGTTGGCAGATCAGATTGGAATGTTAATGCTATACAGAGAAAGCACTAGCTAAAGTAGTCTGATTTATTTTTTTTCATTTCTTGTGTGAAGACTCTTCTCTTTCTCTTATTGTTGCGCCATGGGGCCAGAGAAGTCTCATGTTAGTAAGAGGGTAATGTTTGTTTCCATGTGAGCAGTAGGCACAGTGGCTGACCTTTGAAAGTCACCTTCTGTTTGGATGCAGCTGGCTATAACGGCAGGTGCTACTCATTGATTCTATCAGACTTCCACCTTGCCTGTGGTTCAGAACCTGTGCAACTGCCTTATCCCTCTGTCATCTAAATTTTGTTTGACGAGTTGAGGTCAAGTTTCTTTTCCCAGAACCTTTATTCCTGAGATAGTGTTGTACTGTCCTCCAGGCTATCATCTCCTTGGACATCTTTGTCTATGTGATGCTTCTGAGTGAGGGCATAGAGATTTCTGTTCCTAATTCTCAGCAAAATCAGAAATTCACAAAAAGTACATTAAGAGTAAGTAAACCGACTCTGGAGAACAATTTGGCCTCCCATTATCATAATCCTCTCAGTCGCAATCTTCCCAATCCTCTGGAAGTCTTCTGCCACAGTGGAGATTTACATAAATGTTACACCACTTTTATGTTTAATAAGCAGAGTTGAAATGTCCTATATTCCCCCAGTTCACCTTCTTATACAATATTTCAAATATAAATGAAAAAAATTGAGGATGATGTTAAATGGAAGTTTATTTCTTAAAGCCTTAATTTTCTTTATCATCAAATCTAATAGATTTATTCTAATTACTGAAAAAAGGAGATACTTTGCTGAATATTGTCTTTATGATCATAAATCAAATGGTTTTGTATTTTACTAAGCAAGAGAGAAAGTGGTTGTTTTACTTAGTTTACTTAAAAATATATTTAAGTGTAAACTGGGACAATTAGCTGGAAATAATGAAAGATTTCACCTTTAATCTGAAAGATATTTTTTAAATATATATGTGTACCCATAAACACATACACATATATACGTACACACAGAAACACACACACATCAGACTTTCTCCGTTTTTATGCTTTTAGGTCTTAATTTTCTGTTTCTATATCTGTATCCATATGATTTTTCTTTCCTTCCTCTCTTCCTTATAACTGTTGAGGGCTTTTGAATACAGTGCTTTTGCCACCACTAGAAACTCTTTTTCAAAGAATTTATGGACACATCACCTTTCTAGAGCCATTTTATTTGGGACTTCCTTTTCATCAATTAATTTAAAAATAATAATGAGGGCCACCAACATCAAGCAAATCTTCTTCAAATACAATATTTAAACCTCTTTTCTTAGTCTCACCAATTTCAAATCACAAAGGCAAAAACTGTCAATAATTGTCCTATGTTTGAATGTAAATACCTTTTACTAGCAATCATTACATGTTTTTGGGAAATATCAAGGCCCTTAAGGCATTTATTTTCCCAGATAAAAGATAAAACCAATTAGTGAGAGTCCCAGAAAAAGGTGGAAGAGGAAATGGTGATTAAAGCAGGTTCTAAAATATATTGCATATTCCTTATCCCTGTAATAGTTCATCATCCAGGTGTAGGTAGATTGTTTGATTAGATTTCCATAACATCCTTAGATAGTGCAGATGTTTTTTGACTCGTGTTTACATTATACAGTTTATATTTTACAGATTATAGGATACAAGGTCAATATCCAAGCCAATCATTTTCCTATGTACCAGTAATAGAAAATTGGAACTTGAAAGTAATAAAAGAGACAGTGATCACATAGTGGTTAGCACTCTGCATTGTGAAATTAAAAAAAAAAAAATGCCATGGCACCAAAAATAAAATACTTAGATATATGTTTAACAAAACCAGAACATTATGTATCTGATGAACACTATACACCACTATTGAAGGACATCAGTGTAGATCTAAATAAAGGAACAGGTATACGGTATGGTATTCAAAGTTTGGAAGAACAAGTTTTTTAAAAGTATTCATTCTCCACAATTTTCTTTCTAGATTCAATGCAATCCCAGCAGATTTTTTTTTTTTTTTTACTTTGTCCTTTTGAAAGCTTGAGGGAAAATAACAATCAATGTAAATTCAGTTTTCTTAAATGTTTGCTAGAGTTCATAGAATTGCTAAACATGTTTCAAATTCAGCTCACCGAAAGTTTCACTCAAATGATTAAACTTGAATTTTAGCTGACCCATGAGGACTGTCAAATAAAAAACTAATCTGGATTTAGGTAAAGAGAGACTTGATTCAAAAAGACTGTTGGAACTCAGGAGGGGAATTATTGTAACATTGGAAGGGGGCTAGTGTAATAGGGGAAAGGAAACATTTCAATAGAGGTAGGAGAACTATTTCAATAAAGGGAGAGAGACTATTACAATGAGGGGAACTATAGGATACAATGAGGAGAAAATTGTCTCAAACATGAGGCAGAAAGGGTTTTTCTTTTATAGGTGGGGGCAATGAACTAGGCTACAAAGAACCAGGTGTAAGGGAGAAGGATGAGCAGGTGGCATGATCAGACAATTGAGCAGAAAACATTTTCTTTTCAGAGGGATGATTAAAGAGATTGTCCCACAGTTTTTGCTTAAGCTTAGGAATGGGACAAAGTTCAGAGGCCCCAGGAGAGGAGAGATACTTGAGTTTAGTTAGGTGAAAGGGCATTTTATCAAGACGGAACCATAGAGGCAAACAATGGAATTAACATTCAGGAGACAAAGAATGGGAAGGTGCAGGGTCTGTGCCTGACCTTGTCCTAGGTAACAAGGGCTCCTCCTTGAATCTCATTTAAGTCAGATGGAGAAGGGTGATCCTTAGCAATAAGTATTTGCTAGAACACAAAACATGGAGGATCTCTTAACTGTCACAGTTTTCCGGTAGCATAGGGCCCAAGCAAAGTTTAGCATTGTCAGGCCCAGTTCAAGATAAACAAAATGAAGATGCCATCTTCTTCATCTAAGATTAATTTGATGCACTGTTCAGAATGGTAAATCAATCAATCAATCCATCCATCCATCCATCCCCCTAAGTGGTCAATCTGACTGTATATTTTAGAAGTTTCTCATTTTTCTCCATTTTCTTTTATAGTCTCAGCTATAAGCAAGGAAACATTTGAGTGTGCCTTTGTTCATACATTTGTTGGCTTAACAAATGAATTGTAGGAAAAAGACTGGATATGGGATCATATCAGGTTCATTGTACTGTAAACAGGAGATGGAAAGATTTTTAAAGGAGACCAGAAGTTTTACTAATGAAAGCAGGTTTTGACTTCCCCGCTGTCCTTGAAATCACTTCTTGAGCCTCACTTGCTAAGGGACCCTGCTTTGGTGCCTTCCACCCCCCATTGGTGTGAGCTTTGGTCTGAGTAAAGAGAAGAAGATCAAAGAAAATCCTGCCAAGCCCTCACTGCCTTTACTCCACATTCTAGGACAACACCTGCTGCTATTCCCTGGGGTACAGCTACTCTTTATGAGAAGTAATAACAAGAAACTGATGGGCCCTGTTCACCTTGGATTTTATCATTCTCATAAAGGTGTCATCAGTGTGGCTTTTTTAAATTATAAATATGATAATCCAAAGTTTTATTACTACAAAGTTTTAAAATCTACAATGGTAGATTTTCTTTCAAAATTGCTATACACACATAGTGATTTGATCCCCTACTTTCAATGTTAGAGAGGTCTATTATTTTATGAGACTTTACCATAGTATTCATTGAAAAATAATTTTACCTTTGTTTACCTAAGTTGCAGTCGTAACTTAGAATAATTGCAGTAGTTGTAGTTGTATTTTGGGTTGAAGGACCCCTATGTGAAGATTTCTGAATGGTAATTTAATTTGTTGGCTGTAGTGAGAGTTTTGATGTGTTTTGTTGTCCAAGCTCCCAGTCGTCGTCTTTGTGCTTTAAGGAGATGGATGACAGAGAGAAAACACTTAATGTGCAGAAACTTTTTTCACCTGAAATGTTAAGTAAAAGGAATTATTTCTTCTCTGGACATAATAAAGATATATCAGTACTAGCTTCAGGGATTTCACGAACAAAACATTCTGAATACAGGGATCCAGGCACATATTTTGAAAAGTTGAGTCCGTTGCCAGCCTTGGTGGTAGTAGCATAGTACAGTGTATATGGATTTGAAGCTATACATATAGGCATGTTTGAAATTCTCTGGTACTTCATTTCTTAAACTAAATCTGACTCCATATCTGCTTTGTGATGCCCTGAAGATAAATGTGACATCAGACTTTCTCGAAGGTTCCAAATGACCTAGATGACTTATGCAGAGCAAAACAATCATGAACAACCACTCTAATTTCAATCCACATGGATGACCCTCATAGGCGCATTACTGAAACCTACCCAGTTCTGTGATGTTCAGTGGCTCTCCTACTTCTCTGGTGTTATTGGACAAGGGGACTATTGTCAAGACTATGAGCCACAGTCTAGCCTTTCTAAGTGACTTAGGCATCCATTTCTCTTAGAAATCTTGCCGCTGTCTCAGGCCCCTGTAAGGATCTGGTGATCTCCAAACACTGCCCCTTTTCTAGCCTCAAACATTCTCCCTGTTGTCTTGCTCTCACTGAAGGAGGAGTCCTTCTGTCTCCTTACCAAAAATACTACAAGTTTTTTAGACTTTCTTGGTTTTTTTTTTTTTTTTTTTAAGACAAAAAAACAAAGGTACTACCTTTTGGAATGACAGAATACAGAGAAAAAAGTACAAATAGGTCTTATTCTGATTCTTCTAGGGCAAAGAACACAAAATATAGACTCCACCTGGATATGTCTTTCTGCCACTTTAGGTACTTAAATGTTGAAAGGGGATATTTTGCTTTTCTACTGGTATTCTAGGACTACCTGAATAAGGCCCCAGTTATTTATGAGAATGATAAAATCCAAGGTGAACAAGGGCCCATCAGTAGTTATTTCCAGAAAATCCAGGAGAGAGGAGGATATACCACCTCAGTATTTTGGAGATTCCAAGATAGGCTAGGTGAAATATGGCAGCAGTTCTGGAATGCGGGGTTAGGAATGAAAGAGTAAACTCAGTTCATAGGGTGAAACAAGCATCTGGCTTGGTATTACAATATAATCCAATCAAATGTTAAATATCTTGTTTTGAAGAATGAAAGCATTGTACAGAGTATAGTATGATTTCATATTTTCTAATGTCTTAGGATGTTCTTTATTTTGAGAGGTATATTTAATATTAGAGTCTTTAAACTCTCAGTTTCTTTTGAAAACAAGATGAGAATTTTCTTACATAAATTAGGCAAATGTGATATATTTCCTATGGGAGGCTTCAAGTGTGAATCAAGAGTCCACACGTGGAGTTCCGGTAGTGGCTCAGTGGTTAACGAACCCAACAAGGAACCATGAGGTTTCAAGCTTGATCCCTGGTCTCACTCAGTGGGTTAAGGATCTGGTGTTGCCATGAGCTGTGGTGTAGGTTGCAGATGCGGCTCAGATCTAGCATTGCTGTGGCTGTGGTGTAAGCCAGCAGCTGTAGCTCCGATTGGACCCCAGGCCACGGGTACGGCCCTAAAAAGACAAAAGACAAAAAAAAAAAAAGGTCCACACATGTGTACACAATACTTTAACCTGGGCCATATGAGTTTAAGATTTTTTGTGTTTACCCTTTAAGCTTTAAATAAAAGGCTAGCTCACTTGTCTATGAAGCTTTCCTTACGTATTTTTTTCATAGGCTGGAATTTAAGGTGTCAGAAAAAAATAATGGCTGATTCCAAGCTAATTGTTGTGGGGCGTGTTAAGATGACAAAGAATGATACATGAAGAGGAACTTCATATCCTAATATACCAGCCGATTACTATTGTTTGGGTCTTGTAGCCTTTGTGTCTCTCAGGATCTAATGAATAGCATTTCCTTTATGTCTCTAGTCAAGTAAAATTTAATTGCTAGTGTCCCAACAGCTTAGCTCCTTCATTTTCTCCTGCAAGTGAGCCAAAGACTCCTTACAGCAAGACGGTATAGGGGACAGAGGTGGAGGGGATTGTACTAGAATCTGAAAACCCCATTCCTGTTTCTGCAACTTAATATGTTTGAGACTGTGCAGTCATTTAAAAGCTTTTCATTATGAATGTTTATCTTAATACAAACAGTATTAGTAATACTATTACTAATATTTGCATTCCACGTGTTATAGAGAGTTCACAGTGACCAACTGTGCTTGTAAAGCTGTGTGTAAATAAAAGAACTAACTATAGTATGAAAATAAGATACATCTGGCTAGGCACATTTTGGTTAATAGTCCTCAGCATTTTCAAAATTCTCAGCCAAAATGATCCTGAAAAGACAAATCTTGGAAAGATATTTTACATTTTTTTTATTTTTTATTTTTTTCGAGTATATGTGCTGCTGAAGCAAGCTCAGGAAAGACAATTTTGAGGAGAACTTTGAACAAATGTTACCAGAGGTTTTGGGTGGGTAACCTAGTGGATAAGCACCTGCTATGGTAGAGGGTTTTTTTGTTTTTTGTTTTTTCTTTTTTCTTTTTAAGGCCATACCTGTGGCATATGAAATCTCCCAGGCCAGCAGTTGAATCAGAGCTACAGCCACCGGCCTATACCAAAGCCATAGCAACACAGGATCCAAGCCGTGTCTCTAACCTACAGCACAGCTCACACAACACTGGATCCCCAACCCACCAATCAAGCACATGTATCGAACCCTAACCCTAATCCTCTGGATGCTAGTTGTTTTTGTTTGTTTGTTTGTTTTTGATATGTTTATTTTGTCTCTTAGGATTTTCCTTCTCCCATTTAGGTGGATAGGAGTCTAGGTGCCCACTTGCCTCAGGGGACAGGTGTGGTAATGTGAAAAGCAGGAGAAGCCTCCAAATTTACCTCCTAGTTTTTGTTTTTCAGAACATAAACTCACTGAAAGAATTATGTAAAATTATCTTCAGAATTATCTGAAGAGCCGATGCCTCTGGGGATTTATTGGAATTAGTTCTAAGGGATTTCTGGAGGGCAGCAAGGGGCCAAAGGTCTTTGGGTTGGGAAAGAAGAAACTGACTTGCTGATTCTGACATCCATTGAGATGTGGCAGGAATGGAGAGAAACAGCTGCGTATTTCCCCAGCTATGGAGTCCTCTTCCTTAAGCACGTGCAAAAACTGCAGAGCCAGGGACATGAAGCTGAAACTAATAGCACTTATGGTTTGAACCTAGCCATGACCCAGATTGGGACTTGAACCTACTTGCCAGGACTCAAACACAGCCAAAACCTTGACTGGGACATGAACCCACATGCTAGAACTCGAACCCAGCCTAAACCCAGATTGGGGCTTGAGCCCACAGTTTTTAAATTAGAATCACTCACCCGGTGTCTGAACTTACTGAGGTTCAAGTTCTTTGTGCCTCTGTGCAGAAGGATTTCAGTGAGAGACAAAGTCACAAGCAAGAAATAGATTTTTTAAGATAGGACACTTGTGAGAGATGCAAGTGGGCAGCAAGGAGGCTCTGCCCTGAGGATTAGATGGGCTAAAGTTATATAATCAAAGGGAGTGGGAGTGGGAAAAGAATCCCGCTTCCTCTTTCTTCCAGAGTAGTAACTTCTTCCCCATATCTTGTAAGAGAGTATTTGACCCTATAAGCTCAAACTAGGACTGTCATGGTGCTTATTCAAATCTGCAGAAGGGTGGTCCTTAAACTCCTGCCCTTGGCCTGAATCTGAATGCAGGCCTCACCCCATCCTCCACCCAATGACCTGAGGCATATCTTGCACCTCCAATAGTTAAGCAATCCTGCCTTGTTCTGATGGCCCTCCTGAGCAGTTGCAAACTTATAGTGGTCTCCCAAAGTTCTTAAGTTTCCATCTCTATCTATGGTCCCTTACTGGGACTCCTACAACTACCTGAGCATCTACCCTATTTCATCCCTATCAAAGCTATCATGTGAACTAGACAAATCAATGCCTGTCCATAAGGTGTGGGTTGTTGATTAACAGCCAAAGGTATCTCCCCAGGGTCTAAATGCTGAGGTCTGTCCATCATCCACGTAGAGAAAGCCCCACTGGTCTTGAGGTAGAATAGTAACTCAGGTAGTCAGTGTAGGAACATGGGCTTCGATGCATTCTTTGAGATGGCTATTGATTAACCTTTGTGTCTTAAGGACTCCAGAGAGTAACATCTCCACAGGCCTTGCTTACTATAGGGAGTGTACCTATGCCTGGATGGACATTAATCCCTAACTTCCTGTAACTTAGTTTATAGGAAGAAAAGGGCAAAGAAACCATGAGACTTATGGGACACCTCTACCCCTAAGACGCCTATTGGACAAGGACTGATATAGGAAATTGGGCAAGGCCAATGGGAGAAAACCACATCTTTCTGGACCCCGTGTTGATACCCCCCATCTTTAAGGGATTAAAAACCCCTTTAAGACAATAGAGAAGGAGGGCTCTTCTCCCTCCTCCCAGCAGTCCTGGGATCTATTTGCTTTCCTATAATAAAGACTTTGCTTGCTTGCTGCCTGTGTGTATGCAAAGTTCATTCTTCAGCTTCTTGAATAAGAACCTGTATTCCAGTAACATTTTTCCAGCATCAGTCTCATTTACCTTCTTGACCAGCATAATCAGCAATTGTTGTCAAAATTAGACAGAGTTTGGAGTTCCCATCATTGCTCAGTGGTTAGCGAATCTGACTAGGAACCATGACATTGCAGGTTCCATCCTTGTCCTTGCTCAGTGGGTTAAGGATCCGGCATTGCCATGAGCTGTGGTGTAGGTCACAGACATGGCTCAGATCCCACTGTGCTGTGGCTCTGGCGTAGGCTGGTGCCTACAGCTCCAATTGGATCCCTGGCCTGGGAATCTCCATGTGCCGTGGGTGTGGCCCTGTTAAAAAAAAAAAAGACAAAAAAAATTAGAGTTTATGAAAAATGTTCATTCTGCTTCCTTGATTGTAAGGTGTCTTAAAAACTGAGTGAAGTAATAAAAAGTCAATTGAATAGGAAAATATACCTCTCCCTTTCTTGCCAAAACTAATACAAATCTCAAAATCATGCCTGAATCAATTGTCGTTCCCCCAGAAAAAAATTGATTTTAATTGATAATATGTTAAAAGTATGAATTAAAAAGAATTTTCTTTTTCCATGTGAAATCATGGAAATTTAAAGCTGAAAGTGACCTTCGAGTTTACCTAACTTTGACTCCTTCTCCAACTCTCCTATTTAACACATGTAAATACTAGACTGAAAGCTTAACTAACCTACCCAAAGTCATGAAGCTAATCTAGTGACAGAAGGATTACAACATAGGGTTTCTGACTGGTGGCCTTTAGTCTTCCTTTTGCATTACAAACATTTGTTTCCTATCTCTGTAAAGATTATCTTATCCAGGGTAATTCTAGCTGAAGAAAAACTAGCACTGGGTGGTAAAGTTATCGTAATAACCAATATTTATTGAGTTTTCACTATGTGCTTGTTCCGCATAGTTTTCTCATCACGTTTTTGAAACAATCATAAGGTAACATTAGTGTTTTGATTTTACGTGTTAAAGTAAACTGAACTAAACCCCAGTCAGAAGGAGTCAAATTGTGAATCTAGTAACTGGAGGATTTCCTATTTAACCATAGGCAGTCAGACGTTACAACCTAATAGGACTCAGTTCTGAAATTATAGAAAACTGACCAAAGTAATGTATTTGATAATTATTCATTTGGCAAATACTTAAGTCAAATAGTGAAGACTTCTATGTATCAGGCATTGATCTAGGCACTAGAGGTAGACTGTAAATTAGGGGAATAAAGTCTTTGACCTTGTGGATTTTGTATTCAAATATTTGCTAGATGTTTACAGAGTGCAAGGAACAGGGGCATATAGAGTGCCATGTGTTGTTATCTCAGTTGATAGAAGGTTTAATCAAAGAAAATTTGGAAGGTAAGAAATGCCAGGAAGCAGGTCCCCTGGTGCCCAAACACACTTCCTGGGTATGCAGGTCACAGCAACGGCTCTGGAACCATCAGGGACTCTAGGAGTCTCATGTGGTATCCCCTAAGCTAGTGGGCTGGGACCTTGAGGATGCAACATAGTTTCCTTTTGTTAGTACAAATTCCTGTGCAGGAAGCACAGTGAGGCCAAACAGATACTTCAGAGTTTGGAGCAGAGAAAGGTCTATTGCAGAGTCATGCCAGGTGTTGGGTGGTTTGTGTCCCCCAAAATCCCAAAATTATAAAGCATTTTTAAAAGTCAGGTGAGGGAGGGGTCACAGGATAAGTGATCAGCTTGTGCACAATTCTCAGATTGGCTGATGGTGAGGTAATAGGGTGGCATAACAGGGGTTAACATTATCAATCCTTAGGCTCCAAGAGGCCGGGGGCTCTGTGCCCATGGTCATAATGTAGTTAACATCTTCCATCTGGTGGAGAGGGGATTTTCACATCTGTAAAACAGCTTCTGGAAATGCACAGCAGATACTGTTATCTAGGTGCTAAAGAGGAGCTAAAGCAAAGGATATGGGGGAAAGGCCTGCCCCAGGAAGTCCCCATAGGATCCTGATTTCTGTTCTGATTCAGTCTCTAGATGATTCTCGAAATGCCTAGGAGAGTATCTGATAGATTACCCATCATTTTGTATAACACAAAACAGGCCTGTTAGGCAGAGCTGCCATGCCAGGTCACATCACTGCTGGTGGTCAGCTTCTGGATGGTATCCTGGTCAAGTGCCAACTCTTGTTGAGCCAACTCTGGCAAGGATGCAGGATTATGATATATGGAGCATAAAGTGGGTTATGGGGTGATGGGTTCAGAGAGCCATGTCCAGCGTAATTGCAATACTGGAACCGTGCACATCAGATTTGATAGGTTCCCAGGAGGATGGTGACAGAACACCTCCCGCCCCCCCCCCGGCTCCACCAATGTGGCTTTTCCAGTTGTGCAGTGAGAAACAATGGCCTTTGGAAAACAACTGCCTACGTAGATTAACCACCTACAAAGATTAACTGTCCTCTGTCAATTCCTTGTGCAACAATCACTAAGTCATGGGACTCAACCCCCTACCACTTCACTGATTTGTGCAACCTTCCTCTCCTTTTTTATATTTTTTGCCACAAGTTCCATTGAAAACTCCTGCCACAAATTTCCACCATGGATCCTTTATAAGCCTAATGGTTTTTTTTATTTTTTTGTGGGTTTTTTTTTTTTTTTTTTTTTTTTTTTTTTTTTTTTTTTTTTTGTCTTTGTTGTTATTTCTTGGGCCGCTCCCGCGGCATATGGAGGTTCCCAGGCTAGGGGTTGAATCGGAGCTGTAGCCACCGGCCTACGCCAGAGACACAGCAACGCGGGATCCAAGCCGCGTCTTGCAACCTACACCACAGCTCACGGCAATGCCGGATCGTTAACCCACTGAGCAAGGGCAGGGACCGAACCCGCAACCTCATGGTTCCTAGTCGGATTCGTTAACCACTGCGCCACGACGGGAACTCCGGTTTTTTTTTTTTAGTTAAAATCATGCCCCTGTTCCCAGGACTTATTGAGTTCAGGTTCTTTGTCTCAGGGCAAAAGGAATTTAATGAGAGGCAAGGTGATAGGTAAGAAGTAGATTTATTGAGAGAGAGAGACAAAGGGTGGGCCATCTCAGATGGTGAGGTGAGAGGGTGAGAGGCCCCAAAATGTGGGATGGTGAGTTTTTATGGGCTGAGCAATTTCACAGACTAACGAGTGGAGGGATTCTTCCAACTATTTCTGGGAAGGGGTGGAGGTTTCCAGGAATTGAGCCACTGCCCACTTTTTGGCCTTTTATTGTTGACCTTGGGACTGTCATGGCCCCCGGGAATTTGTCATTCAGTTAATATGTTATAATGAGCATATAATGAAGTCCAGGGTCCACTGGAATTTTCAAATAAGCCACTATCATAAATCTGGTTAGTTCCAACCAGCTTTTGTCATACCCTCAAGGACAATGTCATTCTTTTAAGAATGACCCTTTCCTTCCTGTTTCACTATTTCAATTCTATAAATTACAAAGACCTACTCCTGATTATTTTGGCTACATAAAGCTAGTTATTTATTCTTTAAAATAAACATTTTTGGAGTTCCTTTTTTGTCTCAGAAGGTTAAGAACCAAAATAGTATTCATGAGGATTCCTGGCCTCACTCAGTGGATTAAGGCTCTGGCATTGCTGCGAGCTGTGGTGTAGGTCACAGATGCCACTCAGATCTGGTGAGCTGTGGCTGTGGCATAGGTCAGCAGCTGCAGCTCTGATTGACTCCTAGCATGGGAACTTCCATATGTTGCAGGTGTGGCCCTAAAAATAAATAAATAAATAAATAATAACTGTAATCTAGTCGCTGTGGACAGATAACTTCAAGATTATGGCAGGAGCAAGGAGGAGCTAATTCCTTACACATATGATAATACATAAGACAAAGATGGATAAAAGATAGAGACCACCTATTTCTCATTCTTGACATCAAAGAGACATCTGGAATGGAACTACACATTATTAGAAAGGTTCCTCAGTGCTCAGAGCAAGGAGGGGCACCAGACCATAGTACATCCAGTCAACTTCCCATAAGTCCTTGTGCTGGAGTCAATCCTGGCTAAAAGATACCCAGGCACACAGGAGAGGGCCATGCCAGATGAAGCAAGATGACTGGCCAGTGGAAGCCTGGAAGGACTGCCCCCATACAGGTAATTTAAATGACCTCCAAAGAATGTGCCACTCTCTTTCTCTCTGTCTCTCTCACTCTCCTCCACTTCCCAAGCCTGTCTGTGCTTTCTCCACACATATCTTCTCTCTTAACAAACACTTAATTGCCCCCACTACTCTCAGTATCTTTGCAGAATTCTTTCTCCAAAGTGACACATTCTGGGGACCTACAGCAAGTGGTTAGGGCTCAGCGTTCTCATTCCACAGCCACCAAAGAATGTAGGTGAGTGGAGTTGCACAAAATCCACATTACTTGCATTCTCTTGACTAGATGCATTAGACTGAGAGATAACATACACAGTTTCACACAAATCCAGTTCTTCTTGCTTTTACAGATTTGCTTCTGATAGTACCTCTTTTCATACGTATATATATATATATAGAGAGAGAGTACATTTTTTAGTATTAAAAGATGAGGATCCAAAGATAAAAAGGAAATAGTCCCTATCCTAAAAGTGCCTGAGGAAGTCAGGCAAGAAAATAAACATGGATAATATACAAGATAAAGATGCACTCTAGAAAGTGTCTATGGTTTAAAAAAAAAAAAAAAAAAAGAAAAGCACAACCTAAAACTTGAGAATTAGGTTTTACTTGGCAGGCATACTGAAGACTTAAGGCTAAGAGGTAGCCCCTCAAAGAGCTCTTTTTATTTATAAGTATTTTTTTGTTTTGTTTTTGCTTTTTGCCTTTTAGGGATGCATCCACGGCATATGGAAGTTCCAGGCTAGGGGTAGAATTGGAGCTATAGCTGCCAGCCTACACCACAACCACAGCAACGGGGATCCAACCTGTATCTATGACCTACACCACAGCTCACAGGAAATGCCTGATCCTTCACTGAGTGAAGCCAGAGATTGAACCAGCATTCTCACGGTTACTAGTTGGATTTATTTCCACTGTGCCACAATGGAAATGCCTCAAAGAGCCCTGAGGGACCCTCAGAAGAGGTAAGGGAGGAATCAGGATGTGTAGAAGGTTTTGCAAAGAAACCCCAGGTAGCTGGAACATCAAAAATTACTTTTAGGTAAACAAAAAAAAAAAAAACAAAAACAAAAAAAAACAAAAAAAAAAAAACAAGCAAAACAAAACAAAATAGAACAAAAACCCAGAAATTTCAACATAATGAATTTAACTCTTTTCTATGTATGGAAAGATGCATGCACCTGGGTTCACTGAAATCATCCCTTTGGTATGCACCTCAACTATCTAGGGCCAGCATCTACTTTTTTCCACCTGAACCCCCTCAGGGTGCACAGTTGGGGGCAGCTACAGTGGTGGAAGGCTTTGGGTGCCACAGCCTTTGTTTACTCTCAGGGCAGGTGATATTCTCCTTTCACAATACTGTGGTGATGCTGCATAGCAGTATGTCCTGAGGGCAGAGCTGGGAGCTGGGAGAGGCTGGAAGAGGCTTCCCACAGAAACTGACACCTTAAGTGAACCCTGACAGGCAAACTAAGGAAGAGGAAAGGAGCATTGCTTTTTTTTTTGGCTTTTTAGAGCCTCACTTGCAGCACATGGACGTTCCCAAGCTAGGGGTCAAATCAGAGCTACAGCTGCCGGCCGACACCACAGCCACAACACCACCAGATCCTTAATCTACTGAGCCAGACCAGAGATCAAACCCGTATCCTTATGGATCCTAGTTGGGTTCGTTAACCGCTGAGCCACGAAGGGAACTCCAGGAAAGGAGCTTTCTAAGCAGAGAAAGTACATGAATCATCAGGGAGGTAAAAAAAAACAAAGCATCTTTGGGGAACAGGAAATAATTCAGAAGATCTAGTATGAAGAGTTTGTGGACAATGGTAGTAAGATCATAAGATCACAAGATCAGAAAGCTCTCTGGCATTTACTTTTTTATACCATAGATCATATCTCAGAAATATATCATAGTTGCATCAGTTGTCAACTCTGCGGATATGTTTAATAAACTGGAAAAACTCAACATAGATAGCATTGCAATATCATTATATGAAACCAGCCGATTAAGTGTGAATGATAAAAATTAAAACTTTTGACTCAACCTGGAAAAGAATAAATTAAAAAAGAAAATTTTTGCCTTTTGTATTTTTAGGGTCTCACTCTCATTACATGGAGGTTCCCAGGCTAGGGGTTGAATCAGAGCTACAGCTGCCAGCCCACACCAGAGCCACAGCAATGCCAGATCCAAGCCACATCTGCGACCTATACCACAGCTCATGGCAACACCGGATCCCCAACCCACTGAGCAAGGCCAGGAATTGAACCTGCAACTACATGGTCCCTAGTTGGATTTGTTTCCACTGTGCCATGATGGGAACTCCTGTAAAATTCAAAATTTAATTTTTTTTTTTAAAAGCTCTGGAAAGGTGAAAAGGGATAGTAGGCATAAGACTGCTGCAAGTTGTAAAGAGTGAAGTTATGACTATAACCTCTGGAATAGACAGGGAGGAAAATGAGAAGAAAATATGGGTATTGAGATCCAGTGAACAAAGTTATTGGGCAAAACAGAAGAAGAGAGGTGGAGGTGCATTGTACCTTTTAAGATGTGGAGACAGTCCTGGTGATGTCAAGTTTGGGGATGTGGTTTATAGTAGTGAGATATTGAAGTGGAGGAGCTGGAATGAAGATGCTAAGTCTGTGTTGCTGTAGGGCATACCACAGTAACATACACTTTAGCCAAGATGAGGGCAGACATAGAAACAGAGAAAAACTATGAACCAGTGCTAGACTCCTCAATGCAAAGTGAGCCCGAAATTACAAAATTGGGTAGAATGTATTTTGATTAGAATGCATGAATCTTGAAGAAATATTTTTGTACACATATAGAGGGACTTACTGTGTGGGGATAGTAAAAAGGGACAAGGAGAGTGAGGGAAGCCTGTAGGATAAGGAGGGCAAGATTTGTTTACACCCACTGGTTCCCATCCAGAGAAAAAAATAGCAAAAAAGTGAAGAGTAGCATCTGTAATTCTTGATCTGAAACCCTCAAGACCAGATGTATTCTGGAAATCATACATTTTTGGAGCTTAGTAAGATGGTACTCGGCAATTTACACCCTAGCAGCATCAGGAGGAGCAATTCTCTAATCAAATAGTATTTCTGTAGTTCCCTGGTGACCTAGTGATCCAGCATTGCCACTGCCGTGGCACAGGTTCAATCCCTGGCCCAGGAACTATGCTGTGGGCACCACCAAAAAAACTACAGCAACAACAAATAGTATCTCTGTAACAAAAGATATGGCTTTTTGCAACAAAGAAGATAGAAAGCAAGTAGAGTAATAGGCTGTTATTAGGTCAGGCCAAGTTTTCCTGCCAACTGATTTTCAGTTTTGGAGGTTTGAAAATATGTGGAATTTGGGAATTATAGGTAAGGGTTTGTTGATTAGGGTTAAAATTCCTATAAACAATTGTCTCAGGAGTTTCCATTGTGGCTCAGCAGAAATCAATCTGACTAGCATCCATGACGATGCAGGTTCGATCCCTGGCCTCACTCAGTGAGTTAAGGTTTGGGCTTTGCCTTAAGCTGTGGTGTAGGTCGCAGACCACAGTCAAGGCTTGGATCTGACATTGCGATGGCTGTGGCATAGGCCAGCAGCTATAACTCCAATTCGCCCCCAAGCCTGGGAACCTCCATATGCTTCAGGTACGGCCCTAAAAAAGACAAAAAAAAAAAAATTGTCTCTACAGAAGGCCTACTGCATACCTCAACATTAATTGATTCATGGTTTTGAATTCAGCGTTTTTCATAATCCTGTAGAAAGGGTATAATCTTATATATGAAGAAGTTGAACCAGTTCCCTTCATGGTTCAGTGGTTAACGAACCCATCTAGGATCCATGAGGATGTGGATTTGATCCCTGGCCTTACTCAGAGGGTTAAGGATCTGGCAATACTGTGAGCTCTCGTGTAGGTGGTAGATGCGGCTTGGATCCCACATTGCTGTGGCTGTGGCATAGGCCAGTAGCTGTAGCTCCAATTTGACCCCTAGCCTAGGAATTTCCATATGCTGTGGGTGCTGACCTAAAAAGAAAAGAAAAAGTGTATTAATAAGACCCATAGGATTGGATTTGGGGAAGCATCAACTCTGAAAATACAAATAAACCATTATTTCAGTGTCTGACACATACTATGTCCTCAATAAATTATTATTAGCTATTATATTGATAGAGGCAGCCTGAAGAAGCCAGATTCCTATTTCCTCTCTGAAATCTTCCCAGCCGTACTGGTTTTGCAAAGCACAGCCATCTTATCCTTCTCAAAAAGGCAACCCCTCTATGTACTCTTTTTCCCCAAAGTAGAGGAAGACCATTGCAGAAAGAGTCTCAAATTAACTACCTTCATCCATCTAGAAAACACCCACAGGCATGACCCAGTCCTCCAACTCAAGTACTTTATAACCTCTTAATGCCTTTTATCCAAAGTGTCATTTTTTACCTGAGGAAGAGAGACAGAAAAGAAAGGGCAAGTCCTTTAATTATCACAAATGAAATGACATTGACTTTTTTTTTTTTTTTTTGGAAGAGTTTTGCTTCATTTTCTTTTCTTTCTTACTTTTTTTTCTTTCTTTCTTTCTTTTTTTTTCCTTTACCCCTTCACTTATGGCATTGATTCTTGATTGACTTGCTAATTCAACAGTCTTTATTAAGCATTGTGTCAGATGTTGAGACTTTAAAGATAAACAGAATGGATTGGGGGTTTGGGATTGGCATATGCACACTCTGGTATATGGACTGGTTGGCCAACAGGGACCTGCTATATAGCACAAGGAACTTTTCTCAATATTCTGTGATAATCTGTGTGGGAAGAGAAATCTGAGGAAGAATGGATGTGTGAATACGTATGGCTCAATCACTTTGTTGTACAGCAAAAATTATCATAACATTGTAAATCAACTATGTATATATACTTCAATAAAACTTTAAAATGCATTTAAAGAAATGAACAGGATGGTCCTTGGTCTTAAGTATGTTATAGTACAAAGAGACAAAAATGTAAATAAGTAATTCCAGAGGAAGGATTACTTTTTCAAAGTATTAAATAGGATGTGGAAAAGGAGTAGTCATGGGAACTAAGGTTAATGATGTAGGTTTAGCTCATACAGAGGCATTTAGATCTTATTCTGTAGGCAACTGCTAGTACCGAGCAGAATGACTAGTACCTCATGGTCTCATGCTTTCTTTGAAACTTCTTTAAGCCCATAAATGCTATGGACTCCTATGTCTGGCCACATAATGTTATTAATAATAACTGAACATTCTATCTCTCTCATACACACACATCATATACCATGAATGCTCACTGTACATGCTGCAAATATTTTCCCACATGAGACCTAAGAATCAGTTAAGAAGCTGATCATCCACATAATTTAAAAAATGATCTTTTTTGCTCCTCCTGGGTAAATGCTGAGATCTACCCCCTGTAACCAAAGCACTGGTGAGCATATCCAGGAAATCAGATACCAGCCTTAGGCTTGATAATTTTAGCATCTTTGAATTTAGAAAGACATGTCATTGATAGTTCTGGCTGATTGTGAAAATTACAATCTTCTGAGGACCTAAGTGAAATCAGGCATAGCATAATATAATGAATACGGTCTTTAGGAAGCTTTTGACTTTTAAAACTGAATTTTTGAGGACATAAGAATTTTTCCCCCTGGTTAGTAAAAGATACATAAATCTTGAAATTAAAAAAAAAAATGGGGTTAAAACCCCAGCTTTACCATTGACTTGATTCCCTTGTAAAACATATTTTATACTTATAAACTACTCCACTGGCAAATTAAGTATTGTAATAAAAGCCTCAGAATATTGTGGTAGACATTTAACAAGGGAATTACGTTTATAGTATCTGTTATGGTTATCTCTGTGTAATAAATAATCCCAAACTTCGGTGGCTTCTAATGATAACCTGTGGGTCCAGGCTTTAGAAATGACAGCAGGGGTGGCTTGTATCTGCTCATTTGTCCACAAACTCAGCTGGGAGGACTTCAAGATGGGGGTGACTTGCAGTTACAGATAGAGATCACCAGGAAACATATTCATGTGGTTCACATAACAGACTCTCACGTTTGATGGGTGATGTCACATCGGCAGGAATCTCAGCTGAGGCTGTCAGCTGGAAGACTCCAGTGGCCCCTCACTGTGGCTGGGCTTTCTCATAGCACAGTGGCCTCAGACTTCTTACATGGTGGCACAAGGTCTCTAAGGATGAGTGTGTCAAGAGAACCAAATAGAAGCATTGTCGCCATTGATGCCACACAGCTTCATCCTGCTATAGTCACAAACACGTGCAGATGCCAGAGTAAGGAACATAGGACCCATCTCCTAATGGAAAGAGTACCAAAGTCACCGTGTCAGAAGGATGCCTAGGACAGGACATACTGCAGCTAATATGAGAAAATACAATCTGCCACAATCAATGACACATGGCAGTTCCTAATAAATTTAATTTTCTGCCTTTCCTACTTCTCAGGACCATTTGGACAGGTTTCTTATTAACACACATTTTGTTTTTCTTAATTCATCCCTCAAACATTTCTTTAATACCAGCTATGATCATTATTATAAGGGATAAGTTTATTGAGTATGTAGTATATACCAAGCACTATTTGAAGCACTTTACTTGTGCCCCTTGAGTCTGATAACACACTTAAGAGATAGGTATGATAAATGACTGCATCTTAGAAGCAAACTGAAGTTTAAAGACATCAAGTAACTTTGCTAGGTAAGTCACTAGGACAGGTTTTGAATCAGAGTAGCATGGCCCTGGAAAGCATTTTTTTAACTACACACTTGACTCTGTCATGTCTTCATCAATGTCCAAATCAAATATTGTAATGCATGAATGTATTACTTTACAGTGTTATAATAATAATTAGTATAATAATAAGTAATAATAAAAGCAGAAAATTCATATCACATGTTAATAGGTTGATTTCATTTAATAGATTAAAACTGCTTTAAAATGTAGTTCTGGAATGTCTTAGAAGTATTAGTATCATGTTCATACATTATTACTGCACAAATATAATTTTATTTTTTGAGTGCCTTTAACCTTCCCAAAACCATGCTAGATTTTTTTTATTGGCAGTAATGTTGTCTGGCAGGTACTGTTATTCCCATTTCCCTGGATGCAATATTCCCTCTCATCTTTCTTTTTCTTTGTATTCAATCACATTTATTGTGTTCCTCTCTGTATTAAGTACTCTTTAAATATTGCAGACAAAATACTGTTAGGTCCTAGCATTTATAGGGCAACTGCCCTCAGAAATCCTAGAGTTTATCCATCAAAGATAAATGATAGACAATGAAATTACAATGAAGAGTATGAAAAACACTGTAGTGAGGGAATTACTAGGAACCATGGAGCCCATTGCAAGAGACCTGGTTTCATCTAAGGATTATCATTAAACAACCCAGTGGGAGTGATATTAAAGTCTGATTAAGAATAAGAGAAAGAAACTAATGAATAACAAATAGGAGCTTTATGTACATTTTCATTTATTTCTTTCTCAAATCCTAAAAGATTTCAAAATCTTTATTGTATGGATGAAGAAATAAGAATGGAAAGAAGTAACTGTTCAAGGGTATCCTGGTATAACATAAGGAAATGGGGATTCACATCCGGGATTTTCGACTCTAAAGCCAAGTGTCTTCCCTCACAGTAGATCATCACAAAGTGCAATCCTCTAACCACCAGCATTCCCAGCAATGATAGGTTATAGAAATGCAAATCCATTGGCCCTACTTGACCAACAGAATCAGAACTTCTGGAGGCAAGGCCCAACAATCTGCTTTACTTAACTTCAGGTGATTCTGATGCTTTTGAAGTTTGAGATTAACTTCTCTAAACACAGCTAGGTGGGGAGTTCCTGTTGTGGTGGAGCAGAAAGGAATCCAACTAGTAATCATGAGGATGCGAGTTCCATCCCTGGCCTCTCAGTGGGTGGGGAAATCCAGCATTGCCATAAGCTGTGGTGTAGGATGCAGAGTGGCTTGCATCCTGAGTTGCTGTGGTTGTGGCGTAGGCCAACAGCTGACATTCCGATTTGACCCCTAGCCTGAGAACTTCCATATGCCTGCTGTGGGGGCATCCCTGAAAAGCAATAAATAAATAAATAAATAAAATTCAATGAGGTTGAATAAATAACAGTGTGTTGGACAGGTAATAATCCCCAAGGAATTTAAAATTAAATAGAGAGGTAATCTCACCAAAAAATCAAAGCGAAAGCAGAAAAGTTGCCATGTAAGTGACTTCTTGTGATTGCATGAGTTCAATATAAAGAAATTAGATGTGGAGTTCCCGTTGTGGCTCAGTGATAAACAAATCCAGCTAGGAACCGTGAGGTTGCAGGTTCAATCCCTGGCCTTGCTCAGTGGGTTAAGGATCCAGTGTTGCCATGAGCTGTGGTGTAGGTCACAGATATGGCTCAGATCCTGCATTGCAGCAGCTCTGTCATAGGCTGGCGGCTACAGCTCCGATTAGACCCCTAGCCTGGGAACCTCCATATGCCATGGGTACGGCCCTAGAAAAGAGAAAAAGACCCAAAAAAAAAAAAAAAAAAGTTAGATGTGCTCTTTGGATAATTGAGAAAGTGAGCAGGAAAGACCTAATAAAAAAGTGGCATTGAATTGTAAATTGAAGGCTAAGGAAGGTCTTGATAGAGAGTAAGAGATGGTCTTCCAGAAATGAGGAGCTGTCCTGTGTTTTCAGTGTTTGGCAATGAGCAAGTAGATGGTCTAGAGCCTAAGTGAAGTCTGTGGACAAGAGCAATGGCGGGATGCTTGTTATAAATTCGTATCTCAGGTTCTACCCCAACCTTCTGAACAAGAATCTGTATTCTATCAAGATCCCTGAGCCCTGCCCATGCACATTAATGCTTGAGAAGAAGCTACTGTACCTGTCCAGACTGATAGCTCAGTTGAAACCAGTGTTTGGGCTAGTGGGGGAAATAGGTTAAAAAACAGTGATCTAGTAAGTCTCCAAGATTTTACAAATGAGTGCAGGAGAGGGAAAAAAAAAAAAAAATCCCTTTATCTTTGTAAGTTCTTAGCTGACACTATAATAAAGGACAGATTAACAAGAGAAAAACTCAGAAGTTTATTAACATGTACACACCATGAATTCATGGGAAATCACTAGGGAAAAATAAGTAACTCTCTAAGGTGGCTTAGAATTCAGGATTAAATACCATCTTAATAGGGAAAGGGAAGGGAGGACGTAAGCCTCTTAAGGGAAAGTAAGTGATTTTTAGCAAAGATGAATAGGTTCCTTGAAGAATAGATGGGAGGTAGCACAATTTGCAACAAGATTTGTCCAGGTGTGGTATTGACTTCTAGTCTCCTCTCCTGTGATCATTGGTAGTCTTCTCTGGTTGTTGAAACTCCGGGGAGATTTATGACATTCAAGTTCCTTTAGGAAGATCTGTCTTTAGGCTGATAAGGAGAGTTCGTAGAAATCTCCCTGCTTTTGCATTTTTTTTGAGTGCCTACAGCTCAAAGTAATCAATATAAAAAGCAGCATATTTTGGGGGGCATGTCCTGAACTCTAGAGTCTTATTTGGGTGTGGCATATCGTGCTACCACTCATGAGGATACTGAAGCTCAACAAGGTTAAAGGATTGACTGAATATCACGGGGAGACTAAGCAGGAAAGAGAACAGGACTTCTTGCCTTTCTACATAAAAGTCAGGGAAACAACTCTGCAGTCTTGTATCACTACAGGTCACCTTTCAGGTCAGAGTTACTGAAATGACAGAATTAGGAAAGGAAAGAAGGCTCGGATGGGATTGACTTGGGATTTATAAAATGTAGTAGAAAATAAATTCTCTATTGGCCTTCAGACAGATAAGAAATGAAAAAAAAATTATATTGAAGAATCTTCCTAGAAAAAGGATCCTCCAGGAGTTCCCATTGTGATTCAGCGGTAACGAGCCTGACCAGTATCCATGAGGATGTGGGTTTGATCCCTGGCCTCACTCAGTGGATTAAAGATCAGGCATTACTGTGAGCTGTGGTATGGGTCGAAGACTTGGCTCTGATCTCGCATTGCTGTTGCTGTGGTGTAGACCAGTCACTACAGCTCTGATTCTACCCCAAGCCTGGAAACTTCCATATACCTCACGTGCAACCTTAAAAAAAAAAAAAAAAAAAAAAGCAAAAATAACAAGGATCCTTCATCCCAGTGATGTCACTACTATTATTTGGAAGAGAAAAATAATTCAGTAGGCCAAGGTTGTTCCTGAGACGAACCATACTCCAAAGTTGCAGGTCCCAGCATGGATGGCAGAGAACACTTTTCTCTTATAAACTCAAGACAGTCAATGTTAATGACTGCCTATTTACAAAGAAATTTTCTACCTGGAAATGTGAAGCAGAAAGTGGTATGACTAAACACACTAGGACAGTGGCAATGTCCCAGACAGCCCAGATCCTCAAAGTCTTTGGCCAACCTTCACCTCTTGACAACCATTGCCAAAGGGCCCAAAATAAAGATCAAGTCAGTCCACGGGGTAGTAAAAAGAGAAGCCAAGTGAAGATGGGCCAGAAAATCAGCAGGAAAAAATAAGTCTTCAGACTGAAAACTACAAACCAAGGATAAAAAGAGTGCAAAAGAAAGAGTCAGCAGTGGCTAACCAAAAACCTTAATAAGATAGGCCAGCAAGAAAATAATCACTAAACCTTAGGAGAAACCAGCCCTCTGATGAAATAGGAGGGAAAGAAACCACATCTGAGTTGTATCCTACTATCTATAACTCCTTTGTACATCCCAAAGGAATATTTTTATCAATTGTTTGTTAACATGCATTTTTAAGAGCTATAGAAAGGCATTTTAAAGAAGTGCCAATTCTGTATTATCCTATTTAAAAAAAAAAACATGTTTTTAAAAACAATATAAACGCTTTAATAAGTGAAATCTTCTGTTGGTGGGTTTTTGAATGTGTGCACCCAAAAAATATTGGGATATGAAATTCATGGAGGTTTTGTCTTGTGTATCAACATTTCAGTATTCAATATCTAAGGAAACAAAGTTGGAAAACCAGTGATCTACAGGAGAGAAGCATAAAAGACATGGAAAAGCAGGCATAAAATTCATCCAACATAGAGCTCAAGGGTGTGAGCTTTGTGTAAGTTAGCACACACATCTAATCCTGGCATGTTACATGCAAGTTAACATATCTTATGTTCCAAATAAACAATGAGAAACATGGACATTTTCAGTTTAAGAGAATTAAATTTCTAGGAAATGACCTTTCCAGGCTAGTGAATGTAAAATACCGAGGTCGTTCAAGAAACAAATAGCTGGCACCTAGGGAAATTGGAATATTTAAAAACACGCCTTGAAGAGCTAAATGACCTTTACTTTTTCTCACTAAATATAAAATGCTCACCTGCGTCCAGATTACACATTTATCGAGAGTTTGATTTGAAGTGTTCAAGCGTTTAGACTTAGGGCATTTGACTTGCCAAAACTCATAGCATTAAAATAAGGGGAGTTTGGGAAGAGTTTTATCTATAGAGCTAACCCCCCCCCAGGAGGAAAACAAATGGAAATTCACTGTGATCTAATACACTCAGATAAAACACAAAGCAACCACCACTTTCACTTGCAGAACTTGCGGTTAAAGGATGTAGTTTCCCCTTTCCTCAATTTGGCCAGGGAATTAGGAGGTGTGGGGCTTAGGAGCTATTGTGATTCTCTCTTATTAATACCATATTTTGATAAAATCAAGTAATTATAAGTGCTATTCTAGTATTTTCATCTTCGAGTTGCAGACTGTTTTTTCAAGAATTTCCTCTCCGATGTCATAAAACTATTACTCCTCATTTCAATGCTAAAAATAAATAATGTCTACTCAGTAACTAGGAAAAAATAATCAAATCACTATGAAAACCAAATTTCTCTCTTTCCTAATAGAGTTTGAGTAGCTAACCTATTATCCAGGGTCTTGTTTTCTCCCAGGACTCTGTTTCAAAACTCTCTTGGATAGACCATTAATGGACATGCCCGTATTATTTAGATCATTCGAAATTTTCTCATCTTCTTCAAGGAAGATTCTGGTGCTTCTTTTATTATACTCATTGATACATTGTATCAATATCAAGAAATAAGTATCTGAAATAGTAGCAATGTTTACTATTGGAAGAGGGTAGAAAATGGAGTGGAAGCAATATTAGTGGCAGCTTGAAAGGCTGACAAGTTCAATTCAAATTCCTTTCAAATGAATGTTAGGGTCTTATTGGTATTTTGAATATACATTATAATTTTTGATGTGCGCTTGGTTTTCTGTTGGAAATGAGTGATGTTACTTCTCAAAGAGCTCTAAGAACCTAAAACTATTAGAGGGAAAATAAAGATATGGATATAATCAATGCAGTTTCATTTAAAAATATGTTGAGTTCCTGTCGTGGCTCAGCGATTACTGAACCCAACTAGTATCCATGAGAATGTGGGTTAGATCCCTGGCCTTGCTCAGTGGGTTAGGGATCTGGCATTGCTGTGAGTTGTGGCGTAGGTCACAGACAGAGCTCGGATCCTGCATTGCTGTAGCTCTGGTGTAGGCCAGTGGCTACTGCTCCAATTGGACCCCTGGCCTGGGAACCTCCAAACGCCATGGGTGCAACCTTAAAAAAAAAAAAAAAAAAGTCACCAGTGCTGTGCAGTAGAAAATTTACAGAACACTGTAAACCAGCCATAATGGAAAAAAAATAAAAATTATTGTAAAAAATATGTTAAGTAAATGTAAGGATCTGGACTTCAAAATGCAGTTATTGAATCCTTATGATTTTACAATAGAAAACTAGGTATAATCTGTTAACTTTTCTGATTTGCTTCAGGACAAATGGCATCCTCTGTTGGGGCATAGGGGAAGAAGGAATTGCAAATAAAAAATGGATCTCAGTGCAAAGTAGCACCAATGCCAGCTGAGTTAAGAGATATCAAGAGAATGTTGAAGGACAGTGTTTCAAATTCCCGAAGGGAAAAAATCACAAGGTCCTAACACAAAGTGGATGCAGTTCTGGAGCTTACAATTTGTGCTTGAGGATAAAATAATACAAATGAGGACAAGCCATTTCTATGGCTTCATAATCTATATCTCTACTCAGTGGGTTTCTGTGTTAAAGACAGTTTTACATGGAAGAACATCTTGGCCAAAGAACTCAGGTCAAATTTCTCTTACCTATCAATCCATCCTTTTTTCCCTTCTTTAGTACTAGCAATAAAATAAATAAAATAAAATAAAATCAGTGTCACTAAAATGTTGCCAGTGAGGGTGAGGAAGTTCCCCACCACAGAGAAATCCTCCAGGTCCCATCTTAGTCAAAACATTCTCTGTGAGAACAGAGTTCAAAGTCAACATCCTTAGCAACACTTACACACAGAGTTCTGAGAATTGAACTGGCAAAATTGGTCCCCAATGTGTTTTAATTTTGTCTTAAATGACTCAGAGTTTGTCCACAAAGATTCCCCAAGGCCAGACATGAAAATCATGGCAAATTAAAACCTTCTTTCGTAGTCCCTTAAAAATATGCACACTGATTCATTCCAAAATTCTAGCAATTTTTCATAAGGAAATAATAAATGATACATAAGAAAGCTCAGAGCAACATAGAGGTTAACAACAAAGAATTTGGCTAAAAATAAAGTACTTCCAGACAATGGAACAACACACAACTATTATAAACAAGTTTTTTAAAGGATATTTATCAACCCAAGTAATAACTATGATATGTTTTAAAGAGGGAAAGGAAGTTGATAAAAAAAATATGTATATATAGAAAATATTTAGAAAATACTCTGGATTTAAGGACATGTATATAATAAGATGTCACCTGGTTACTCTTTTTTTTTTCTCTGTCTGTATTTTCTCATTTTCTCATCACATTTGTGCAGTTAAAAATAATTTAAAAAGTAGTTTTTCCAAGGGAATTCCCTGTTGGCTCAGTGAGTTAAGGATCTGGCATTGTCACTGCTGCAACTTAGGTGTTTACTATGGTATGGATTTGATCTCTGGGCTGGGATTTCCACATGCTAAGGGGATGGCCAGAAAAAATTTTTGTCTAAGATAGGTTATTTATAATGCCTGGAAAGAGCAATCTAGCTTGCTTGTTTAAGGACTACATTGTTTAAGACTTCAAGACAAGCTTGGCCTCCTGGCTGCATCCACTCATTGAGAAAAAAACAAAGTCACTCTCTATAAAATGTTCCTCCACTTTACTGTTCCCAAGCAATAGGAGGAAGATTTTCTAAGTGTCAGAGCTGTGATGGTTAAAAAAAATCAAAGGGTAATGCTTTCCACTCTTCTCTCTCAAGCCTTGGGTTTGGAGTTAGGGGTGGGGTGGGACCAGCAGGGGAAGGCAATCATTGGGTTGCTTTCCCATTCTGCTTCCAAACATATCAACACAGATGTGAAGAAAGAGCACATTATGTCTGGTTACTCAGTCCTTGCCAGTTTCCAGAGGACCCTGGAAATTTGGTTAACCCTTGGCTATGACCCTGGGAAAGTGGTCCTCAGGATGATTTTTAATGTTACAAATTGATGATGATGTTGTGGAAGAGCAATGTGGCATACTGTATGGGTTTGTCAGGATTTGTCAGGACTGATTTATAGAAACATCAAGATTGACGATGTTCCCGGTTTCACTGTTGGGATTCTGAATTTCAGTTAGGTGTGGTTGGTAGCAGGATGTGCCTACATGATCAGTCCTTCATAAAACTTGGATACTGAGACTTGAGCAGGCTTCTCTGGGTAGAGACATTGTGCATGCATCTCAACATTTCTCGCCTAGAGAGAAAAGTGTATTTTGTGTGATCAAAGAAAGGGAAAGACTCAGAAACCTGCGCCAGATATCTCTGGACTTCTTTCAACACATACCTTGTTTCTCTAGCTCTTGTTCCTCTTTCTTTAATAAACCTTTGCTGTGACTAAAACTGGCTTTTGAGTCTTATAAGTTCTTTTAGTGAATCAGAAAACTTCAGAGTGGTGATCAGACCTCCAAAACAACACCTCTGAATTTTACCCAAGATACCCCAAGCCACAGAGTTGGCTTTGCCATTTCTCTTCCCTGCCCAGATGATATTTAATATTTGCCTGGATTTCATCTATATAACAATCTTGCTGAGCATCTGAATCTAAGAGGCTCACTTACATGGCCTTTTCTTTTGTCTTGAGAGGAATTTGCGCTTCTCTACCCCCCAGGTGCAAAATTTACTGAATCACTTATGAATCAAGACACTACCACTGTGAACTAGAGGGTGGTGTAAAGAGCGATGAGGTCCCCTTTCTGAATAAAGAAAATAATACCAGAGAGGGGCCCAGGCAGGAGATTGTGGACATGGTGGCTGCAGAGGAAATCCAACAGAAGGAAGACAAAGTGCCTAGGTTCCCAGCAGCAGCTTTGGCTCTTTTAGTTCTTTGGTTTCAGTTGATTTGAGGCAATTATTCATGACACATAGTCATTGATACTTACTGCCACTTATTTGATGACTTCTCCAAACTTAAGGGTTATTAATTTCCTGCTCAATCTTTTGTCTCTGACTCTACACACTTTAATCCTTCAGTTTTTTCCCTGCAGGAAATAATTTGAAATCATTACTCATTTGTTGGACATCTCTGAGATGTTTTGAAATTTTATATACTATGCTTCAAGTGTAGCACTTCCTTGATAACATTTTAGCTCTTGCACTGGATCTGTCCACTGGAAAATCAACAACGTCCATCTATGTATATTTTCTTTTTGCATAAAGGGCAGTCCTGTGTCTCATATCTAAGAGTATGGTTATAGTTGAGAGGATAAATACATTTTCCTAAGTATTTAGACTTTTGGGAGTTTCCTGAAATTGTTGTGGTGTGACTGACTGCACAGTGGTAGTTTTGTTTTTTAGATGCTTGGAATTTGAAATCTATGAATCAGATTATAATAATGGTTATGTGCATATACACAGATGTTTAAGAAATATTCTCAAATAGATTTAACATTTTTGCAGTAGAAGAAAATATAAAACAAAAGCAAATATTCATGTTTGAAAAAGACTATTTTCAGCCATATAAGTTCATTTAGAATTATTTTATTTTAATTTCAATATTTTCAGATGACCTGTCATTCTTGTTCCAAGAAATTTTAAATTGTCTACATATTATTCCTCTGGTTGATACTGCTAGACCTATCTTCCATATTTTCTCTCTTTCTTCACCATAAAAGTCAAGCTGAGCATCTGACTAGGCAGGAAATAGCAGAGCATCTGATTAGTAATTTATTATCTGTTCTTTGACAACAATGGCAAGACTGTTACTAAACTTAGTGATAATTCCAATTCAGTCCAGATCAATGCTGAAATCTTTTCAGCAATGTCTCTTCTATTCTGAAAGGAAGGTATCAATATTTTTCATTATATAATTCTTCAATCGATGCAATCTTTGAATTAACCCTTACAATTAGATAACCTCAGAACAGGAAATTATATATGTCACACAATATTAAAGTTGATCCATCTGACTACTGGAGTATTATGTGACTTCAGGATGATCACCACTTGATCCGTCATTCAGTAAGAGTTAGGAAGAATCTAGCAAATAACAGGAGCAAAGCCAATCTTTTTTTTTTTTTTTGTAGAATGTTAAGCAATTATATTTCTATTGTTAACAGTAAAATGTTTTTAAAATTACTCGAAAAAATAGCACATTATATCTAACCCATTAAATACTGAAATACCCTTTTGTCAGAATTACAGTGTCAAACACAATGCTTATATTAATAATACAGTTTTTTAAACTTTAAATTTGTTTTAAAAATAATGTAAGTAGAGTTTTTCTACTTCCTCTCCAGTTTTTCTTCTTCCTCAACCCTGAAATCCCAGGAGACAAGTGGGTAACAAGCACTGAAACATAGAAAGGCAGAATGAGCCAAGATAAACTAAACGTGGTCCAAGAGGGTCTGGAGAGGTGATGCACAAAAACTCAACACATGACCACACCTAAAGTCATGTGAACTTCACTGTGTGCAAGACTGGAGAGAGAAAAGTTCCAAACTGAAGAGTGAGTGAGCAGAAAGCATAATAAAGGTCCACTAAAGAAAGTCATAAGAGAACAGGTCCATTTGGAGAGGCAGCATAGCTAAGACCCAGGTGTACCTTGATTGGAATCCCAGCCACAAGATCTCCTAATTGAATGACTTCTACATTTCAGTTAATTTAACTGAAAAGGAGGAATCATGATAGCTTGTAATATAATATTTCACAAGTTCTGTATTGACCATTTTGAGATCATGGCTAAAATCTTTCAATGGCCCTTTGTGGGAAGTTTGCTAAGCCTAGACTCCAAACCCTTCCCTTATTGGACTCTAGCATTCTGGGTTATAGCACACAAAACCAATTGCCAGGAGCCCCTGATACCAAACCTCCATAGTAGCCTCTTCTTCCTTAGGCCTGTAGAATTATCCAAAATAATCTGTGAGAAGTCCACAGATCCTAGCTAACTCCACCTGGCTTGTCATCCATAAGCTGCCTTCCACAGGTCCAGCTTGCTGTTAGCTTTTCCCCAGGTGCAACCTATGTTGCCGAGCATTACAGTCTTCTGTAAGTAATAAAGATTTCTAACTTTTATCTGTCTGGGGGTCACTTATTAAGCCCTGGCATCATCAGAACTCAAGAAGTGTTAAATTTCAGCTCTTAGCCTGTAATTTATAAAGATCATGTGTTAAAATTCAGTTCTTACCCTGTAATTTATAAAGATCATGTGAGGTAAAGCATATGATTTCTTGGCACACCACCTAGTACATAGTTGATTTTCCCCCCTCCCACAATTTCTGTGATCCAGTGAGGAACACTTCTTCAGGTCTCAGGAGACCTCCTTGATACCATGGAGAGCAGATCCAGGAAATCAATATAATCTTGGCTTCTAAATTTCCCATCAATTCCACTTCCACAATCTATAAAACTTTTCTGACCTGGAAAAGAATAGCTAATGAAGAGGAAAATGATAGATTCTGGTTAATACCCATCAATAGGATCTCATTCTATTCATAGAAATATGATTTTTTTATTCTGTACCTTCCTTTAGGTCAGAAGTACAAATGATTACTCACTTTTCCCCAGAACCTTGAGAAAGGGGTATCCCAAAATTTTACTTCCCTTGGATTGGGAATAACAGGACAGATGTGTCAGCATGGGGAGCCTCAATAGCAGAACCAACTTTCCAGAGCTTCCAAGAACTATAAACAAGCAAATTTGACTGTTTCCTTTAAGGAGGTCCAGGGATTTGCAGGAGAATCTGAGAACCACGGTCACATTAAAGGCGTATGACAGTGGACTGTGCATTAGACCAAATGGCTAGATACCAGATGGGAATGTAGACATCACAGTGGAAGGCAGGGTAAAAGAGTGATCATTACCAACAAACAGAGCTACAGATGCCATCGTCAGATTTTGGCCAAAGGCTAGACATTTCCCTTCATTGTCATAAACTATATATCAGTCATGTATCGGAAAAAAAGTATGTTCACTCAGCATCTATGTGTCCCTATAGATCTCTTGATCTTGGGTGGAACCGGGTGGCCAGTTTTAAGCAATGGATGATGATATGTCACTTGTGGGCTCTGGCATTGTAAAGCTCCTGTTTGACAGTCCAACAGTTTATTCTCTGTTATGGGGATCATAGAGGTAGCATGTTGAGGTAGATGAGCCATAAGTTGAAGCCAGTCTGGTCTTTTAGGCATCATTTAGGAGAAAGCTGTCAGATCCCCCAGAAAAAAATAAGCATTTATGTGCTAGGTCAATGTTTTGGCGTTATTTATCTTGGATACAGACTCTTACAATTTCTTGTTCATATAATGCCCAGAATTTAGATGTCACACCGGAGAGCAAGTGATGGGGGGAAACCTTAAATTGGTTGACTATTTTTCAAATTAATTCTGAAAAAAAGTTAACTGGTCAGTTTACGTTTTCAATCTCCAGATAACCTGGAGGAAATACACTAAATTTGGTTACAGAAAAAAAAATGCATTAATTTCACATCTGAGTTTAAATGTTTGAGGAAAAACTACACTAGCTACATCATGATTAGTATTATAAGATAAATACAATATGGCATGTGGGATAAAATATTTTGATGTCAAGTGAATTTATATCCCAGCAGTGGCCACTTTTTGTGCAGCCTTGAAAAAGTTTTTTAACCTTCTTAAAATTTTACTTTTCACCTTTTATAAAAAGCCAAAAACAATAGTAACTTGTAAGATTCTAGTGAACATTAAATGAGACAATGAATACAAAGTTCTTAACAGAAGGCCAGGCATATGGGAAGCCTTCAGTCAAAGTCTATTATTATTTTAATGTTGTTACATGGCTGAAAATCCACCTAAGTATAATAATTTTATAGAGTAAAGGCAAGGTGATTCAATAAATCCCCATAATGCATGAGAAAATATGACATCCTAAAATATGATTAGAATATGACTAGAATGATATATTAAGCTTTTATCCTCTGGATATTTTGTGATATGTATACACCTCTTGCAATAGGAATTTGTTGGCAGCTAATATAATACATCTTTAAAACTTGGAATCTTTGTTTTTCTTTTTTCCTAAAAGAGGCAGAAGACTTGTACTTTATCATTTCATAGAACACTTTATTTATCTTCAAAGTATGTAGAAACAGGTTTTCAAGATGGGTTTTTTCCTTTTAAAAATCTAGGGATAACTTGCAAGGGCAGGTATTTCAATATTCACACATCCCATGTGTACAATTTGCTTTACAGTCTCCTGATTGCTATCTTGTGCTGAACTGTTCTGTTTATAGCTTTAAAATTGCTATCTGGGTGACAGTCTTCTGTTTCTGATCTCATGATGGTTGTCTAGTGGCTTTGCTCCCTATGGTTCATCATGCAGCTTGATGATACTGTGGAGGGAAATACAATTAGCTAACTATGCACCTGCTCAGTTTACTGTTTTATGAGTGTAACTTGTGCTGCGATATACATCATGGGGCTTGCAGTGAAACTGTTTGAAAATAGAGGTTCTGTATGAAAATTTAAAATATATTAATATACCATTAAATATTTTGTTTAATATATCCTTTCTCCATATCCCCTATGTATATGTATATATAAATAAATATAGATATAAACATATATATTCCTATAAGGCTTGTAAATAATTGTAAATTCAGGAATTTTAGAGTGTAAAGTAGTAGAAAATAGCTAGAGTCTGAATTTTACATCCATTTTAGCATCTAACCTTCTATTTCCTTAAATACCTCACAGATTCCCCAAAATATTTTTCCTCTAATCATCATTTTAATTGAAGTTTTGACTTTGGCTCAGGATCAGATTTTATACTACATTTCAGAAGTTGTTTCCAATGGCCATTTAGCATGTGGTAAACCCTAGATAATTTATCAATTTATTTATAAACTAGGTCTTTCATTGTGAGGTTTCACTTGCATTAACATTAACGTATGTAATGACATTGCTAAAGGGAGGGATAGTTATATGTCATATTCTCTGACATATGTGAGGGAACAAGTGTGTCTTTACTGAGCAGATTTATAAGACTCTGAGAGTGGAACACAATCAGTAGGCTCTCCACATGGTCATTTAAAAAAATCTTTTTACTGATGATTATGTTGCATTTATCTTTCTCGAGTGAAAGGAACTAGATTCTCCATCATAGATGGAAACTTGCTCCTGGGGAGTTTGAGGAGGTCGAGTGAAGTTTTCAGAACAGTTATCAAAGGACAAATGAAGATTCCTGATGGTCTTGGATTGAGTCCATTTGTCAGCATAAATTACTCTCCAATCAGAATGAGATTCCTGTGTAGCGGTGGGAGAAAGAGACCTACTTAACTAAGTCAAAGAAAGATACTTAAATCAGAAGATGCAATTTGAGGACAAATATCACCCCTTAGTATCGGTCTTGTTTGAGTCTTCTTTGGCTTGTCTGGATAACTGGGGCATTTCCCAATAATATTTATCTCAAAAAGTATTGTGAGCCAAAGAGCCAACATATGCAGAATAAGTTTGCACATGGTAAAGCATTGTGTAATTAGTAGGTATTACAACTACTATGAACTCACATGGTGCCACTAGAAATATCAGTTGTAATTTTTAAGGTACTAAAGCATTAAAAACACAAGTTGTGTTGCTGTGTTCCTCAGCCTATCAATGGGTTAAAATACATAGTTCTTTGACACACCTCACCCTGAACACAATGAAATGAAAATGATCTCAAATAAATGGATCAAAATATCCAAAGGAGAGAATGTGTTCATGTCCATGCAAGTAGCAGAAGGTGCTGAGCAAATTTAAGAGTATTTACTCCAATATATTATTGAAAATATACATTTTTCCCACCAATTCAGTTGACATCATATGTTATCAAATACCTTGAAAGAGTGTTGAATGAAAAGTTACTGGAATCTTAATGTTCTCACACTTTGGAAGTATGAAAGAGTAAGAAATAGTATTTAAAATAGAAAAGTTAGAGTAATAAAATATTGAGAGAGAGTTTAGTTCACCAATGTATCTGAGCTCATTCTCCTACCTTTCCATGGGCTTGTCCCAAGTCACGAGTCTGTTGGTTGACAATTTATGGTCCTAGTCCCTCTCCCTCACTTCAAACATTGTATTAATATTTGATATTCTTTATAACAAAAGACCTGCCAGACTGTTTTTATAAATGAGAAAGAAAAAACTCATAAAAGTATTAATGCTGTTTTGATACAATCTACCAAATATTTCATTTTTTAAAAAATTCCCAAAGCAGCAAACCACCAATTAATTAAGCATAGTTTGCACAGATGAATAAGTCTGTGCACATCAGTAGGCTTTGTGCTAGATGGCAAAAACATATGGAATGTATTACATTATGATCAACCAAAGAGTTCTGAGGAATAATTAAGATTCATAAATATGGACCAAAATAAGCTTATTTTCACATTTTCATATTATTAAACCTGGAACAAATCTTCTCTTTCCCCAATTGGTTTTTCCTATAACAAATTTCTGACATCAAAGAGAATACATGTTTCATATTTTATTGAATTTCATTTATATTAAATTAAAAATATATTTCTGACAGATTCATGTAACAAAAAGGCAGAACAGTTTTCAAATTGTTCAGCTGGGATGATCAGTACAGAATGAGGCAAAGCAAGTCGCGTTCTATAATTGCCTTATACAGGTACAATTCTTTCCCAAGAGCCAAGAAAGGATCCTTGAGAACTAACAGAAAAGCCTAATTACAGAAATTTAAAATACTGTTTGTCCCTCATTCTCAAATAGCGACAGAAATCAGGGGAAGAGAAGGAGGATGGGGTAAAGGTTTGGAGGAGAAGAAAGAATAAGGGAAATTATACTAAAAATATACCTAACATTAAAAAAGTTAGTATGTGTTAAGTGCATCATCCTTCATAGATAAAATAGAAAAAAAAAATCAAAATAACATTACACCACACAATTGGCATATCCTATTGTGTAAGCAAGTGCAGAGGTTGAACACATCACCATTGTGCTGAACACAGGATCACAATTAATGTCAAAATGATAACTTCCAATCAAAAAGAAACAATCACAAGCCAATTACTTATATACAAATCAACCCTAAAGACAATTATGTTCCAAATAAAGAGGTCCACAGAAGAAAATCAAAGCAACATTATCCCTATTTACAAATGCAACTAACCATGTCTTTAACAAGCTATAAAAATACTATTCACATTTTCAAACATACAGTAGTATTTTTTGTTTGTTTATTTCAAAAAGGCAGCTAACTTTGAACACTGGGATTTAAATGAAACATCAATGGCTTACCAGCTAGGTATTTTTGCACCCCTGTCCTTTGAAGATACTTCAGAAGAGAGAGGGCTTGTTTTCTGTTTACAAGTTAAGAACATAAGGAAATGAATACAAGTGTATATAATACCTTAAGTCTCTGCCTTTTTGGTAAAGTGTCTCCCTTTATCACCTAAACTGATCTTAGTCAACTACTTTGATGCATGTATGAGATGAGTGTTTGAGAGAAGATTTAACGTGACATTTTTTGTGCTATGAATTGTCTTGCAGATTGATTTCATTTTCATTTACTCTTGTTATAATGGTTCTCGAGAAAGAGATGAGCAACTAGTCACGCTGTGTGAACATGCAGTTTAGACCTGCAGCAATGCAAGTACCTGGTGGTCAAGACAGAAGATGTAGACACACCAGCCAGTGAGATGTGCATTCAAAGTTAGCTGCCCTCGCACAGCTGCTCAGTTTAATAATCGACCCATTTAACAGCAGTACCAATTTATGCTACATATTCCAAAGTACCTTACTTTAAAAGAACAGCTTACATATCTACACTTGGAAAATAACTTTCGTTGTTGACTACTGGAATAATCCCAAAGGATTCTTGGAGTGCTATGGTGTAGCCCCCTCACTACCCCCTCCCAGCCCCTGAGAGATCCAGAAATATACAAGAAATTGACTCTCACATTAGGAAAATAGTACAACCCCCCACTAACTGAAAAATCTAGAAATTATACTCAAGAACCAGGTTATGTCGATGCTTAGGAAGTATGGTTTGCTTTCCTTCAACACAGCTACAGGCCTGGGGGAGACATCTACACATCAGGGATAAAAGTAGTAGTAAAGGCAAAGTGGTTTGGACAAGTTAGAGTATTGTCTACAGGTATGAAACTTTGCTTTCTTGTATTTGTATATTTGTACAAATATAAGCATTTCTTGTGATACAGACAAAACTCATTAGAACATTGAAATAAAAATGTTCTTAAAGAGCAAAAGTAGAGGAAAAAATGGCACTCTGTTAGACAAGGTGGGTTTTCAATTTCAATGAAACTGCCTTCATTATATACTTGTCAGGTGAATGAATGATCCAGTAGAGAATTACAGGTGGTTCTCAAAGCTGAATAGCCTTTACCTTTATGATAATAAGACTCTTCATTTATTAAAAAAAAATACAGCAGCTCTAAAATAATTGCAATCAGGAGTAAAATAAGATAAATAAAGTAAATAAGTTTATTTGTTGGCAAAAAACACTCATTAGTGTAAAGTTTTTATGGGAAGATTAAATCTGAATACTACCAAGGGTATGTGCACAAACGTGAGCTTCAAGATTCATCACAGGGCTGACTCAACTCAAATTCCTATAGAGAAGGACACAGTAAGAGAAGCGATCTTCAAGGAAAAGCATAATTTTAATATCATAAAGTGTACTCTGTGCAGTCATTTATTTGAGAAATAATTTAAAGCATGTCCAAATTGCTAGTATCTTTTATGGAAATGTCAGACATTTGAGGGCAGAGGCTAACTCAGTATTTCACCAAGCAGCGTGTGGGACCTCAGAGATCCACTATGGCTTAGGACAGCAAGCATCATGAGTGCCCTTTGAAATAGGGTGACAGAAAGTGAGGCGAATGGAGTAGCTGTGCCAATGGAGAAAGAAATAAGGGCAGTATTTTTCTGTAAGGTCCAGTGGGAAATGAATTTTTTTCTGGCTCCTAACAAGATAACTTACTTACAAAGCCAACTATTAAGGAGTATTTTCTAGAGGAAGCATGTGAATATTTCCTTGAATGGTGGCTTAAGAGTCTTTTCAGCTAATGACCAAGAAAAAATTCTTCTGCCTAAAATATCACCTGGCTGAAAGAGGTGAGGCAGGGGACACATCCCGCATTTTTGCACCTCTATAAAACCAGTGGGACTTGGACAGGATGTCTGAAATTTCTATTTTATAAAGAACTTTTTTTTTTTTTAAATGAAGAAAACAGAACAGCCCATGGTGTTAAAAGCCATTTGTCCATACAGACTCAGGGACTCCTGACCCAACACAGTGCCCAAGACAGCTTTCTGTTTGCAACTGTGGAAAGAACTGCTCTTGCAAAGGTTTTCTGGGATTAGAAAAAATTCTATTCCACCCAGAAGTATAGAAGCTGACCCCTTGGTAATATCAGTAATACCAAGGTCTCCAACGACACTGTTATTTTAAAATGATGTCCAGTCTATCTCTGCATAATGTTATTCGTTCTTAAGCAAATGGTGGTCAGGAGATATGAGTCTGTCTGAGGTGTCTGTGTGGGTATCAGGTGGCCCTGCGAAGACCATATAGACAAAGAGAGGCCCAGCAGAATTTTCTGCCATAGTATACACAGTAGATTTTGTTTTCCAGCTTTTCAACAACTAGAAGCTTACGCACCTGGATTTCTCATTTGCCTTATTAAAAATAATCTGGTTAATAACTAGAGTCCAAAATAATGGAAATACAGCAGTCTGAAATGCTTGCCTTAGCATTTATTTCTCAGAATATTGTTAATTCCTTGTGTTCTTTTTGGAGATGGAAGGCTATTGTGGAAAAAAGAAAGGATCTGTCACAAATCAAATGCATTTTGTTTGTTTACTAAGTGGCACCACTCATTTTTATCTCTGCATAAGGTAATAGAGCATTTACACTTCCTACACTTCATTTTGGAAACCTCTTAGTTATAAGTCATTTGTAACATATTTGTCTGTTAAAACTCTACAAGGTGGTGTTTGCAAATCAAATTTAAAGGATGTTTCTTTACACTTAGTATATTTTTAAAATGGTAAAGGAATAAGAGAATGAGAAAAAAACTCATTGTAATGATTTAAAGCAAGTTTTCATAAGTGGAACCAACACTTTATATGCCTACTTTCAGCTAAACCTAACAAATAACGATTTTAAATGGCAAACTTATTTTTTGCTATGCAAAATCCATCCTACATTTTCATATCCTGCATTTTATTTTGCTACATTACATTTTGTGGTTACTTTTCTAGTTTGATTTATTTAATAGTATTAAAATCATTTAACATCTGATAACCTAACTAAGTCTACATCTTACAGCATTATCATGGTTCTGCCCAGTTATATACATGCTTTCATGGTCACCTTTTCTATTACCTTATGAACTACATATACTAGTTAAATAATCAACATTTATAGATGGATAAATTATTCAAGTTTTGAAATAAAGGTTAGATAGCTCTAGAAAAAACATGTATTTACATCCTTCCCTGTCAGAATGACACAATTTTCTTTTTCTTTTCTTTTTGACACTTCAAAAATTGATCACCATTCCAACTTCGTCTAGGAGCAGAATCTCACAATCCTTCTATGGGTTTGTTCTAGGCATTGGTATTATGCATGATCTTCATGCCAAGTCCTGATTTTACAAGGTATTAATACACATGTTATAACACTGAGAACACTATTTCTCCACTCCAGCTATAGGTATTCAGTCATTCTTCCTGGTCTTCTAAGAAAAAAAAAACAAAAAACTCATATTTTTAGTTTATACATATTAATCCAATTTGAGTTTTGCTTTGTTTTTTAATTCCATTTCAACTGTAGTACCCAAGAAAGAACTCTCATCCTAACACTAATTTCAAAAACCAGTTGCTTCTCAATAGTTCAAGAACCTCTTTGTGGTGCAGGATACTTTGTGGTTCTGAGTCTACCTTGGTGTAGAGGACATCATTTCTCACCTAAGAACCACTGCTCTGAACCATCATTTAGTTATGTAGCTGTTCTCAACTGGAAATAAGATTTCCCAAGATAGGTATAACATATAAGATTTGGTGATTTAAAAAAATACAGTCTGTGTAACTGTACTATTAATTTTCCTCAGATTTACTTAAGTGGTTCTGCACATTTGCATTGACACAACCAGCCTGCAACAATCTGATATCCTGATGCACTTGGTAAGCTTTAATTGGCATTAGAAAATTTCGCTCTACTGGGTCGAATAAGTTATTCTTTGGAAAAAAGAATTTTTTTTCCCTCTCTTATACACTTCAAAAAGCATGCTGATCACTCTGAAATATGTTTTCCTAGGGGACTAAAAATAAAACAAAAGAGAAACCCTAAAACAACTGAAATCAAGTATGTGCTAGAAAAATCATTCAAAAGGAACAGCAGAGTTGTTATGGAGCATTTCGGGTAACTTTGGATTATACGTGCATCTATTTCCAGTTATTAGTACCTGATGAGTAGGGGTCTTAGGTTCCTAGAATGGAGACACTACCTTCACTGAATACATTTCTCTCACCCTAACAGTAAAATAATTCCTTCTTTCCTTCTCTAATGCAAGTGGTCCTGCTTTTCATATTCCAGTAGAAAACAGAGGAATATTGCAAATCAGAAGAAAAAGTCAAGTTCTAGTCTCCAACAAGGGTGCTCTCAGGAATTGGTATGGATTTATCTAGAAAGAGAAACTTATATTCAAATTTTCAAAAGTACTGATGTGAGGACCTTTTTTCCTGGAGGCTCCTCTGATTGGGTGGAAGAGTGCTGAGCTGTGAGGCTGTGGCCCCTGAACTTTGTCTTTGGACCCTGGAAAGCTTATGTCTAAACTTCACTGGATGAGATCTCACAGACTCCTCCCTGGCTCGACCTCATTCTTTCAGTTTCCCTTACTTTTATAATTTAGGAAAAAACCAACCCCAAAGTCTCCAGTGTTCTGGAGGCATTCTTTGTTGATCTGATGGTCAAGTTAGAAACCAAATAGGGCAATTAGCCAGTAATACAATATCCTTCTACACCAGTTTGTGTTTGGATGTTAACATTGAAACTATCCTATTTTTACTTCAACGACTTGTAGGATGTACTACTACTGTCCTAGATGAGTTCCCAGGAGATCTTTTAACAGATGACTGCTCATAAAATAGTCCATGCAACCATATTCCTTGAATTATAAAACAAAAAATTAAATGTCATTCCAAATAAATCAGATTTTAAAAGTTTAAAGTTAGGACTAATATTGCATTTATCTGGATGTTTCCCACATAACAGTGCTTTTAGTAGACACAAAACAAATATGAGTTGAAAAATTAAGGGAGCCAAAAGGATTGATAGATTTACTTTTCCAAAAGAGGCAGAAATCTAGATTTCTTTATTTTTCTAAACTCTTCTCTTTACCAATGAATATTTTTAGTTTAATTGCTTTCACTTAGGTGATGTACTCAAAGTGGATTCCAAATACTTTAACATTAGAAAGAGAAAAAATTCAAAATGAATTGGGTAAGATTTTCCTAGAAAAGTGAGACTTCTATCCAATTTTTCTAAATATGGACCTGAGGCCCCTTTTTCCTGAAAACTTATTTCTACCATTTGTTCCCAATGATCATCTTAACTCAGTAAGTATTCTTCAAAATGATACACAATAAAGATGGCTCTAGAACTAGGATGCTGTGTTTGAAGAAAGAGTTATTATATAAAGTATCAAAAGGTTAGTATGTTGGATATTAAAATAATTACATGAGAAGTTTTTTCACATTTATTTACAACTTTTGACCCAAGGACCTATCTATAAGCAGGGGATGTTTGTGTATTTCTTTTTATTACACCAACTTATGTGCAAAGAGTTACCTTCCACTTAATATAGAGTCTCACACTAGAAATTCCATGGAATTCAAACTGATCCTCACTTGCATTCCTTCAAATGGAGTATACAAACTGGACAACTGTCTTTGAGTAGGAAATGTGGTATCACATGTTTATTATGTGCTGACACTATCACCATAATCCCTGAATACTACACCAAAGTCCTAATTTGCTTGGTTTGGCATTTCCACAGTCTTTCATCTCAGCTCTTTTTTTAAAAAAAAAAAGTACTTAAATGAGTTATTTTGCTGGTTGCTTCCATATTGCTTCATTCAAATTCCAAAATGGAGTTCAGAAAGAGAACAAATAAAGTTATAGCTTAAGTGCAAACTACATTTCTGAGTATCTGCCAAGTAGACATACCCAATCCAGTGTGTTTCTTCCAGTTCAATGGATTCTCCATTGGACCACCCCTGAAAGTATCAGTAGTTTTCATGAACCACGCAGAACTGTCTCTTAGTTTCCCTTCTTTACATTACCAACTGCCTATCAAGTACTCTCATTTAGAGGAGAAGGAAATAAAGAACATAAAGGTAGAAGGGGATATGTATTCAACAGTGTAAAAGAGAAAAATTAGATTTGATATTATCTTGGCCTCCCCTTCTAATGTTAAAGACTGTATATTTAAAATAGTGGCCATTTTACCATATTAAAATATTTCTTTTTACAATTCTATCAATTTATAGCAACATATGAGAAATTTTGATGTAAAAACATGTGCAATTAAAAATTAAAGCACAAAACAGGGAAGAAAAGTATATCAAAGCAGATCAAAGCAAAATAAAATTAAAAAACAAAAAAGTGCTCCAAACATAATTACTAGTTATTACTTGGATGAAGATTCAAAAATTATGAATGCTGAGTTCACAGTTCTTGCTTGTCAGGATAGAAACTGTCAGAGAAAGAGATTGGATTTTTCAATCTTAGTTACTATCATATGCTATAGAGAAGGTTATCCTTTTTTGTTCTAATGGAAATTTTAGGTTATCTTTTTCTTTCAGTGGGGATTTTACTAGGATTTCCAGGGATCCTGAAAATGTACACATCAGTTCCTGCAGATAGGAACAGATAACATGGGTCCTTTAAGCATCTTAATTAAAAGAGAGAAGGAAAGAGAATGAAAGAGAGGAAGGAAGGAAGAAGGAAAGAAGGAAGGAAGGACAAGAAAAAAACAGAAAAAAAGTTGAGAACTAATTTGACAGCAGGCAGTATTGCCTTAGATTTTCCGGTCCTTCCCTAGCTGTTCCAGTATCCTGACCAACCCATGCAGAGAAATAAAGAAACAGTGTGGTTCCTCCTGTCTTTCTCTTTCAGTCCTTCCTTCTAGTGTTCAAGTTAGAAAAGCACATAACTATCATTGTATCTCCACAACTTCCGCTGGGAAGCGTCAAAACTACTGGCCTTGGGAGTAGAAGGAAGACCACAAGAGAAAAATAGGCGGCAGGGAAATTGGAGCAGGCATGTCTCTCCACTTAGAAACCACTGCAGAGCTTACACCACAGTATTCCGGTGTCTGTAGGGTGGGGGAGGCAGCACAGTGCCTGGCTTCAGTGAGAACTCAGAGAGGTATTCAGGATTCTCTGCCACAATAGGCCGGATCCGTCCATTTTGTTTATAAAAATATTTTGTGCTGTACTCCTGCAGGTAGTCTGGGTGCTGAAGGGTGCTCCGAGGTGGCAGACTGTGGTTCCAGTAGTCAGGGTTGTCGAATGCTTTCTTGGCCTTCTCTGGCACAGACAGTACGTTGTTCTTCAGGTACTCAGCATTCCCCAAGGCATTGGCAAAGGTGTTGAGGTACAATGGCTCATTCACATATTCATCTTCTGCCTTGGGTGGACCACTGGAAGCACTGTGGTATTCGGGATTATCCAAAGCTTGGAGGTCTCCATTTTTCCTCCGAGAAACAAAAGGGTTCTCCTCCACAGGGTTCAGGTATTCTGATGGAATAAAGAAATAGCAGTTAACATCCACTTTCTGGAAAATGTTAATCAGACCATGGTTATATGGAATGGTTGGCTTCTTTTTCCCGAACAATGAAGCCACAGATTTCATTAATTTTTTGCAACAACTATTTGGTCGAATACTACTGCCATATGAAAAAGGAGTAAATGGGCAAAAAATGTTAATGACAAAACAAGGCACCAACAAGGCCAGGGTCGGAGTTCCTATCCCCTAGATTGTTCTTGCTAATTGCATTTGTCTCTCCTACATATGGGACCAGCTGTTTAAATGCTTCTATGTTTTAAAAGTCAGTAGATTATGTTGAAAGATAAGACAACCTTTCAGTGTTAAATAGCCTTTAAATGTGGAGAAATGAGAATTTTAGAAAGAATATTGGAAAGTCAAAATGTCTACAGCTTAACCCCATGACAAGATAAATGGAAAAAAGTGGAAAACCTGTGTATTTTAGTCTATATAATTTTCTGAGAATGTCTGTATAGGTAACAAGAATTTGATTACAGATGTTCCCTAAGAAAGCTTTAACTCAGGAAAGAAAACATCAAGGAAAAGAATCAGTGACATATAGATATCCTACATGCCTCTAAATTGACTTGCTTGACAGAACACATACTTAAAAATAAAATATGATTATAACATTTATTTCCAATGGCTAATTATAATCATAATACAGCAAACTATTAGTTTGAATCATATGAAATCGCTATTTTGTAGGCTGAAACCAATCGTATAACAGCTGTTTTGTATGACTTAATCTAATAAATTTATCTAGAATGGGTTTTGGCCTAGAATTTTTTAAAATGCTGCTAATTAATATAACTTACCAAGTTTAGTTCTATCCCTATGTTTATAGCATAGATTATACACAGACATATACACACCTATATATGTGTAGAATAGGTAGACCCTACACTACATAGTAGACCCTCTTTCTGTGCTCTTTTAAAATTTATGCACAAAAATGACACTTTATCTATTCCCATTTTGGTGTTGGGGCAAGAAGAAGGCAGGCACAATTATTCGTTGAAACTTTTATTCCCTATGCTTAGCCTGACATGCAGAGAGAAAAATCTCATCAACCCAGGGTTATTTTTCCTTGGATATAGACCTACTGCATATACTTAGGTACTTAGAATAATGTGCAAGTTAAAGAACAGTAATGAATATCCCACCATCATATACAGGTATTATAGTTTGATAATTTACAAGTCACTATCATTTCATCTTCACAACAATCTTGTGAAAAAGGAAGTGCAAGCTGTATACTTCCAGATCTATAGACAGAAAGTTGTGATCAAATGATGTATAAAGCATACAATTATACATATATGCAGGGTCAAAAATTTAATTTTTGAAATGTATTGTACAAAGAAGTCAAAATTTCCTATACTAAGTTATGTTATTTAAATGACACTATTTTAATACATCAATCAAATCTTTTATTGGTGCCATCAAAAGCTTTGGACACTTTTCCCAACAATACTGGTCTTTATGATCTACACAATAAGTCCAGTGGAGCAAGGGTTTTGAAAACTTGTGATATGCTACCTCATTCAAGCACTCAAATAGAGATGTGATTAGATCAGTGCTTCCCAAGTCTGATTGTGCATAAAAAAGTCACCTGGAGATATTGTTAAAATGCAGATTCCTATTTAGATGGGGCCTGAGATTCTGTGTTCAAAAAAGTCCCTAGATGATGTGGATGCTGCTGATTCAGACCTCATGCTAGAAATGGCAGTGCCTAGGCCTCTTGTGGGTCATGGATGTTGCACAGTCCAGTGGTTTGGCAATTTCCCTACTTTACTTTGCTTTTTTTGAGCCACACTTGCAGCACATGGAAGTTCTCAAGCTAGGGATCTAAAAGAAGCTACAGCTGCTGGCCTACTCCATAGTCACAGCAATGCAGGATCCAAGCTGTGTCTGCAACCTATACCACAGTTCATGGCAACACTGAATCCCCAACCCACTGAGTAAGGCCATGGATCCAACCCACATCCTCATGGATACTAGTCAAATTCATTTCCCCTGTGACACAATGGGAACGCCATATACATTGTTTATTTTGATGGAAGTGAACAAAGAATGGTCATCATTTCTGAACATTCTGCTGGTACCTTGTTTGGGTTTGTCTCGCATAGGGGTCATGTAACCTTCTTCATCCAGCTCTCCTCGTGGGCTCCGTTCTGGGGCAAACACTGTGGGGTCGGCGCTGTACCTCTGGGTACTGCTGTCTTCTTGGACATGGGGTGTCACTGGCTTGCGTAAGGTGCCATTACAGCAGGAGTCATCAAAAATCTCAGCTGTAGCCCCCTGAGCAACTGGGGCTTCTGGGATGGTGCTGGTTGTGGCTCTGTAGGGCACAGGCATGCCTTGTTCTGCAGCAAAACCCCCATCTCGGTACACAAACTGGTTCTGTCAATAGTAGAGACATATTTGAACCAGAGTTATTGTTAGGAATAGCTTTAAAAATATATACTAATAACTAAAAAAAATGGAAGCTTGTCTTTCAGAGAAAAGTCCGAGTTTCTTGAGGTTTTTCCCTTAATAGTTAATGAGTCTGAGTTATAGGCTAGAACCACCTAAAATTCAAATTTTTCTTATAAAGCAAGTCAATTGTAGGACAACAATGTGGAAATATATAATTTTACTAACCACTTAACACATGATCTAATAAAAATATTTCATATTCCTTTCCCATAACTTTTTTTTTTTTTTTGGCTGCCCCACAGAACATGGAGTTCCCGGGGCCAGGGATCAGATCCAAGTTGCAGATGTGACCTAAGCCACATTTGTGGCAGTGCTGGATTGTGAACCCACCGTCCTGGGCTTGGGATCAAACCTGCGTTCTAGTGCTCCCAAGACACCGCCAATCCCATTATGCCACAGCAGGAATGCCACTACTGCTTATTTTTAACGTAAATATTCAAAGTGAATTTTTTAAGACAAATGGCAATGTCATTAACTGTCACAACTGCCATTAAGAACAGAAGCTCAGTGATGCAATTTGAATGGTAACAGTTCCTCACTGACTTCTATTCTGTGGTTACTATGACTTTGAATTTCTCATACATAACCAGAGGATCATTACTGAGATTCCAACTTTTCAGCACAAGACTTATAATCATGGAAATAAAGATAACCTTCTCACCTAGAAACATAACAACATATGAGCCCAGGTAAAGTCTTCAGATACAAAGAAAAATCTACTGTTGATGCATGATATCTTGACTATGGATTATCTGCTGAGATAAAACATATCTACATAGGCAGCTGCACAATCTATAGAAAATTTTTAACTCACTGTTGGCAAAGGCAAAATGAGGAAATTATGGTGAGACAAGAGAGAGGAAATATGATAAGCAAAGACCAAAAATCCTGAAAGATGAAGGCTGATTGTGAAGTACTTACTCCTGACATGGGGGTGTAGGCAGGAGGAGGGCTGTGTCCAATTTCACTCTAATAGGAAAGAAAAATGGGATGATGGATATAATAGGAGGTAACATGAATGGAAAAAAAAAAAGAAAAGAAAAGAAAAAGAAAAGCCACATGAGTTGTATGAACCAAAGGGGAAAACATGCACAACAGTGACATTTGCTAAACAGTAAAATTTTATGCACGCTGACTACAAGCAAGATTATATATTTGAAGATATTAAATATTTTATTGAACCCCTGTAAAGGAAAATTATATAGAAAAAGTAAAATTTTAAATGAATTAAAAATTAAATTGACAATAAATATTCCTCTGATTAACCCTGGAAAAAAAGCAAAAACAGGAAATAATTAACTGTAGTTGTAATTGAGGAAAGGTTTCTTTTGTTACAAATGAGATAACAGGAATGCCCATATACCACAGCATTAACGTTTACTCTTATAAGAAGCAACTTATCTGAAAGGAGAGAAGTGGATTTCAATTTGCCTGGAATATTTTTTGCTATAAAGTTACATTTATTTTTCACCATTTTGGCAAAGAGTCAGCTTAGCCTCTTCCTAAAAAAAGATGTTTTCTCATCAATCTTTCTTTTTTTTTCCCTAAAAGTCAAGAAACAGCAGAAAATCTTGGAAAATTGATTTCTTTCCTGCTTTATGCACATTACTTTTATGTAATTAGAATCAGCTGAAATTAGATTTCAATTAAAGAAAGACATATTCTTATGGCTGAAAACTCTAACCTATGCATTAAAGTCAATATGAAAATAAGATAAAATCTTAAGGACAATGCTCCTTATAGGGTAGGAAGAAGAGGATTAGGAATGCAATTTCTGTTTGCTAGCTAAAATATTGTATATATGTATAAAACAAATTTCTTCAGAATCTACTGTCTGAATGTGCCAGGCATTTTTCTAGGCACTGGATATAATGAATAATGTAAATAAAAACAGTCGATTTTATGACGCTTGGATTTTCTATATTCTGGCTTCAAGTGACCAGAGATGACTAAAATCAACCTCAAAGACAACATCCTGAAACATTTATGAAACAGAGCTAAATATTATTCTAGGTCAATGTTTTTACAATTTAAAAATTCTAAGAAGAATACAGTCCCAAGGAGATTAACTATTATAATGTAAATTAATAACTGGATAATAAAATTTTCCTTAATTAACTTAGTCTGCTGGACTAATCAAGGGACAAGTTCTGAACCCCTACAGTGAGTTTACATTTTAGCTTTGCCCATAACTGAGTCACTTATATAATGGCATAGAAAATATTTATCTCTTTCTTTCTCTAACACAACTAATAACACATTGAACATTATGATATGTAAAGGTAGACACATTTCATATGCAATGCATAGAAGGTGGTTTTGTACAATAGACAGATTGTTTTTGGTTTGTTAGAAGCTTTAAGCTCCAGTCCTTATTACAGCTCAGACTCTCATTTTCATCTTTAGCCTTTTTACCTTATTCTTTTTTTTTTTTTTTTTTTTTTTTTTTTTTTTTTTTTTGCTTTTTAGGGCTGCACTCACGGCATGTGAAGGTTCCCAGGCTAGGGGTCTAATTGTTGCTGCCAGCCTAAGTCACAGCCACAGAAATGCCAGATCTGAGCTGCATCTGTGACCTACACCACAGCTCACAGCAATGCCGGATCCTCAACCCACTGAGCGAGGCCAGGGATCGAACCTGAAACCTCATGGTTCCTAGTTGGATTCATTTCTGCTGTGCCATGATGGGAACTCCTTACCTTGTTCTTAATTAAGATAAAGTAAGATATTGTATATAAACAAACTTGATAAGCTCTGCACTATTACACAAGTGTTGAGGATACATAAAATGTAAATGTTCATATCTGCCAAGTCAAAATTTTAAAGTCAAGCAGTCAAACTGACAAAGCTTCTTTCTCATCAAAGAAGCATTTTTTGAATGCTTACCTGTTTTCCACATCACCTTATGTATAGGTATATTTTTCTCTCTTTTAGAAAGTTTATGAAATCAAATTCATTTGTTTATAAAATCTCGGAAAGAAATTTTCCATATACTCCAGTGATATGTAAAATATGGCAACCACCTGCTTTATCATATTATAAACCTTGGCCTTACCCTATCATCAAACCCGGATTATTTGGTAAGTGTTTAGCAAATATTTATTAAATTTCTACAATGAAAGCACAGAAATTACCGTAAGTGCTGCAGATATCATGATACACTAGGAGATGTATGGCCCGTGGCCTTTTGCAATTTACATTGTACTAGCAAACATTACCTGAATAAAGTTAGGCTGGAGCAACTTTTTTCAACTCAATGGTTACCTATTAAAAGTAAGGTATTCCAAAATATTCCTAATTACCAGCACTCCTTTGACTTTGTAAGAGGTACTCTACTGGGTAATGTTCCATTAGAATCATAGCTGAGGAAATACCATGGACTGTTGCACATTTAGCATTTTCTAAAACTAGAGAAAGGAATGATCAAAGGAATAACTCACAAGTCATCCTTTATCAGGAAATAGTTTATTATCTATATCTATCATCTGGGCTAGACCGCCTTCAATTGCAAAGGCGTTGTATTAAAAATAACTAGACCTCTTGCAGTTAGTCTGTTTCAAGACATGAAGTACGGCCATGCCTTATTAGAATGCATCCGCTGTCCTAGCTTTGACAAGTCTTTCTGTCAGCAGCCTGCCAGCTCTGTATCTGGACACACTGCCAGATACCATCACAATAATAGGAGTGTCCTCATGCTCTTCCTAGTTTTCAGCATTAAAATGGAAAAAAATGCTAAGCAAAGTCCCTTTAGCATTCATTGTTTTTAGGGTTACTGGCTGCTTTTTATGTTTCTGTTTCCATTTTTTTCCATTTGCTTTTTTTCTGTCCTCCATGATAAAAAGCACCTCATTCATTTCCCCCTGGAAGGGCAATGCAGCTACAAGAGAACATCTGTGAGGCCAATTAGCTGGGCTGGAAATGTGATATAATTGTTGTTTAAATATATTTAAATTACATGTTAATCACGATGTCATAATTTATAGGCTTTGAAAATAACTTTTTGTACTTGAGAGCCAAGCCAGATTTTACTTGTTTTTGCTGTTTTTAGTTTGTAACAAGCTCTTCTCATTCCCTGTACAAACCTCCCTACCCCCAAATTGCCCACACTTGAAGAGCTGAACTTTTAATATTGGAAAGAATGACAGTTGCAAGTAAATTGGATGAGTAAAAATTAAGATCCCAGCAATCAGAATGAGCTGGAGTGACCTTAAAGTTCTAAGCAGAACAAAGCAGTGATCTCAGTTAAGAGGCTTTTGTTTTTATTATCGCTCCACTTTCTACTGTCCATCAAAGCCCAGCTTTGCAGATCTTCAGGAAGCAGCACCTGGTACAGCTGTTCAATTAACTGGTGAGGGGACTTAGGGTTAGCAGGACAAAGATAGAAAGAGGTGGGCTATGAACTGGTAGGTGATAGAGAATTTGTTCCTGATGGGGAAATATGTAAGGGTGATGAAAAGAATCAAGTTTAATTTGTTGCCATAATCACAGGGACATTATATGATTAACTTGAATTCAAATGTCAAAGGTTATAGAGAAGGTAAATGTCAGGAAATATATCAAATACAATGTTAAACGCACATTTACATACGTCATGTCCTAAATTTTATTTTTTAGTTGAATAAAGATTTGAACCTTTGTCTAATTACATGTGCTGTATTTCTCATATTTATTGTTTTCATCAAAACATTGTATTATTTTATATTATTTCTGGGAAATTTTAAGCTGTTAACTACACAAACTGTGTCCTATGATTTTTTAAAAAATATACAAGTTGGGAAACAAACAAACAAAAATATATGCTAATGCCTAACTTCTATCTAAATTAAGCATGTGCTTAATGAGTGGTTAGTTTTTTTTTTTTTAATTTTCAGATAGCTGTTACTCACAATATTAACTATAGGAGTACTGTTTCTAGAGTGAAAAATCACTCTAAATCCTTTAAACTAAAGTAGAACATATCTCTATAAAATGGTGCTAATCCATTAGCATTTGTTTACTACCTAGACACTTCTACATAGTAACTATTAAGAGTTCTCAATTTTTTATCTTCCTTGGCATCTATCCTTAACAGTCTGATGGCATTTTTACAATTGAGTAATCAGGTAGCAGATAATTTTTTTTCATAATGTATAATTCCTGATGCATGGCTATAACTCGTTTATCTTCTTCACAACTGAGTTCAATATACCAGCATTTGAGACATCTGGATTTAGAATCTTCACTTTTCTTAGGGCAACCAGAAGAAAACAAACAAAAGGTGTTCATATTCCCTAAACCAGAAAGAACCGGGAAAGCCTATTGAATCTAGGCAGCTGGCTCACACACACACGTGCATAAGTGTGCACATACAGGTTACACAAAATGTCTTTTGGAATTCCCACTGTGGCTCAGTAGAAATGAAACTGACTAGCATCCATGAGGCTGAGGCTTGATCATTGGCCTTGCTCAGTGGGTTAAGGATCTGGTGTTGCCATGAGCTGTGGTGGTCGCAGATGTGTCTTGGATCCTGTGTAGCTGTGGCTGTGGCGTAGGCTGGCAGCTACAGCTCTGATTCGACCCCTAGCCTGGAAACCTCCATATGCCGTGGATGTGGCCCTAAAAAGACAAAAGATAAAAAAAAAAGCCTTTTGTCTATTTATATATATGTTTATTTATTAATGTGCTCATTTATTTGGTTTGATCATGTGAGATGCTACTTTAAAAAAACTTTGCTTTTACTCTATATATACACAAAATAAAGTCATAATGACATAATAATAAATAAAAATATATCATAATGATATAATATTATAATAAATAAGTTCATAATAATGACCCTGAATATGGAAAGACTATTAACTTGAGCTCTAATTCTTTGTTCACTTTTCATTAATCGTAGAACTTAATTATGAAGTCTACTCTGTTTTGTAAACAAATACATATTACTTCTCTTATATGTGAATGAAAAATATTGCCTGGCACATCAGTAAACAAAGGCTGTCACAGTGACCAGCCACTAAAGCAGCCCCAATGGTCAGCCCTGAGGGAACACTGGATGGAAACAGGATTTCACCATCAAACCATCAGACATTGCCACTCCGCTACCTCCTACCAGGCAACCTGAGGAAACTCAGGCTGAAAGAACAGGATACTGGCCCCAGCTGAGATGCACATCAAAGGAATGATTTCAGTGAGCCCAGACTCTTGCATCTTCTCATACATAGAAAAGAACTAAAATCTTTAGCTTGAAGTATTTGGTTTTCTTTAATTAACAGCAATTTTTGATGTCCTAACTACATGGTCTTTGTTGCAAAACTTATATATCCTGTTTCCCGCTCCCTTGTCTCTTCTGAGCCATTCTTTAGCGTGATTTGACAGTCATGCCTCCCAGGCTTGAAGTCCTTAGAATGTCCACTGAATAAGGCATAACTCTCAACTTACTAGTTGTACAATTTTTTCAGTAGACATGAAAACTGAGACATAGCAAGGGAAACTAACAAAGTATTGTATACCTACGATATACCACAGACTAGAATATTTTAGGTTTTATTTACTGTTTTAATCTTCCAAGGTAAATATCATTTTTAATAAAAAGATTATGACTCCCATTTTGCAGATGAGAAAACAGAGGATCAGGGAAGATAAAGGCACACCCATAGCCACTCATGACTCTCAGAATCTAACATTCTTTTATTACGCCACATGTAGATTCTGACTTTAGCATTTCTATTCTTTTTTATCTCTGCCTTAGCTCTGTCCCTGCATAATGCTTCAATTCTTTTCTCAAATAAGATTTCATGGTTTCCCTTTCTTATGAAAAACTAATTTGAAGGAGGAATTTGAAAAATTAACTAGTCTTAGGTATAAAATACTGACAATGCTTTACAATGTTGCCTGTCTCGTCTTATTTGCATTTTAATTTACTACAAGAACTCAAACAGAAAAGGAACTAAAAGTACAATGTTAAGCGCTATATATATATATATATATATATATATATGTTCTCTAACAGTACTTTCATGTGTGTGTGTGTGTGTGTGTGTGTGTGTGTGTGTGTGTGTGTGTATAAAACTTATCTTGCCAAGAACAAAAACCAGCCTCGAAGCAGGAGGAGATGGTTTCAAATAATGAGAGAGCACAAAGATTTTTCCATGACAGCAGTCTTGCTTATGGATTTACTGTTCCTAGTCCAGCGCTTTGTCAATAAATTCCTCTTCTTGTTCTACTAAGGGTAAGTAAGTTGTTGTGTCCCCAGGCAGCAATTCCTTCAGCCTTTACAAATATCAGTAGAACAAGAGGATATCTCCTCTTAAAATATTCATGCTTAAATGAGTCAATAAAATGGGAGCTGGAAATTCTTCACTTCATACCTTTCTGCTTTAAGTATTTTCATATTACATGATGAAGTTGAAGAACATTATTAGCACAGTCAAAAAATAAAGCATATAAAGGAGACTTTACATTAGCACCAGCATTCCTTAGCCTCATTCAAGATAAGCAATAAGAATTTTTGTCACTTTCTCGAGGTTCATAATCACATAGAATTAAAATTTCCTCATCCTGGGTGCAAGTTGTAAATGTATTTTTGCTTTTTAGTTCTGGTAACTTTTGCATTTCTTTTGCATCTTTCTTTTGTTTATATTTTTTTTCAAAGGCATGTTCTATTATGTGAGTCTTTTCCTAATCATCACTTAGCTGCTAGTTGACACATTGTAGCTAGAAATCTAAAGAGGAGAACTTCTAGGGGCTTCCTTAAAGATCTCTGAACTGTTATTTTCAGTTGTAGAGGGTATGGTCATTTTTCCTAATTTTTTAACTCATCCTTGAGAACACCTTATTCAATTGCATTGTTTTTGTTCAAGTCTAAATGAAATCATTAAGCTTTTACTATTCCAAATTCTTAGGTAGTCTAATTCTTCAAGTGCATCCTAAAGTTATCTGTTTCTCTACTTGAATATTTTTTATCCCAACATCAAGAATATTTAGTGAAGATTTCTTAGAAACATGCATTCAGGTCAGGCAATTTTTTTTTTTTTTTTTTTTTTGGTCTTTTTAGGGCAGCACCAATGGCATGTGGAGGTTCCCAGGCTAGGGGTCAAATCAGAACTGTAGCTGATTTGACACTATAGCCATAGCAATGCCACATCCAAGCTGTGTCTGCAACCTACACCACAGCTCATAGCAACTCTGGATCCTTAACCCACTGACTGAGGCCAGAGATCGAACCTGCATCCTCATGGATACTAGCTGCATTCATTAACCGATGAGCCATGATGGGAACTCTTGGTCAGGCAATTTTTGAAGATGAAAATTCTAAAGACTTGGAGTAAATGGCCACATGATATCTTCTACCTCTAGAGTTGTATTCTTGAACTTTTTGCCATTAAACTATGTGATTTTTTTTTTTTTTTTTTTTCCACGCCTGTGACATGTGGAAGTTTCCAGGCCAGGGATCAAATTCATGACACAGCAGAAACCCAAGCCACTGCAGTGACTACACCAGATACTTAACCTACTATTCTACAAGAGAATCATATGACTTTTTAACAAATTCCTTAATCTGTTGAACTTTCAGTTTATTTGACTCTGAGAAAAGGTATGGGGCTATACAGAACAGGTAAAGCAGAAGGATCACTTTCAACTATCAAATTATTTGTATGTAAAATGAATTCTGCTTTAAGCCTATATCCTTGATTGCTAAATATTGTAAATTGTGATTAAAACAAAGGCATCTTATAAACTTTTCTCACAAAAATCTTTTCAAAGTATATTAATTACTTTTTATTTTTTCCCTTTTCTCTAAATGGAGATTCTATGAAGTACCCTAGCCTACACGCAGTATACGGTTGTATGGTCTTGGGTTGCAAGATCACATTTGAATGTTAACTAACAGCTGTAATTTTGAAATGAAGTTTTATAATTTAAATTTTTCATTTCACTCATGGATACATTGATGTCCTAAGAGATTAGGTTAATTTTTCAAATGGCTAACACAACTTGTTAGCAACAGTACTAGAAACAATATTCCCTGAATCTCCACTTAATGTACATCCTTGTATCCTTTATAGACTCAAATTGGCATTAATACATGATAAAAAAAATCAATTTTAGAGTTTTGGAGATAAATTTTATATTTTTTAGAAAAAAAAAATCCTTAATACAGTCAAGAGCATTTTCTGTAACCACAATTGCATTTGTTTTCAGTTGAAATTGATAGACTCCTAGGACGATGGGGACAGACATCCCCCCCCACCACCAACAAATGAATGTGGCCATTCATGCTGGAGACCTGCTGCAGACATGGGTGCAGCCTAGTACAAGATCTATACCCTCTTACAGCATGTGGATGCTCAAGTTGGGCAGCAAGAAACAATGGTCTGCAGAAAATAACTGCCCACATAGATTAACCTCCTACAAGGATTAACTGCTCTCTGTCATGGGATTCAACTCCCTACCCCTCCCTTGACCTTCTCCTCCTCCTTCTTCATTGTTCTTGCCACAAGTTCCCATCATGAACTTCAGCCACAGATTCCGTCCCAGACCCTTTATAAGCCTAGGATCTCCTCACAGTCAGAGCTGGTGCCATTCTGAGCTCAGCCTGTCCACCTCTGATGCCTTAATAAATCTCTTTTGCTTTACCAACTTGGCCTTGCACGTTCCTCCCTTGGCGAACCCAAAAGAAATATAAATTGATATATACTTAAAGTGAATTTAATGGAGCTTTGGTTATAGGACAAATGTGTATATATATATATCATTTTTTCTTATCACATAGGCTACAAGTTTATTACACAAAAGGAATACCCTAATATTAAATACTAGTAGATAAAAATCCCTCCTATACAGATTGATTAAAAGCAGTGTTGATTAAAATGATATTTTATTTACAAAACAGAAGGCCCTCAATATAGAGGAAAAATGTTATTTAAATATTTTAGCTATAAAAGCCAGTAAATATACATATGTTTATTGTCAGTCAATATTTTTTTACCTTCATAGTACTTACCTTTATATAGCTATATAATTAGATAATATATAGGGATTATAGAATTAGTTTAAAAATTAAGTAATCTATAGGGCAGAATGAGGGGAAAAAAAAACCAAACATAAGCACTCTGCATGGCCACTGAATATATTAGTTTAGAATTTGAAATGCTAAGCTTGTTTCCTTTTGTACTATTGGTAAAGACTTACTTAAATCTCAGTTTTAGTTTGTGTATCTGTGCTCATGTGCATTACATATAAGTATTCACATACACATTAAAAAAATAATAGCTTAAAACAGGATTATGAGGGTTTATTTAAGCCATTCAAACTAACACTTTTTTTTTTTTTTTTTTTTTTTTTTTTTTTGTTAATGGCTGCACCCAGGGCATAGGGAAGTTTCCCAGCCAGGGACTGATTGTGAGCCGCAACTGTGACCTACCCTTCAGCTGCTGCACACCCACCTGGCCATGGATTGAACCCAAGACTCCACAGAGACCTAAGCTACTGCAGGATTCTTAACCTACTATTCCACAGCAGGAACTCCTAAACTAACATATTTTATAGACTGGTAGCTCATTTGTGGGCTTATTTTTGCTTCATTTTTACTGTTTTTCATGCATAGATATTATTTATCAGGAAATGAATTGTGTTCACTAAAACACCATTTACAAGAGTTCTACTTGGATGTATTTAGTGGTTATTAAGAGTTAATTACTCTCAGATAATAAGGCAACTGTGAAATACTTTATATTTCAACCTCTTTTAGCAATACTCCAAGCTCTGGAAGTTTTATTATATATTCAAAATAACAGTGACAATATTTAGAGCAATCTATGTGTGAGAATGTAAAAAATAGGAATGGCATTGTTTGTGTATTGGGCTATAGAAAACAAATAATACAGAAACTAGAATTGCAAATTTTATAAATCTAATCTTGGCACATGGATTTTATTCGGTTTCTTAAATGATAGGTATTGACAACAAGTGAACAATTTAGTATAATACAGATAAGGCTTTCAGTGTTCCTATCATTCCTGCATGGATCAGGTTGGAAGTACCTTCAGTTATGCTAGTTTATGCAAACTGTTTACCAGATAAAAGATGAATTTGCAACAATGGTTGATTCATCCAACTACTGCTCTTTAAGCGATGAGGTGGCACAGCTGTTGCAGTAAGTAAAAAGATTTCTAACAGTCCACCTGGAATTAGGACATCTGCTTTGTGTGAGCTGATCTGAATAATGTACTGTGGATACTCGTGTAGAGCTACTGACAGAGCAAACAGCACATGGCTGTCCCATCAGCCCAGAGCAAACACCAGTTACATTTCACAGAAACTGGCTGGTATTTACAACTGATCTGAGCCAAAATGAATATCAGATTGAAGGCAGTCCCCCAAGAGAGAAAAAAAAACTCTTCCCAAGAGCTACTTGTTGCCCATAGTCTAAGAAGATTTCACCATTTTCAAAAATCCCCTAAATTTGATTTTGCTGCATGTAAAAAAGAAGAAAAATATATAAAGAAATCTTGCATCTATTTGTGAGTCATTTTGGGATTTCCTAAAATAAAAATGACCCATACTTCTTAGTTTCCTATTTAAACTGTTTGCTGCCAAAGTCAACCTAGTTTAGCCATAATCATGGTCATAATAATTTCAAATTCAAAAGAAATATGAAGAAAGCAAAAAATAAAATAGACCAGAAATGAGCAAATCTAATTTAAGTCTAACAAGGATGCAAGAGATCACCCAATTGCATTCCCCCTATTTTCTGCTATGGTAATAGAGATGGCATGTGACTTACCTCAAGGTCACACATAGTTACTAACAAGCAAAAATCAATAGGCATAGTTAGAAAAATATTGTTATGGTTTACTATGGAACAACCACAAAAAAAAATTTTCTTGGAATCCTTAGATTATGTCTGCATAACTGAGTCAGGAACAAGCTAGGTGAAATTCTAAAGTAGTGAAATTTGATTTCAACTTTTCCTTCTCGATTGATTTCAAGCCCATGAGTAATCACTCCTCTCTAACAGACTCCAGGGCACACTGATTCTTGCCCTGGTTCTATAGAAAATGGGACCATAACATCCTTTTACAGAAGATGTACCATTTTGGGTCACTAACTTACTCTAAAACTTCCTCTACACACTTTTATCCTCTCCTCAGGGATTTGGCTCTAGCTAGGCCAGTGGGTATCCACTTAGTCTGATTAATTTGGGGGGATTTTCTCAAATTGCTGGGAGTAGATCTCAGGTACCAACGTGTACTCCCATAATTAACTGCTGACCTGACATCTCCACTGGAATGTCCCATGGTTTTTCAAATGTCACATTGCCCAAGCTGCAATGAACATCTCATCTCCTGACAATAAATCAAATTCTCTTATCTTTCTTGGCTTGGTGAATGGGTTCAACAACTTACTTTCTTGTGTAAATCAAATATCTCAGTGTCATTTTTAACTTCACCTCTATCTCACCCTTCATAAGCATCCAAGGTCTACCCATTTAAACATCTTACTACCTCAAAAATCCATACTTTTCATCCTAACTGACACTATTTTAGTTGTGGCTTAAGTGTCATATACTTTATCATTCTAACTGGGAAATTTTGAGGGGAAATGCAAGTGCTATTAAGATGTGATAATTGGGAGTTCCTGCCATGGCGCAATGGTTAACAAATCCTACTAGGAACCATGAGGTTGCAGGTTCAATCCCTGGCCTTGCTCAGTGGGTTAAGGATCCGGCATTCCCGTGAGCTGTGGTATAAGTCGCAGACATGGCTTGGATCCCGAGTTGCTGTGGCTCTGGTTTAGGCCCGTGGCTACAGCTCCGACCGGAGCCCTAGCCTGGGAACTTCCATATGCCACAGGAATGGCCCTAGAAAAGGCAAAAAGACAAAAAGACCAAAAAAAAAAAAAAAGAAAAGATATGATAATTGGAGTAAACTAGGACTCTCTAGGGAAAACAGGCACAACACATGTGATAACTTAATGATGACATCCTTTCTTGACTAGACTACTGTAATATTTTTCTTTTTTTTTTTCTTTTCTTTTTAGGGCTGCATCTGCAGCATATGGATGTTCCCTGGCAAGGGATTGAATTGGAGCTACAGCTGCCAGCTTACACACAGCCACAACAACATGGGATCTGAGCCACATCTGCAACCTACACCACAGCTCATGGCAATGAGGGATCCCCGACTGGATGGAACTCATGGATACTAGCTGGATATGTTTCTGCTGTGCCACAGCAGGAACTCCTGTAATATTTTTCCTTGATCTCCTTGATCTTAGTCTTTCCTTTCACTCTAATCTAATATACACACTTCAGCTCCCTGCTAAAAACCTACAAATCCCCTTCTTGCCTCAGGTTAAAACAAGTCTCGATTTCTTGTGGCACTGAAATCTTTTGGTAGCTATGGTTTTTGACAGTCTCTTTAGCTTTACCTCTTTGTTCTCTCCTCTTAAGCTTGCAGTCAAAAAAAAGTACCAGCAGTTCCTAAGATTATCTATTACCTCGAGCACCCCAGTCTCTGACCAGGCCCCAACTATTTCCGCAAAGGCCTTTCTAGCTTCTTTGCCTTGAATACATGCTAGTTCCATGGAATATTATCATTGCCTTAATTATACTTAATTATTGATTCAAAATATTTAACCTATTCTGCTCCCCACATGAACAATTTAGCAACTGGATTCTAATTGTTCATTTCCTTTATTGGTATGTCTTCTTTCTTAGACTGTGAGCCCATTTAGAAAAGGACTTAACTATTAATATGCCTTTATATCCTTGATATCTAGCACAGGCCAGGGACATAGACATGACGAATGTTAAATAAATGTATATTGAATCAAAAGATGGATAGATAGAAAGATATTTAAATCTCCACTTTGGCTTTATTAATGAGAATCTCAGGGTCTCTCAGCCAAGCACTGGGATATGTTTTAAAGGGTGAAGGATTTTAGCATTCCTCAAATTATATATTACACACATCTTACTCTGTAGATACTCAGGGTGAGTCCTAAATTGAAATCAATCTCAATATAATTAACTGAATATTATATCTTATCTAGTACACTCACTCTTCCTGTCAATCAGTTACTATTTCTGGAGTCATTGTTTAAGGTCTTAACTCTAATGGCAAAAAAAAGTATTTTTACAAATAATAAATGGTTCCAAATGCAATGGATGTTTTGCATCTAGTTATAAAATCTCAGGATTTTATCACTAATATGACAACACTCCCTTGAGACATCTTTATGTATCTTAAAGCTTTGGAGGTCCAGCAAACTCAGGTTTCTACTTTATTCTGAAGAATATAATTGCTATTTAAGAACAATAGGAAAGACAAACCCTGAGGATAAACTGCCTGTGGGCAGATGGAAAATGTAGTTTTGGCTCATAAGATCCAACACAAATCCCTACAAGTATCCATTTTAAGTGCTACATACCACCTACCTCTATTTCCATGCTGTGGTACACCTTTAGGGAAGACTCATTCTAAATTTTCCAAAAAGGTGTGTTTTTTTTTTTTTTTTAGAATAATCGTGGCTAAATGGTGTAGAAAACCAAAGTTATAAATAGATGAGATTCTAAGTCTACAGGAAAGGAAGAAGCTACAGGAGGAAAGTCCTTAATTAGGGAAGAGTGCTGCCTCCCATGCCCTCTGCTGCTGTAGATAAATTTTCCTAAGAGCTTAGAGTCCTTATCTGCAAAATGGAAAGAATAATGTCTGTCTGCCCACTTTATGAGTTTTATAAATTCATGTTCATGGTAAGTATCTTTGAAAAAAAAATTATATAAATGTGCAACATGGTATTTTTTTTCTATTAATTAGGAGAAAATATAGCTGAATACTGACTTCTTCGAGTATCACTCATACAACACCACACTAAATGCTGCAAACCAAACATATGTTTCTTATATACCAGAATAAAAGTACACATACAACAACGTATTATTTATCTGTGTGATAGTGGAGTTGATTTTGCCAGTTTAGTATCATCTATGTCATCTGAAACAACTGGCAAAAGGGACTGGTGTTATTGAAACAAACAATACTTTGCAAGTTTCATTCGGATGTACATAGATTAGTACATCATTTAAAGTCATTGTAATACATTTCTTAGAAAATAAAAAAAAATCGTGATATGCTTTTCTTAGTGTGGCAATAAATCAAAGGAAGACCCTTCAGAACTCTTTTACCACTTAGACACAGAAAGACGCATAGTAAATGTTCAATAACAAATTCCTTAAGTAATAAAATAAATTAACTGAATGACCTAACAAGAAAGATTATGATAAATTGAAATAAAATCTCCATTACTTTTGTTTTCTTTAGATGATGAGGGTGAGAGAGTCAATGAAAGCCAAACATTAGAAATTCCTGTTTCTGCAGAACATGAGCTGCCCTTAATTTTCTTGAATCACTTCTATGCATCCAGAGAGACTCCTCGCAAGACACGTCTCAGAATTCATGCTGAGGTCTTGTCAATAGGCCAAGGAGCAATCCTCAGTTCTAAAAGTATGCTTAAATTGAATTTTTTCTTCCTTGCGATTGCTGATCTTTCCAGGAACAGCTGACACATTAAGAGAAACCCATAGTAATAAAAGAAATGTTTGAACTCCTCTGCCCTGTTTGGTGGAGGGAGAACTCCTATGTATCACCTCTTTAATAAGTTAAGATTTAAAGCATTTTATAGATTTTAAAAGCATGCTAAACTTTTAAGAAAGACACATCTAAGAACGAAAGTAGCCAAGTTGCAGAAAAGTGCTTAGATTTGCAACCTGAAATAATTTGATAAATGACTTGGGAGTTGGGAAAAATAAAATAGATTTTTTTTCACATATTATATACCCCAGGCTTTCTCCCAAGGTCTACCAAACAACAAAAAAAGTACCAGACAGAAAAGAAAAGCCCTTGGTTTATTTCCCAGGCCAGTTTGTCCTTTATTATGTACTAGCACAATTATTATTGATCATTTCTAAAAGAAGATATTAAGCCAAGTTGCAGCTGACAAAAGAAAATATTAATACTTGATCTTACAAATAATCACAGAGGAGAGTGTGGTTGGTTGTCCTTTGTGCCATAAGTCTTCAATTTTAGATATCCAGGCTCTCTTAGGAACCTTTACTGTTTTCATTTATAAATATATATCCAAGAGTTTAGAAACTGTTTCTGTTTCATCTATGTTATCTTTTAGGATGCAAGTTCCTTAAACTTATAACCAACTAGTTGTGTTAGCATATTGCCTCTCTTATTTCTCCTAAATTTACTTATCTAAATATTAAAAAGATACCTAGTAGCACAGATTTTGCCAAAAACAATACATGAAGATGATGTTTTGATCATTCCTAAGACTGAGCTATTAAAATCTTATCAAAAGATAGGGAACCAAAAACTCAGGTGAGAGCAGTTAGAAATATTATCAGCACATGGACAGCACTTTTAGGAATTTTATCCAGTCTGTTGCCATACAAAAGCATATTGAATGTCAGTTATTCAGGAGGAGAACGTATTTCCAAGAGAGCTTGACATAAGCTCATGTTGTGAATTCCTTGCTTTGAAATGCCTTCATATTTTCCTGCTTGAAAATTGTGGTCAAGAGAAGAGCAGAAACAAGTAGCAAACTCATCCTAAGCATATGGTCAAGTGAACATTCATAAAATGTTTAGCAGACCACAAATAAAATTTTTAAAAATGCTAGATCATCTGCCTCCAGAAGGGACGAAGGAAGCACAATAAATAAAAGGTTCTTATTATATTAAATTTCCGGGGACCACCTCATCCATCTTGAGTTTGTAAACACCAAAAGCCCCAGAGGAAATTTTCACTAATGTGCTTTTTGAAACCAGGAACACAGACATTCCTGGCAGCCTTGACTCCAGCATGTTTTCTCACCTCCTCCACCCAGAGTGAATTTACCTTAAAGCAATAACGCTTAAAGCTCCAGGCTTTTCCGTTGCATTACCCCTTCTATGGCCTGGGAAATTGGGTGAACTTTTAAAAAGTAAGACTTTTATTTTGCATTTCTAATTGGAGCTGTAGCCTACACCAGACCCACAGCAACACCAGATCCAAGCCGAGTCTGTGACCCACACCACAGCTCACAGCAACACCAGATCCTTAACCCACTGAGCGAGGCCAGGGATCGAACCCTCAACCTCATGGTAACTAGTCAGATCTGTTAACCACTGAGCCACGACGGGAACTCCTATAGTTTATTCCTTATTAGAAATCTGGCATTCATGAGCAGCCCAAGGCCCCTCCCAACACCATACATCCAGAAGTCTTCTTTGGAATATTTGTTTCTAGGGGAAGAGATTCATCTCATGATTCAGCTCAGGCATCAGAGCCAGGGTTAATATGCTCTAAACTTTCAGATCATAGCTCTTCAAAATCCATTCAAACCCTTCCTCTTTTTGATATTTATGCACAAGGTCTTTATCCTTGTGATTATTTTCTAGAGCCTTTGCAGGCAATTTCCAACACTCGCATAGCTCACTGGTATCACTCAGACTACTAAGTGATATCTGACTCATTTATAGCTCCTTTTCACCATAAATTCCACTGAATACCTTGCCATTATAGTTTCTGAGTTTCTTCTTTGTTATCATCTTAATTGTACTTTACCATAACTACCATATGGCTCAACTGTAACGTCACCAGGAAAAACTCCCATTAGAGAATTAAAAAGTACATCCTTTCTCTGCATAACCTTCTATTCATTCACTTCATTGATTCCCTCCCTCTGATTCAATCAGGTTTTTTTTGGCCTTTCTTTCTTTTTTTTTTTTTTTTTTTTTTTTTTTTTTTTGTGTGTGTGTGCTCCTCAATCAATTCCTTGACTATTTTACTAGTGTGACCTTTGAAGTAAGCTAAATATGGACTTGAATTCCATGCAACTTACTAGCTATGCCGTCTCTGGATCCCAGTTTCCTTAGCTTTAAAATGAGGGAAAAAATGCCCCCCTCCTTTTTTTGTTAGTCTTATAAAAGAATGTATGAAAAGAACCTAAGTAACACTCAGTTCATAACAGGTATACAAATATAGAAGAAGAGATTTTTAAAAAATAAATGAACTTAACTGCACCACATGGTTAATTATTTCCTTGATCCCCAATATAACCTTAGTTCCTTTCATACTATTTTCATGCAGCTGTCCTACCAGTTCTCAACTTTTTTTTTTTTTTTTGTGGCCAAGTCTCCAACAGGCAGAAGTTCTCAGGCCAGGGATTGAACCCGTGCCATAAGAGTGACAATGCCAGATCCCTAACCACTTGCACCACCAGGGAGGGAACTCCCCAATTCTTTCTATATCAAAACATATTTTTCTCCCTTGCTCACAGTCCCCCCCGTGCTAGGGAACATGCATGTATCTGAGTAGAATGATGCCTCTAAAAAGACCTGTTTTCTCTCTGTGGTGAGTCTTTAGATTCATTTGTCCCTCAATAGTGTTGTTTCATATTCTTATTTCTTAAACAGCATTTCCCCAAGCCTTAGCCAGCCGTTTTAAGTTTCCTGACACATCCCCACTCTCCTCCCTCTGTGACAACAAGCATGGGACAGCATCAGGTTTGTTTGTTGTTGTTGTTGTTGTTATTTCCCATGCAAAGACTTCTTCATACCACCTGCAGGTGTGTTGAATTTATGTATTGTAGAAACGTGTAGAGGAAATCCAGTTCTTACTGTTTAAGCAAATGATGGCAACAGTGGATGCTCCTCCTGGCCTGAGGATTATTCCCTACCTTCTCCTGCCCTCCTTGGATGGTGCCCAGGCCCTGCACCAGGGCAGCCTGGCGAGGCTCAGAGCTCCTCCAGGTGGCGGCATGTCCAGCCACATCATGCTCAGTCGCACCGAGCACATCTGAATAAACAATTCCCGAAGAAGGGGACGGGAGCACTGTCTTGTGTGTGAACTACAGGGTTAAGGCTCAAAACCATAGCTTGTGTGAAAGTATTCATACAACTGCCACTCAGATGTCTCAGTGATTTCATCCTTGGTCATCAGTGATGAGTGCAATTTTTGGCACTGTTGGAACTGGAGGCTACTCCAGCCTTGAACACCTGCCACTCTTGCTTTAGGAACACCAACAGGGGAGTAGAAAGCTCTTTCCTTGAATAAACTGGTTGTTGAAAATAAACTCTCCATCATCCCTGAGGAGGCCCCACATTTGCCTGGGATGGATGCGGGGGCTTGGAAGACAGTAGCACCATGATGGGGCTGTAGGTAAAGTCCCATGGATTCTTTGTCCCCTGGAAGCCTCCCTGTGGAGGCTGCATAATAGAGAGAATAGGATCTAAATATCTCTATGTTGGGAGTCCCTCAGTATCCCTCTGTTTAATCTCTAAATTATAGTGAAATGGGAAACTTTGTATTACCTGTTGTTACAGCTAATCTGAATATCTCTTAGGAAAGAATACCCTGCCTTTATTAAAAATTACTAAAGGAAAGCTTGGTGAATTATTTGGAGTAAAATGTAAATCAACTGAGAGCAGGGTGCCAGGGTTTCAGAAGGGAGAGAAAATTATACTACATAATAGGGAAAGAAAATCATGGAGCAGATCAATCTAAGAGGAAAGAAAGCTGAGAAAGGGAAGGAAAGGAGAAAAGGGTGAGGTAACAGAAAGCCGCTCTCTGTGATGTGACCCTGGGGTCCTGTGTAACAGTTAGTTCTATCTTCACCCCAAACAACCAAACCCACAAAGACTTGGTGTGAACTATTTTTGTTGTTGGGGAAATGAGTGGGAAGGTCAAAAAAGGGGTGGGAATCAATGAAGTGTAAGGGGAGGAAACTGGAGCCTAGGAAGTTAGAAGAGCTAACAGTTATCTAGTTAAATGCTTGTAGTGCTTTACCTGTATTATTTCATTTAGTCCCTATTCATATGTAAGGTAGATATTATTTTTATCTTTGTGTTACAGAAAAGGATACTGAGGGATTAAGTAAGTGATTCAAGTTTTCATGCATGGCTAGTAATTACTGAAGTCCAGAGGTTTTGGGGCTTTTTTTTGCTTTTTAGGGTCAAACCTACAGCATATAGAGGATCGCAGGATTCAAGCCCTCACAGATTCAAGACCTGTCTGCAACCTACACCACAGCTCATGACAACACCAAATCCTTAACCCACTGAGCGAGGCCAGGGATCAAACCTGCAACCTTGTGGTTCCCAGTCGGATTCTTTTCTGCTGTGCCACTACAGGAACTCCAGATTTTTTTTTTTTTGGCTGCACTCTTGGCAAGCAGAATTTCCCGGGCCAGAAATCAGACCTGCGCCACAGCAGTGAGCTGAGCCACAGAACTGACAAGGCCAGGTCCTTAACCCACTGCACCACTAGGGAAGTCCTGAGGCCCAGAATTAAATACAGTCATTCAGACCTCAGGGCCAACTCTCTGATAGGACACATTGCCAGTTTACCAAATTATCCCCAAAGCACTTTTTCCCCCCAATGAAATAAGAAACAAAAACCAACCAACCAAACAAAAAAGCATGCGAGGCAATTTGAATATCTTCCATCTGTAAACTTTAGGTTGAATAAAATTTTAGCTAATGCTCAGGAGACAGAGGAAAACCTGTCTGACAGATCAGTTAAAATCTTATTCTTGAATTTCCTCGTTCCAGTAATAACATCCTCCTGCCTAACATAAACTTTCATTCAGAAGTATTGAACTTATACTCTGCTAACTATTCCTGGACTTTTCTTCACCTATTCTCCCGTTTCCTCGTATGCTATGGAAGTTTCCAGGCTAGGGGTTGAGTCTGAGCTACAGCTGCCGCCCTATGCCACAGCCATGGCAATGCAAGATCTGAGCCACGTCTGTGAACTATACCACAGCTTAGGGCAAGGCCGGTTCCTTAACCCACTGAGCGAGGCCAGGGATCGAACTCATGTCTACATGAATCTTGGATTTGTTACCACTGAGCCACAGTCGGAACTCGTTTCCTTTTATTTTCTGTCTCTATGATTTCCCTAGCTCACTCTAAGAATGTTCAGATGCCTATTACTCCAGAAAACCTCCTCTGACCCATCTTTCTCTTTAAGCTCACATTTTATCTGCTCTCTTGCCTTCGCATGAAGGGACTTCTTTTCAAAGAATTACCACTTCCTACTTTTACTCTTTAGTCGATTGTTATTCTGCTCTTGCACGCTCACACATTTTCTAAAACTACTTTCAAGAACTATACCAATATATCATGAATCAGGATTTAATGCCACTTGAGCCCCAGAAACATATTCCTGAGTATCTAATGCCTATATCTTCATTCCAAAATATTATATCTACTCCCTTATTCCTCTATTCTACATTCTCTATTCTCATATACTACTAATAACGTTAACATCTTTTCAATACCCCAATTAGAAAACTTGGTCTGGGAGTTCCCATCATGGCTCAGCGGTTAACAAACCTGACTAGTATCCATGAGGATTCGGGTTCCATCCTTGGCTTCGCTGAGTGGGTTAAGGATCCAGCATTGCCATGAGCTGTGGTGTAGGTCACAAATGCGGCTCAGATCTCCCTGTTGCTATGGCTGTGGTGTAGGCTGGCAGGTGTAACTCCAATTCAACCCGTAGCCTGGGAATCTCCATATGCTGTGGGTGCAGCCCTAAAAAGACAAAAGACTAAAAAAAAAAAAAAAAAAAAAAAAAGGAAGAAAAGAAAACTTGGTCTAAACTCGACTTTCCTATCTCACTCTGCAATATCCAAAGGATCCAGATCCCAGTGACTCTCTCCCCAAATCATCATTTACATCAAACTTTGCATGCTGCCTTTTTTGACTCAGGAGACGATCGGTCTCTGTTTTAGTTCGTATTTTAAAAAGCTGTCAGTCAGAATTTTCTCACTAGAAGCAAGTCTGGCCTTGTCACTTCCCTTAAAAAAAAAAAAATTGTTCATATGACCTTTGATGCATTCTGTTTGTCCCTACTGCAAACACTTTTCTCATTGCACTTTATTGGCTAGCTACTCACCTGCAAATTTCCTGAGGGTAGGACTGGAGGTGCCCCTAATGGGCAACCACAGGATTAGATACATAGTAGACACCTCAATAAATGTTTGATCAGTAAATAAATGATTGAATGAATAGATGCTCTCTGCTACATACCTAAGATAACCAGCTATTTGACTGAGGTAAGTGAAAAATTTGGGTCTGAATTAGTGAATAAGTAGCTACTACTAGTAAAACTATTTACATAGTCCCTTAAAGATCAAAATGAACATTTATGAGGAATTATATGATAAAAATTAAAAAGTTAACATTATTTACTGATGTATTCATCTCATTTTTAAATAACTAAGTACTGACCTTACAGCAATGATAAAATAGCAAGCGAGCGAACAAGCAAGCAAGAAAAAAGAAAGAAAGAAAGAAAGAAAAGGTCAGCAGCAGAGTGAGAAACAGTGCATCACTGTGGCACAGGGCACAGTCTCTAGTAATACCAGGGCCAACTTGCCTGTTCTGTCACTTAATAGCCATGGCTCAGCCTTCCTGCATACAAAACAGGCAATGATAATGGTAAATGCCTCTTAGGGTTTTCATGAGAATAAATAAATTAATAAACATTAGATAGTTAAAATGGTACCCAGCACAAAATAAGTGATAATAGGTGTCATTTATTATTATTTATTCTTTGAATCATCTCATAGTCCTATAAATATACGTGATTATTAGGAGGAAAAGAATGAGTTAGTCATTTAAACTCAGGAGTATCCAATAGCCTGGTCTCTGTAACACAGAACTACAGAACTTGGCTTTAACTAAGAAGAGATTATACCAAACTCCAAATGAATCTGAATTAAGTACATCTCAATATCTTTGGTGTGTGAAGAATTTTAAACATTATTACTTCTTTCCAGAGAGGGAAAACAATGAAGTATGGATATAACTAAACAATGTCTATAATTCTTGGAAAAAGCAAACCAAATTGGTTGTGAATTAAACTTCCAATTTTTTCTCTCTCTCTATGATTTGCGTACTTCTTTCATCACAATGTAGGAAATAGCAAGAGATTTGTTGACAGTATTTGGAATTTTTCTCATGGTGGTCTACTCCTCTCTCAATTCAGCTTTTGCTCAAGTATAAAGAGAGGCTGGTCCAGAGTCATTCATTTATAGTGTCTAAAAGAAAACCACAGTGCCCACATTAGCCTCTCTTTAGAAAACTCTGGTATATCAGAATTCCAAACTGAAAAAGGGAACTTTGCATTTGGGCAGGTGAACAAGAAAAGGGCCTGAGACACAAGATGCTTGTGATGAGGGTGTGTTCAACTGCAGAAAGTGCACAAAGGAAATGTGATGAGCAAGTCCACCCCCCACTACCCACGACCGCCTTCTCCAATCCATTTCAGGGAGCAATCAAAGGATATTCTGAACCTCTCAAAATGCCATCAATCCTTATTGAGAATGAAATGGAACATCTCTCTCTCTCTCAAGCCTTTGCAGAAGTAATCATCACGGCAAGCTGGCCCTTACAGAGAGCTTTGGCAGACAAAGATGGATTTGTCAAAATAAATAAATAAATACATACATACGTAAATTAAATAACCTTCACAAAGTCTGAATAGAAAGTTGATGATAATCTCGCAATTCTATTGTGTAAAGGGTAAAGAAACTCACAGTTGTGCTCTCCAGGTCTCCTACAGTAAATAGGCTTCTTGATGAGATGTTTCCCATAATGTGCCACAGAGCTGGGAATCTTGTGGCAATAATACTAAAAAATAACCATCTAAATGATTTAAATAAAACATTCATTAACATTCCAATTCTAAGTCTTTAAATTGCCCCTCCCTTCTCTTTGTTTCCTTTCCTAGCTATGATTATCTTTTTTAGCACTTTTGAACAAAGGGAAGAAGCCTCTTCTGATTGTTTAAAAAGGCTTCTTATGCTAGCTGACAATTGCTCAAGTGCAAAATAATTTTGTCACAATCACTGAAATATTCTTTAACATCAGAGTCTCCTTAAATAAGCCACGTTTCTATAGTCCCTTTTGTCTCCACATTGCAGGGATCTTTTTGGCTTTATACAACCCCAGAACTGTAAAGAAGAAACAATGCTATTGGGAGTTCCCTTTGTGGCTCAGCAGTTAACAAACTCGACTAGGATCCATGAAGATGCAGATTTGATCACTGGCCTGGCTCTGTGGGTCAAGGATCTGTGAGCTGTGGTGTAGGTCACAGAGGAGGCTCATATTCCTCGTTGCTGTGGCTGTGGCCTGCAGCTGTAGCTCTTATTCAACCCCTGGCCTAAGAACTTCCATACACCATAGGTGCAGCCCTAAAAAGCAAAAAAAAAAAAAAAGAAGCAACAATGATATTGACAAGAAATTCTTTCAGAGGAATCATAATCTAACAGATAAGTTACTCAATTTGGAATCAGAAGTCCAGATACTGGCTTGGTTCTTGAGTTACCAAGTTCTCAACCAAGTTACCAAGTCGGGGATTTCAATTACTAGGTCTTTGGAACTCTGGTGTGAAAATAAAATGCCACCTTTGTCAAAGTTCTTTGTAAACGTTAAAGTATTATTTAGCTATCACTTATTTTTGTGAGTATTTCAAAAATAAAAATGACTCTGTTTTTATAATGTATTAATTGTAGTGAACTTTGAATCCTCCAAGGTTTAAGATGGGGTGAGGGTACTTTTTGAAATACTTTGTAGGTTAGAGTAAAAAAGAGTTCTTAAAGATTGTCCCAAATATTTAAAAAAACATATTGGAAGTTTCCTTGAGGTGCAGTGGGTTAAGGATCCAAGGATGCCATAGCTGTGGTGCAAGTGGCAACTATGGCTTGGGTTGGATTTCTGGCCCAGAAACTTCTATGCGTCATGGGTACAGGCAAAAAAAAATTAAAGAAATAAGACATTCTTAGCATTTTTTAAATAGCTTGAGTAATTATTAGGATTTTACTTATATTTTGTTTAATATTTTTTGGAGATGATATATTGATTTTTCATGTTCTTTTACCAAATGAAGGATAGGAGTTAAACGTGTAGATTGTAGACCAGAAATGTCTGTGTTCAAATCTCACTTTTACCATACAAGCTGGAAGCCTCATCAAAAAGCCTTTGTCTCTCTCTGTTTGTTGCTGCATTTGTAAAATGCAAACAATAAATTCCACTTCACCTTGTTGTGAAGATTAAGGATAATAAATGTCAAAGCTCAGAGCAGAAGCTAACACACAGATTTGTGATCAATAAGTGGTAGCTACATTTAAGTTTGTATTTGAAAATTTTGAAACATTTGTGAAATTTGTAAGGATCTTTTATCTTCAAGCTTGTAATTACTGAGTCCCAATACCGCTGTTGCTCTCCCCCGTTTTTATTTAGATTTTAGCTTATCAGTTCCATTTGATCCTCCTAAACTGTTAATTCTTGATTACAGGGCTTCTCACAGAAGAATATGCAGAGGAGGCAAAACAGCAGCAAGGTCTCTGACCTCTCACTGCACTCCCAGCAGGAGCCTTTTAAACCAACTGATGCTAAATCTTCCGTGAGACTTCAGGTCAAAATCAAGATGTCCATGGTTTTGACCAATAAAAAAGCAGACAGAACCAACAGAGGAAGTGACTATGAGACTTAGACATGAAAGACTGGAACATGGTTTCCCACCTCTCCCTTAAAAGCAAAGGACACTGAGCTCTAGATTTTATCTTTCTAGTATCAGTTTGCACATCTGTAAAATGAGTTTGTACTCAAGATCTTAAGATCCCAGCTTTCTTACTCAGAATATATAAATACTAACGTGTCACAAGGGGGCAGCTTAGTGGTGCAACTTACTAACAGTAGACCTGTATACTTGGGCCAAGGGCAAAACACACTGGTTATATCTCTATTCAGGGAAAATCTAGTTGAAACAAATGACTGGAAGTTGAAACACCAAGGGAAAAGAAGAAAAAGGAAGTAGAAAATTAAAGGAAGATAATGTTGTTGGTATGGCAAAAAGAGTCAGTTGTGTGTAAATGAAAGCATGGAATTTTATGATTTTATGTATAGGAAATAACATATTGGATTTTAAATAATATTTTATTTTTATATTTATTGTCAACCTCTCTTCCTTCCTCAACTTGGAGGCTGGGCAGTTCTAAATGCCTTGTGGCCGCTTCAGCCAGGGTCGAGGGGGTCACTCTGATTTACCATGCTCTAGTACATAGACCATCTGTATTATAACTGCAAGCATGCATTACAGGCATTAGTATTTAGTTTTCAATCTTTCATTTGCCAAAAAAAGAAGAGATTTCCTAAAGAATAAGTAGCTCTAGAGGAAAACTTACTATAAAAAGGAGTTGCTATCCCAAGTCCAAATCTGTTAGAAGTGATTTTTATAATACCTGAAGACAAAACTTGAGAAAGAAGTCTAAAAATGATCTCTTTTTTACTTAAGAAATTGAAGAATAATTTGTGTGTGTAATTCTTAAATATACGGTTAAATGGAGAAGCCAGAGCCGTACTATAAAAGGGTTATCATTATGTTTAACATGATTTCATGATCTAAACTCTATGCAAATACTTAGGGAGTCAGGGAGAAATAAAAGAACAATAACGATGGGAAAAAAAAAGTTCTTCACTAAAGAAAAGTAAAACTTACAAAGAGTAGTATAACTAAAATAATATAGCCGGTTTTTATAAGACAGTCTCTGGTAGAGATGACATTGCATAAAAAGATATTGATATTTTGTGGATAAATTAATCATTCAAGAGAATGAGGGATACTCTTAAATTAGTGGAAAATCAGAGAGATTAGAACTAGTTTTGATATGCCCATAATTTTCAAGAACTTAGAAGACTAAACAAATGTAATTTGATGTTATGTTCTTATTTAGGGAAAAAAAGCAAATAAATCTATAATGCTAAGGAGAAATAGTTCTTTGTTAAAATAAATCAACTACCCACCCACACCTCCAAACTAAAACAGAAAGCACCAATATGATCTATATTTTGAAAGAGATCAATGTGGGGATAATGCTTGCAGCTCTGGGCAATTTTATGTTTGTGAGCCAGAGAGTAGTGGAAAATAAATTACAGTGACTGGTCAACTGGAATGGCCAAGGCATTTCCTAGGATAAATGTTCAAAAATCCTTCAACTGTTAGTGACAATAGGACTATATATCATATAAAGAGACATCTAATATAACATATATCATTCAAGTTTATCTCGCTGATGAAAATAAAAGGTGAACTCTCAATAGATGAGGGCAAAATAAAGTGAAAAGAATTAGTTCATTATTAGCTAATAAATGATCAGGTGCTCAAAATATCCACTAATATTGTCTTTCATTTGGTAAACCCTATATGTAGAAATTGAGCCCATCTGCAGGAATAAAAAAAAAAAAAGTCGGCTAGAACAATTCTATAGTAATACCTGTGAAGCAATACCTGAATCAGAGTCATGGCAGGAGAAACAGGAGCTAGGAATTTGAGAGCTGTTTTTCAGGAAGATCAAAAAGGATTTCGTTTTTAATTGGATGATTTTAGTGAAAAGTGAGAGGTTTCAAATCCATGTTTCAAGCCTGTATAACACTGACAAGAAAAATAGGAAAATTGGGAGAAGGCCCACCATGTCTCCTCTGACAACATAAAAGAGTTCTCAGGCATGCATAACATAGACATACTATAAAAATGAGGATATTTACATCTCCTTGTCTTTATTCACGTTAGGTTTTTTTTTTTTTTGGCTTTAATTATTGCTTTCCTTCTGACATATTTCAGTCGCACCTTATCAAAATTCTACTTCTGTTCCAATCAAGATCCCCTCTTCTGATAATGACACAGTCACAAATGACTTTCTATAGGTTCTTAAGTTGATTCGGTCTTTTTTCTGCAATACCTGGCCTATTGCTCTCAAAATGCTGTTTCCTCCACTAGAATATGAACTCTTTGAGGGAAGAAGCTTTGTCTTTCAGCTCTGTACCCTCATTTGCCCAACACAGTGCCTAGCTGGAGATAATCATTCAATACATTAATCCACTTACTCTTTCCTCATAATAAACTAATGAGTTAAAAGTTTACTACTTAGGTAACACTTTGGGACAAAAAATACCCTTATGTCTTATTAAGAAGAGTTCCTTCTCCTGGCTTGATAGATAAATTAAAACAAAACAAAACAAAATAAAAAAACACAAGTATCATATCAAGGATACTGTGCAGGAATCCTTGACATATTTTGGAAGAAATGTAAAACCAATATCCTGAGATTACAATCATTTATCATCAAGTACCAGCTGTTGTTAGAATTGATATTGATCCTTGGTAAATTGCAACCAGAGTAACCTTGTTATATCATCACAAAATTCTCCCACTACATCATTTAGCTATGAGATGCTTCCTTAACTTGTGTCCTTAGGTTTTTCTCTTCTATAATCAATCACATAAGGAAAAAGGTTGTGTATAAAGGCAACCCAAAATGTGCTGGGACATTTTTCAAGTAAATATTCACTGAAGAAATATAATATCAATGCATAAAATAAATGATTATTTTGAAAAGTCCTCCTATGAAAAGATGGTTTTAAAAATTCGAAGGAGAAATAATCTCATTATTGAAGTAAAGAAACTTAATCTGATTACAGGACATGACCAAGCCTGAAATGTCATAGAGTTAGTTCTAGAATAGAATGTGAGAATCCTGACATCCAAACTACTTTTTTTTTTTAAATCCAGTTATCATTAAGGAAATAAAAAGTGTTACTTCCTTAAGTTTCAAGAAGTTTAATAGCAACTTGAGGAACCTCCTTCTTCCAGCCACTCTGTGATTTTAGGAATATGGCTCCCATGACAGACTGTTGAAAGCTGGACTTAATTAATAGCTCTTCCTCTTATCATCTGTGAAGCATCTAATCTCTCTGCATCTTAATTTCCTTAAAATGGAATGTATATTACTACCCACTCATAGCGTTTTATGAAATAAATTGAAATAGTTATTTTAAAACACTTAGTATAGAACTTGGGTTATAGTAAGGACTCAAATTTCAGCTTGTACTACTATTACTATTTTTATTGTTTCATAAAATAAGAGGTCAAGGTTTAGATTTACTAAATTGTAAAGAATCTCAATTGAAACTCTTATAGTTTCAAATGTTATATAGAATGATGTCACTGTTTTTGCATTATCATTGTGCTTGAATTTCTACTAGTTTATGCATCATTAGGAAGAAACATAACACAATGTCCTAAATCCTACAATGGAGGCCAAAGTTTTCTTAAATTTCTTTTTTTTAAAGTGATGGATTAGTAAAAATATCAAAGATCATGACAATGCATCTGGAAACTTTACTAAAATATCTTCACCAAAGTTATGAAATCATCTCTGTGGGCAAAGTGACAGTGGTACAAAATAAAGTGTAAAGAATTATATTTTCTGAGAAGTCAAACATTCAACTATACCCACTATTTAAAAGCAAATTTGATTAAATTTTTGAAATATCAGACTCCTTTATTTTCTCCACCCTTCACTTCTCCTGCCTACATTTTGTCCAGTTTTTCAATTAATTTATATACTGATCTCAGGAGAGAAAGGGCAAAAGAAGAGGAAAAAAAAAACAAATGCAAATCTGTTAAGGTAGTTATTTCTTAGCAAATTGCAAAGAAGTGGAAAGAAATTTAAAATGTAATGATAGATCTCCTTTTGCACCAACATGTAACAGCTACAATTCCTGTCTTCCCCTGGCCTGGATATTTGAGAGTTAAATGATGTGTTTTGAAAGAGGTGGAAGGAATGCTTATCTTTAAAACTTCTCACCACAAATGACTGAATGATCCTGTAGCAAATGAAACCATGTTCTCCTCTACAAAAACGCATTGAAGCTTTTACACTGAATTCAATTTTCTATCATTAAAGCTAAAATATCTTTAGCTACATCAATTTGTTAGCTATTTTTACTCATTGCCATTGCATTTAATATATAATTCATTATACTAAATAAACATAAATCTAGGCAACTGAAAAGAGAAAAAAAAAAAAAGCTCATCCCTATTAAGAGAAAAAAAAATCTGTGAAAAAAATTCCAAAACTGTATCAAATTTTTAATTGAAAATAGAAGGCAGTATGCATTTAAATAAATATATCAGAAAAGAAATGCAGCAATGGAATCTAAAACTTACTGATAGACTGAATATACAAACAGAAAACAGCTGGATCATATATGAAAATAAATATCAGTCGAATCCACACTTAGATCAATCTGGCCAGGAAAACACAGCTATGATAAACAGCGTAGGGAGGCAATCCACTATAAATCTGACTTGGAGGAAGCCTGATTGTTACCTTTAACAGCAATCCAGGAAGCTAAACAGTGACTTCTGTTAATAATTGGCCTCAAATGACCGGGGCTTGATTAATAACAAGCAGCTTCCCTAATTTTTGTCCCCACTTTCTCCTTAGAACTAAACAAAGAAAACCAAATATGTACCCCAACCCAAAGGATGTCCTGCTTCTTGTTAGCCCTCTTACTGATTTCTCTTGCCAAGAACCTCCAGTCAGAGTATACCTGAAGCCTTTCCTTTCCTCCACTGTAAAGGTTTCCCCTTCCAGCATCTGCCTTTGAGTGTCTGCCAAAAGAAGTGATGGTGGCGGACTCCTTTGCTATGTAGCAAGCTCTGAATAAACAGCCCTTGCTTTTCTTATTTAGTTGGTCTTCATTTATTTCAACATGATTGAGCACCAACTGCACTTCCTCCAATGGACAAGTGTGTAGGTATATTCAAAAGTTAATCTTCAGAATATCCTGTGAGGAATTTTTTTGTCCCCATTTTACAGATATAGAGAACTGAAGCTTGCTGAGGCTTCTCATGTTCTATTTATATCATGTTACAGAAAGTGCTCTTAGTATATTTTTTGATAAAAATTTTTGAGATAATATTAAAAGGATAGCTAACAATAACAACAACAGATATAAATTAGTTGAATGTTTTCTAGCATTATTGCTTTTGTATCTATCAAGTCACTGGTTAAATATCAGCACTGAATTTGACCCATTGCTTTAAGGCTATAATTTATCAAAATATATACAGAATTTGAAATAATGAAAGCATAATAAAATATAACTTCCATTACTTATTTGGTATAAGAACACATCTGTGGACATAATTTGCTTATCAAGCAGTGATTACATCAACAGGTGTTTTTTTTGTTTGTTTGTTTGTTTGTTTTAGGGCCACACCTACGGAATATGGAAGCTTCCAAGCTAAGAATCAAATTAGAGCTGTAATTGCCAGCCTACATCACAGCCACAGCCACAGCAATGCCAGATCTGAGCCACATCTGTGACCTCCACCACAGCTCATGGCTATGCTGGACCCTTAATCCACAGAGCAAGGCCAAGTATGGAACCGACATCCTCATTGATACTAGTCGGGTTTGTTACTGCTGAGCCACAACAGGAACTCCCTCAACGGGTTTCTTTATAGACAATATGTAGAAAACCTTATGAAGGAATACAATTGTTTATGTATGATATTGACAAGGAAACAAGTAAAAATGGAATTTGGGTGATTCTAAAAGAAGGTAATAAGTACTGATTTACCTAGCTCTTCAGGTACGCTGCCATTTTTTTTAAGTTAACTGCCAAACAATCAGTACATTTGTGTTTATTTTACAAACGAAGAAGCAAAGTTGTAAAATTATTCAGCACATGACCTAAAGCTTCTCAGCTAGTGAGCAAGGGAGTCCATATAGAAAATCTGAATTATTTTTGGCTTCCAAAGTCCAACAAATATGCTCAAAAAACATTTGATTAAAATTCATTTTAAAATGTTCCCTTACCACATAAGTTGGCCACAGAGCCTAAAATTAATTTATTTTCTACCTATAAAATAATATAACTTAGCTTTAGAGGAAAAAAAGGGTTTAAAATAGCATTTATATATCAGAAATCACCATAAAAGTTACATAAAGCCAGGCTGAAAAAAAAATGGAAAAATAGAGATGACTAACAAGGCTTTTTAATGCCTGAAAATAAAATGATATTTAAGCACAATTTCTTTAACAAAGACCTGCAAAAGTGAAAGAAATTTATAGATAACATTGTTTAAATAATAATGTGGAATAAGAAATGATTACTAAAGGCCAAATAATTCCTTATGTAATTTCTACTTTGTTTCACTAATTCCATTTAGTTAATTCAAACCTTTATTGTGAACTCCTTGCATTGAGCATAAATTAATGTGAATAGAAAAGTTGGAATTTGAGAATCCTTATAAAAGAAAATGATTCAAGCTCTTGGCCTTTATAACATTTCATACTAAGGATGTAAAACTGTTTTCTTGAAATTTCCCTGTGTTAATAAGAGTAATGAATCTTTCAAATAAAATTATGTCAAAGTTATGATTTGGCCATTTTGCTAAATGTATGGAGGAAAAAAATACCTTCTTTACAAACCTGATAGATTTAGCTCCTTCCCATAAACATAACACCGATGTGCAATATCTATCTGGTGATTTAAGTTTTGAACTTTTTAGTTATTTCTTCCTCCCTACTGAGCTAAAAGATGTATAATTTTTTATGTAAAGGAAATATTAATTGAGTCTCCATCTTTGCCTTTCTCTATACCAAACTTTCTAAATGAGGATGGATGGGCAAAAGGTATTGCACAGGTTGGGGGATGCATTTTATAAGAAAATCACCTAAGGAATTTCCCAAAGAACATGTAGGTCAGAGGTTGAGGTTGATGTCAAGAAAAACAACAATATTGAAAATAACATGTTCCAATAACTTTGAAGCAATAGTATGTGTAGTATAGACATATTTTTCACATCAGAATCCTGCTCTTCCACTGGCTGTGTGACACCAGTCAAATCATTTAACCTTATGACAAGTTTCTTCATTTATAAAATGGAAATGATATTGAAGCCTCTCAAGATTGTAAGGATTAAGAGACATGTATATGTATTGACACATAGTAAACACTAGGTTTAGCATCGTTGTAGAGAAGAGTAGCAAGTTGAAAGTTTTCTTATGCCTATGGTCAAGACAAATAGGATGCTGTTTGTTCCACTAATTATCATAATGTTCTTAGATGGAGAAAGAAATCAAGAGAAAAAAAAATTGCTTTCTAGAAAAAATTGATCATCATGTTCATGTCTTTTCAGTTGAAGAAATTGATCACTATGCTCCATAATGGGCAGTGAACACTTGATATCATGCTACAGTCTGTCCCTATAGCTGTGTGATTCTTTCGTTAAACTTGGTACTTTCGAAAATAGTAGTTACATCAAAAATTTTGAACCTCGTGTCTAATAATGCCCCATATGCGGAGATACTCAAAAAAATGTTGAATAAATGATGAATTTTCAAAAATAAATGATTGAATACATGCATTGACAGTTTTCAGAGAAAAAATGGTATTTATATAGCATGGGCTTAATATTTAAAATGAAATAGAAATTCTTTTCAGAAGCTTCTTTTGAAACTTCAGTCTACATCTTAAAAATGATTTAGGGGACCTCCCAATATCACTGATTTAGTCCAAAGGATTGTAGAGTGTTCTGTTTCTACTTCACCTTGACAGAAAATATTTAAGGTCTCCTAAAAGAGGGTTAAAAAAAGTTGTACTTGTATTATCTCTTGATTCATACATAAGTCACATCATCTCATTAAGATAAAAAGTAGAGAGCCTATCTTGGGAAGAATTTTCATTTGTTTATAAACATGTACAGATTTATTACTTTAAATAGGTTGTATATTTTCAAAATTTAAGTAACCTAAGACAAAGAAAAGTTTTTCCTTTTGAAATCTTGAAAATTTTTGGAGCGCATGTTGCATTGCCCATGCTTGCCTTCCAAAATTAACTATATATGGCAAGCTTGGCATATCTTTTGTTGGCATAATGTTTTAAATTTAGAAATCACACTGATTTGAGCTATATAATTATTTGGTAATTTCAGTGCTTACAATGTAGTTCCATGATTTTGTTTCTCAGAAATTGTATGAGAGTTGGTGTATAATTAATTCTTACCCTGTTTGAGTCAATCCTTGCTCTGGAAGTATAGATGGGAGGTGGGATGTTGAAAGCCTGAGGGACCAGGTATTCCTCAGCATCCATCATATCTTCTAAATCCTCTTCATCCAAGAGGTTCTGAAAGAACTTGCTGTCGTTTGGACTGGGCAGCTTCATACGGTCATCTCCCTAAAAAATTTCCCATCAGATATGCACACAAAAGGATTATTTCCTTCATTTTAAGTATGCAAACTTTGCAGCAAATTTATGTAATGTCAAAATCAAAATAATTACTTTAAAAATAATTTATTTAGCACAATTTCCAGCCATAAAGAAGCCTATGATAGACTTAGATATGACAGGGTAAGATAAACAAATTTAATATAAGAAAAGTGTGATAAATGCCATTAGAGGTAAATAAACCAGAATGTTATGGCTGTTTTGAGAGAGGCATAATCCATTTCAGACTTAAGAATAATGGTAGGCTTCATTGCAAAGATGGTGTTTAAGCTGTGACTTCAAGAGTAAATAAAAAAGAAAGAACAATTGATTTATCAATCTTTTATTTTATTTGGTTGTTTTTTATAGTGTGGAGTTATCAGGACCCATAGGCTTTATGATTTTTTTTTTTTTTAATGTTTTAGGGCCACACTTGTGGTATATGGAAGTTCCCAGGCTAGGGGTCTAATTGGAGCTACAGCTGCCGGCCTACACCATAGTCATAACCACGCCAGATCCGAGCACATCTGCAACCTACACCACTGCTCATGGCAATGTTGAATCCTTAACCCCACTGAGGCCAGGGATCGAACCCACAACCTCATTGTTCCTAGTTGGATTTGTTTCCACTGTGCCACGATGGGAACTCTGACTTCATGATTTGTTCTGTAGCATAATACTGCTAAAGTGATAGCATTCAAAATTCCAGCATAAGTGGCAAATGACATACATGGCGGCAGGAGACACCAAAATCATTATCACACTTTTACCTCACCTATTTCTTAAATAGAAATTTAAAAAGTATTTTTCAAAGTTATGTAATACTGTTAACTTTTTTTTTAAATTAAAGTTAATTTGGGAAAAAAGTTAGCTAAAAATCTTATCTGCTAAAACCTGGCTTTTATCTCTCTGCTAGATTATTGCTGTAAAGATAAACACTACCTTGTTTTACCGAGGAACTTAAATTAACTTTATGTTATCCAAGGTCCACTTATTTATGATTTAGGTAAAAATAAACATAAAGAAATATACTAAAGTTTTAAATTATCAAATCCCTCTTTTTCTAGTATTACTATAAAATGTTCTTTTGGTCTATCATTTGATTTACATACATTAATTCATTTGAAGCTGAGTTATTGCTTGGATATTGCAAAAGAACAAAAAACATTTTAAAATACTTTTCTAGGAAATTAAATGTCAATACATTGAAACTTTTAATTCACTGCCTTCAACCATAGACATGATTAAAACAAAAATCCATCTTCCTTTTATTCTAAGAAGAGACGATTATAACAATGAACATGACTTACACATAATGTTAATAGAAAGCAGAGTACTAGAAGGCATGTCTGAGGATAAAGGCCTTTTTATGTACATGAATAATCCTAATTATCTGGCTGCTCAATAGTAGAGGCACTTGAATACTAAAGAAAGATGCTTAGACGTGGGTTGACCTCAAGTAAGTCATTTCAAATGACATTCTGCTTGGTTAATCGATTTGTGAGGGTGATTTCCACAGCTCCAAAGTCCAGATATTAGTCCTACTTTGTCATGTTTGCCATTGGGATATTCTTCTAAATCTAAGTCAAATGTACAAACCTGAATAACTAGATATCTTTGAGGATCTCGAGCCATTCTTGAAAATTCAGCAGCCAGTTCCTTAAATTTAGGTCTACTGTCAGCATCAATCATCCAACCTAGAAATTCATACATAATAAGAGTCACTATCTCCATAATTAGGAAGAAGAAGTGGGATGTAAATGTTATGAAGATATAGGCTGCTTGAAAAATATTTCTTTACTAAAAATGACCTGAAAAACAAAGAGAGCCGATGAAAGAAACAATCCAATAGGTAAGATTCTATCTCAATAAGTTTGCTGGTACTCATAAATAAATGTAATATGTTAGGATAATACTAACTTTTAATTTTGCTGATCTAATTTAAAATTAATATTTCATCATAGAAAATATAACCTAGGCTAGCCATTGGAACTTTCAGAATCTCGGATCTTTTTTCCTTAGGTATGAAGAGAATTATTTCAAAAACTTTTCTTCGATGGGTATAGGAGAGGTAATTGGAATATAATTTATCATTTTATCTCAGAAGTGACATGGAATAAAATCTTTGGCTACAATGCGATACACCAGCAAAAAAAAAAAGGGGGGGGGAGAGAAAGCAACTTTCTTATGCTCCTTTTTTTTTCCTGGTGAGAAAAAAGTAAAATGCAAAGTGATTGGTAATGTTTGTTCAGCAATAGCCATTAACTTATCTTAGTACTAGCCTTCCCAGCATAAAAATACTATCAGCAATTTTTAAGGTATGTATTATTATTTAGCTGGGAGTCTAGATAAAGTGGGTCTTATCTCCCCGGGCTCTGTTTAACTGATGAAATGACAAGAATAAAAGTACCAAGCTTTCCTTGATTTTATTGCCAAATGACCCTTTTCTTAGCTATTAAAACTCCTAAAAGAGAGGTAAAACTCCCTATCAAGCAAAATGCTTTCCTGGTTTTTTCAGTATTAAATCAGCACATCTAAATGAAGTATCTAAATCATCTCATGATGATGATAGGATCAAATTATGTAACTTATGCATGTTTTTAAACTTCCTTCTACAGATGACTATTGAATGAGGTTTGACCCAAGAAAGCTATAAAGCTGGTTTCTCTTTTTTCTAGAAGTTCAATTTTTACTCTTGTTCTGGGAAGTCCTCGGATGTCATTTTATGTATCATTAATATTACTTGATTTTCTTCTTGCCTAACAAAGCTCTTAAGCATATATTTTATATGCACCCACTTAAAAAAAAAAATGCTGTGGATGCCCAGATGTTAATGAGAAAACCAGTGTCTCTGGAACTCTATTGGAACCAAAAAAGGTTAAATCTCAGTGAGGTATCAGTTTCTTTCAACTAAATATTGAGTAAATAGAACTAAGCTTAGAGAAAAGGGCATGCTGACCTGAACTGAAAAGCACATTTTTTATTTCTTCCCTTACTGTCAGAATGTATCACACACATCATGAATATAAATCTGAGTAGACCTGGGTCCAAAGTCTCTTATTAATAAGATGCTTATTCACCTTCACCAGTTTGTTTCTTTGCTAACCCTGTGTAAATCAAAAGGGGAAAACCCCAGATTACACAAGAAAGATTGCTGAATGCTAATCTCACTTAAATTAAGTCAGAAACTCCAGAGACTTCCTTAATTCTATTTAAATTAAGAGCCTCGGCTTCCAAAACACATTTATAATACATTTTTGTCTGGGGCATAGAATGGAGAAAGAAAAGCAAGAGGGTTAGATATAAACAAATGATCAAATTGAAAAAAAAGTAAACATTCATAATCTTTTTATTTCAATGTAGATTCATGCCTTTCCACTTCCCCCTTTGCCGTGCTAATTTCCTGTGGACAGAAACTGTTAAACTTATTTCATTTAATTCATTTTTTTAAAACTATCAGTTTCAAGCTTTTTTTTCTTTATGTGTCGATAATTTATTTTCTACATTTTCCTTTAAAGATTATTAATATTACTCTGATTAGTTACATCTCTTTATGAGAAAATTTGACTGTCATGGAAATGATAAGAACCAAAGCAAAATAAATAAGTGTAAGGGTCATATAATTTTGACTTCATAGAATGAGAGCATGATATTGCTTCATATTAACAATGATCATAGCAAACACAGTTGTTTATATGCTCCTACATAATTGTCTTTAAACTTTTATACTTTTAAATATATAGATTAAATTGTGCAGGTTAATTAATCTGTACAATTACTTTATTAACAATGATAATGGTTATGATAAAATAATTTTGTAATCTTACATTTGACCATGACCATGTAAACGTCAATAGTGCAGATGGGAGGCTGGGGCAAACGTTCTCCTTTCTCTAATAAATCAGGGATTTCTCTCGTTGGAATGCCATCGTAGGGTTTTCCTCCGAAGGTCATCAGTTCCCATATAGTGACTCCTAAAGTAGAGATCAAATTCTTACATATATAAGCATATTAATAATATACTTTGAACAAATCAGCAACATACCAGTGGCAAAACGATGCTTCCTAGAAGGCAAAGAGAGGATCTTCAGATTCCTATATCCATTATGAGAAAATGGCCAATGACAAAATCTTTGTGGGAAATTTAATTTTTATTATCACTGTCTTGAAAAATGTAATGGGTATTAGAGACAACCGAGAGTAGCTGTCAGAATACAGAATCTGTTCCCAATTTCTACTGATAGTAATGCTAGTATTTGCTGATCCAATTTAAATTTCACCACATTGGAACAATTTATGTACTGGGTACATGTGTACTCAGTACCAAGGAAATATGATTAGATAAAATCTAATATTGACTAATTTTGAGATTAACATATTTGCTATTAAAAACCTAAAGGCCACCCTGGGATTCCAAAATAATCACCTATGTTACAGTAAATAACTGTGTTTCTCTTTAAAGATAACACAAAGGGAATGAACGTAATAAAAGAGATTCATTCCCTTAGCTCATTTGAGAGACTGAGTGAAGATGATCCACATGTAAGATAAAATACTTGTGAAGGTGGCATCACAAAGTTGAAGGGAATCAATAATAGTTTATTTCTTAGATGATGAAATCAGTTTCTTTTTTTTTGTTGTTGTTATTTCTTAATTTTATTTTATTTATTTATTTATTTTTTTAAATAATTTTTTTTTATTTTCCCACTGTACAGCAAGGGGGTCAGGTTATCCTTACATGTATACATTACAAGAAAGGGTTGGGGAAAAAATGTAATTGTAATGTATACATGTAAGAAATCAGTTTCTTAAATCACTAGAACACTGATTTCCTCTGTAAAAGCAAATGCCCTAAATACTCTAAATACTAGCACACAAATAGCCAGCTTTGATATTAATGATTTTGATTTCAGCAATAATATATTCACCACAGATCTCTTCTGTATATAATAATTATGTCATTTAAAAGTTATGGTTTTCTTGAGAATAAAGGTTGTTAATTCAGAAATAGCTATCCAGGCACAATAGTATTAGCAAGTGTATTTTGACCGATGCATATACAAACTATCTTTTAATATAAAATCCATTAATCACAGTTTTGTTTTCTTTTCTACCACCACTTGTAATGAATTATTTATTCAAACAAAAAATTTTAGGTCATAAAAGTTATCATTGATAATAGAAATGCAAATCTTAAAATATAAAAGTATATATAAATTTCAATTTATCCATCATACTAGCATCACTAACAATTACCTGATTTGAGGCGTTAGTTAATGTTTACATCTTAGGATTCTTAGGTGTAATATAAACATGGAACTAGTGACACAATTTAACTGTTTGATCTTTATTAAATCCTACTTGATTTTGTGTACTAAGGAATGACTTCATAGGACCAATAACTAAAACTCAGTGTCCATGAAGCAGTTTCCAACAAGAAGTAGATTACTGTCCATTTCTATTCAATCATATTTATATAATATATATTTAATGAGAACATTTTATCATGTTTGTAGTTATAAAAGAATAGTCTCACATCTATCAGAACTTCTTAATAAGCAAGATACAGAGCAATTACAAATCAAAATAATAGAAAATACAAAAAATAGAAACATATAAAATCTCAAGCATAAAAATCAAAGCCCCCACCTCCACCAATAATATTCCAATTAGATCTTTGCAGAAGTGATGACAAGATAGAGCTAAACAAAGACAGCTTCATGTAGAATAATCTCAAGAAAACTAAATCAAAAACATCCTCAAAATTTACAATTCTGCCATTTGAAGATATAAACCATAACCAATACATATTTACTTTTATAAAAATAACAATGCACCCAGTGGCAATCCTCCACAAAGATTCACTGTAAACAAGATTACATATCTTTCTCTGCCATTTACGTCTTTTGCAACCAACCGTGATATAACATAAAAATCTTAAAATACCTTATAGCTAAGGGTTGCTGACCTGGTTATGCTTCAAAACAGAGTTTGTTCTATCTATCTATTTATCTATCTATCCATCATCTATCAATCTATCATCTATTTTTACTGAACAACTTCCGAGATGTTACAATTCAACATGAAGATAAACATTGTAGCCTAAAAAACAGGATTTTCTCCAAAGACAAATTTCACTATTAAAAATGTAATTGCCCTGTCAACATTTACTTAAATGTATTTACTTATCTTAGAGGTCATTTAAAATTTGTCTGAAGCAGATTGCCACATTTAGTACAAGGAAATATCAGTAGGAAAAAAAAAAGGAAAAGAAAAGGAAAAAAATATGTCCATTACATAAAATATATAAACCTAACTATATTATATAATATATATGCTAAATTATAATATATAACATATAAATACTTATCTACATGCTAATGCATATCATAATATGTATGTTTACTTCATATTTATAATGTATATGATATATAATAAGCATAATAATATATATTTGTTTTTTATTTAATCCTTCAGTTTAATTAAGTTTTGTTAAGTATTCTCCTGTACTTGTCAAAATCTCAAACACACAACACTCTACTTTTATGCTGAGTAGAATCCAGGAGGCCAGCATTTTGAAAATTTTAACACTTCTTATGGTATACATGTGTGGAAGGAAAAACTATCCTACAGAAATGTCTTCTTTTAAAAGATAATTTCTACTGTTCAAAATAAGAAGTACAAGTTCTTTAGTGACTTAATGACTTAATTTTTTCCTAAAAATAAAAAAGCTAAAACTAAGTTTAAATTTGAATAAAATAGATTGTATCATGCTTTTAAGTCTCACTAGCACCTTTTTGCTAAAACAAGCATTGCACTTTTTATTTCTAAGAAGTGCTAATTTTATATTCAAACTTAGAAACGGTGTCAGTTCATTCTTACTAATACTTAGATGGATTTAAGTTATAAATAGCCAGACTCTAAGAAGCTTATCTCAAAAGGTGAGTTAAATGGAATTAAATAAATGTTCTAAATTTTAAAATCGCTATTTTCCAGTTCATATTATTAACTACCTAATATGTCTGTTTACTCCAAAAGTAATTTGTAAATTAAAATTAAAGCTGTAATTAGAAATCTTCTCTGCTATTTCCCCACTCACATTTATTGCTCTTATCCTACTGCTTTCAGTAATTGCTCTTTGTTTTAGCAGAAGTTGCTATTTTCTTACTATAGAACATAGATTCCCATAAGAAAAAAAAAAAAAAAAGGTTAAACATTAATCGCATTTAGAGTTATGTTTTCAAAGAGTTGTTGAAAATTAAGGCCATGGAAATCTATGGAAGTGTCCCTAAACTAATTTTTTTTTTTTCTGTCAAAATGATCAGACAAGTTGCTACTAAACTAAAGGTTATGTTAGACAACAGAACCAAGATATTACTATATTACCTTTTAGAGAATCAAAAAACCTAGCAAGTTTTTCTTCAAAAGCCTTATATAATAAGAAAGAATTATTTACCATAGCTCCAAACGTCACTCTGATGGGTGAATTTCCTATAGTGTATACACTCCAGAGCCATCCATTTAATTGGCATCTATAGAGAAATAAGAAGTGAAAGTTTTTTATAGTTATATGAAAAGTCATTTCTATATTTCCTAAATATGAGTCTCTGGACTTCCCTCAATTGTGTTTTTTGATTATGTGTATAGAAAATAGAAAGAGAGATATGTTATTTTCAATACAGAGAGTAAGTGAATTGAAATTTAATCTTGAAATGAATTAACCTGAAGATATATTTATTTTTAAAAGCTTCATAAACAGTGAAAAGTAAAATAAAATAAATACCACTTTCCATCATTTTTAATGTTCAGTAATTAAGTTACTAGTTAATCTTACAACTCACAATACCAATTCTAAACATCTAATACTTGTACTTCTAAAAATGTGGTTATATTACATTTATCTTCCAAAATGAGATTCCTTATATTTTCGGTAATCCTTTTTCAACCTCAGATGAATTTCATGCCACTGGTAAAATGGATCTTTCTACACTTGCCCCATCCTGTCTTCTCTCAGATAATTTGGTCACCAAACACCTAAAATAATTAATTCCAAAGTGAAACTTGCTTTGTTCCCTACAAATGATCTCCCTCGTGTTGGTTAGCCAGTATTGAAAATATGCACCATTTTCAAAATAGGTATTTTACAAAAGAATATGAGAAGATTGGTACAAATCCATCATCACTGCAAAGAAAAGCAGCTCAACTCACATGTCCTGCTGCTGATGGGTCAGCAGAATGAGTTTCAACTATGAAGGGCAGCATTACATAGCTGGGAATATAATTAGATTCTACGGAATAAAGATAAACACTTCTACTTTGCAGTTGAAAGCTTAAAACTAAATAGACCTCCGAAATCATGAGGCTGGCTGCTCACCAAGGTGACACCAAGGTAACTCTGTGACAGAATCATGGTATTCAGTGAAAGGGAACAGAAGACACATTGAAAGTAATTTCCCTATGGGCAAGGTGTTAGCCGACTTTATGGACTACAGACACTGTGTTAAAGAAGTAAGTTTAAATCACAGGTGGCTTGATAAAGACTTAATGGTTACTAGGCATTTAAAGCTCTAATGAATCTTGCTTTAGACAAATCTTACAGCTGTATGTTCTCAAGACAAGTGAAGTCATGTGATTTATAGACTTCTACTTCTGTGCAATCTCACGGTGAATTTCAAAGCTGTGGTCTCAAACTGCTGCAATTTGTAGTAAACAGGCAAAATGGCTAATAAAATCAAAAAGCCAGACAATGTCATACAACTGAAGTTATTTTAAAGATAAATTTGGGTTCTTTTGCTTTGTGATAAAATCTGACTACATATAAGTTTAATATAAAATCAATGTTAAGCATGTGGCAGTCTATCATTGCAAAATATTTATAATATGTATTTTGATGGCCCATGATGAATAAGGGACATAATTAATATAGTTATTTGACATATGAATTAATTTTTGTTGTTGTTGTTAGTCTAGTTTATAGGCTACCATAGGTTAAGCCTGCATTTGCTTATTTCATTTGGCCTCTTCTGATCTAAGTTTCTCCAGGCCAAGCTAGAGGGATCCCCCCACCACCAAAGGAGTGGTGATATTCTTGATGGTTAGCAAAGAATGGCAAGCTCAACAGTGGCTTAATGAAGAGAGAGAAGAGCTAGAACTAAGGCATAGATTGAGACCATATGGTGGGTAAGAGAGGCAAGAACAGAGTTACCAGGCTTGGCCTGAGAATGGAATCAGAAAAGTTAAAAGAGGCAGTGGCATCGTTCAGATCCCGGGGATATAGCAGTTACATTCTAGTGGAGGAAGTCACATAATAAAGTAAATTGGTAAATCATACCCCATGATGAAGAACTTAAAAAAATTTAAAAAATAAAAATAGAGCCAAATAAGAAGTCCCCATTGTGGTGTAGCGGAAATGAATTGATCTAGCATTCATAAGGATGCAGGTTAGATCCCTGGCCTTGCTCAGTGGGTTAAGGATACCGCTGTACAGTGAGCTGTGGTGTAGGTCACAGACATGGCTTGGATCCTGTGTTGCTGTGGCTGTGGCAAAGGCCAGCAGCTGTAGCTACAATTTGACCCCTAGCCTAGGAACTTCCACATGCTGTGGCTGCAGCTTAAAAAACCAAAAAAAAAAAAAAAAAAAAGCCATATAAGAGGAATCTGTTGCTTCTGGTTGCTTCTGGGTTAACTTAATCCTATCAGATGCACACTGTTTTCATCTCATTTTAAATATAAGAAAACAAAAGCTGAGAGAGATCAAGTTATTTGTTCCAAGTCATCTATCTAATGAGTCATAGAACTGGGATTTGGTCCCTTGCTGTGGAACTGCAGTCTGGGCACGTAGAAATTAATGTACACAGTGACATCATATAGCTTTAAAAGATCCTGGTACTTTTGCAGAAAAAAAAATTATAAACAGGGTGATCAACTTTCCAATAGTACAGTTCTTGGTAGTAGCAAAACTTCTCTCTAGTCTATGAGAAAGATATTGTATCTCTCTGACTTCTCTGTAATAGTTGGTCCTAAGTTATTAGGATCAGTAAGACAATTTCTACAGCCCTGGGGTAAAGTGACATCTCTAGAGTTCTTAGGCAGCCACCCACTCCCTAACCCTGGAACTGACATGAATATTTGCGGGAGTCTAGACTTTAAGTGTCCTATTTTAACTACTTTGAGAAATGGAAGTTGGTAATACACACACATACACAATATATATGTAATACAAGCACACACACACACACATATACTATATATACACACACACACACACATATACTATATACACACACACACACATACATATGTATGTATGTATATTACATATGTATGTATGTATATTATATATATATATATATATATATATATGTGCGTTTTTGTATGTATGTGTATTTTAACCCTGGTTATGAGAGAAGGCAAAAAGTAGAAATGGGATTTTATAATCTCTTAAAGCTTTTATTGACTTCTTCCTATAACATATAAAGAGATAAAAGGATGTTGCAGTATATTTTTAACCAATATTGTTCTCACAAAAGATACCTACCTTTCCTCCATCAGCATTATACTCTTTTTCATCTCCTTCCAAGAGCCTGGCTAGTCCAAAATCTGTGATTTTCACATGGTTTGGAGATTTCACTAAGACATTACGGGCTGCTAAATCCCGATGAACAAGCCGTCTTTCTTCCAGGTACATCATTCCCTGAAAAACACCAAATTCCCCAAAGATAGTCAGTTAATGCCTAGGCTCTTCTATTGTCAAAAAAGGAGTTGTTTAGCATTCAGTTGCAAGTGCTTGATTTCTCTAAGTGATGTCAGAATCTGGGAATAGTTTCAAAATTAGGGAAAACATGGAATAAATGCAGCAAACCGCAAATAGCTTTTGGCCTTTTTTCTCAATAAAGCCCTATAAAGAATGAACCATCTACACCTGAGCTAAATGTTAGACCATTTACCTCCCAGATACTTTATATACTTTTGCAAACACATTCATTGCTGAGGTATGAATGTATCTTCGTAGACAGGCTAACATGGGCTTGTACTGACCCATGTATTCCAGTTATTTTCTTCTCAGTTAACTTCTGTTTCATGTCATCTTCCTCCATGAACCCGCTCAAAACAAACACAACTATCCATAATTCTTAAAAGTATTTCATTTAAAGGTTTAGTAGAGGCAAAATCACCATCAGAGATTCTATCAAGACTAAAAATTATATTATTCTCATTAATTATGAAAAAAATGAGGTATACTCTAGGGCATTAAAAGCCTATAATTTAAAAAGTGGCTTTGATGACCCAAGTAAAATTAAATAGTATATAATGACCCTCAAATTAGCCTTTATAAAAATGTTTTCTTTAAAAAATAGAGTAATTAAAAATAAAATACATTACTGATGTCTAATGTCTAAATGGCTCTTCCCCTAATATATACACACATATAGGTGTATGTAAATATACAAATATATACACATAAATGTTATATGTATACCACATAGAACATATACAAATCAAAAAATTAGTACATAGAAATAAGAGTTATTAATTATACTTCAATAATAGGGAAACAAATAGTCATGAAACAATAGCCCTAACTAAAAGATTGAAGTAAAACCAAGGAAATTAACTTGGAGGCCTAGATTACAGTGAACATCTTTCATTATAGCAAACATGTTTTTATGGAATAGTTAGGCAAAATTCTATATTTGAGGATTTCAGTGGTCAAAAAATCAGACACGTTATAAAATGGTTAAAGCGTACTCTCATGCCAATTGCAAATCAATGCTGTTGGCAGTTAACATTACTTCTGCAGGCCTTTGAAGGATTAACGGTTTCTGATATCAAAACAAAAGCTGTGGAAAACAGACCCATAAATCACAGAGGTCAAAATATTATGAACCATATACCCAACATAGTGGAAAGAGAATATTGCTCCAAATAGCATCACAAGTCAATCACTATATAAATGCCCATTAAACACAACCAGTAGAGATACTGCCTGATATGGTCCAATCACTCAGCAGTTGGATGACATCACATGCATTAGTGTTTTTTGAAATCAACACATAACTAGGATTTATGGGGGGTTTGCCCTCTTTCCTAAATAGTGCTTTCTATTTGATAACACCAAATTGGAGATTTCTAAAACAGTCGAACTGAAAGCATATAGCCCTTGCATGCTTTACAGGACAAAAAAAAAAAAAAAAAAAAAAAAGATTCATTGCCTTGGAGATAAAATATGTTCAATAATTTGGTCTCTGTAGGAAGTGTCCACAAAAACATTCATAATTCTCTTTCTTATCACTTTCATAACAGAATATGGAAAGTGTGTTGACAAGTTAATATTCAGATCCACACACAATTACAGAATACATACTATATGCCAAGCACTGTTCAAGACATTAGAGATAGAAGAGTTAGAGAAGGTCTGTGCATTAAATGAGGGCAGAAGCTAATTAATAAAGTGGATGAATATGGGGCATAAACTTGATGGATCACTGATGCATGGAAGGCATTAAAGAGCCTGTGTTTTGAAGACCATCTGTAATATAGCCTAGTAAATGTGCATGAGTTGGGAGGCTCCAGACAGGAACTGAAGCCTAAATAAGGTTTGAAGGATGGGTGTACACCAGTTGGATAAGGCAAGGGAAAAAACACAGTTGGGGAGAACAAACACAGGGGCATGGATAGCATGGTGTACTTGGACAAAGGTACATCGTTCTGTATTCAGATGCATTACGCATATGATGGGTGTAAGACTGAAAAAATGAGAAGAGGCTGGATCCAAGAAGGGCACCTTGTATGTCATGATAGAGAATTTGGACTTCATGTTTGTTTGTTTGTTTTTGTCTTTTTTGTTTTTTTAGGGCTGCATCCGTGGCATATGAAGGTTCCCAGGCTAGGGGTCTAATTGGAACTGTTGCCACTGGCCTACACCAGAGCCACAGCAACGCCAGATCCGAGCCGCATCTATGACCTACACCACAGCTCATGGCAATGCCAGATCCTTAACCCACTGAGTGAGGCCAGGGATTGAACCTGCAACCTCCTGGTTCCCAGTTGAATTTGTTTCCACTGCACCACGATGGGAACTCCTGGACTTCATGTTTTATGCAGCATTCAACGTGGTGATGTGGAAGTTGTTTCAAAAAGGAGAGTGACACAATTACCGCTGGAGCCTTGTAAACATCACCTGGTTCCAGTAGAGATGATGGATTGCATACAAATACAGCTGTTGTCAGGAGTCACTGCCATGTTACAGGAGAAAAGTAATGAGAGTGCAAAATAAAGGTTGTACCCAAAAAAGAAAAGAAAAAAAAATAAATAAAGGTTGTAAATTGATAGTCCATGAGTCACATCCATTTTTCACTTTTTTTTGTCCCTATACTGAGCAAGTTTCAAACATCCTCCTTGGCTGATTACTGGCTGGACCCTACTGAGAGCATCCAGTCTCAGTTTGCCAGGATCCTACCACTCACTATTACTTTTCAGGTGTTCTGTTCTTATTATTCATGACAATCATGCCATTCATACATGCATGAGTGTCCAAATCTATAGCTGAACTAGGTCAGAAGGAATATTAGGAAGAGAAAAATTTTAAGGTACATTTATAAAATAAAATCCTTGGTAACTGACAAAACAATAAAGAAGAGAGTAAATTGAGAATAATTCTGTGTTTTTGACTTTTATAATTTAGGTGGATAATGATTCCCTTAACTACAAATTATTCTAATGTAAATATATGTACGAAATATATACTATACCAGCAGGGAATTAATACTCACCAAGAAACTTAAGACTCTGATAATAATTCTACAGTATACGCAAAGCTTCAAAAACTCCAAAAGATCTTCGATATTCTATACACAAAGCCTCAGCAGGTGAGACTATCCTGAAACTCAACACTAAGTATTTTCTTCACATTAATGAGAACTAAATGCAGGAAACCAGATGCTAATCTTTAGTTTCCAGAGCCACCTGACCATGAATAAAAGAAACAAAAACAGAAGCTTCTATATTATTACCAAACCAAGATACATTTGTACAATTACCGTATCACTATGAAACATCATTCTACAAACACACACTTTTTTTTTTTTTTTTTTTTTTTTTTGTCTTTTTACGGCCACGCCCACGGCATTTGGAAGTCCCCAGGCTAGGGGTAGAATCGGAGCTGTAGCCGCTGGCCTACGCCACAGCAACGCCAGATCCAAGTTGCGTTGTTGACCTACACCACAGCTCATGGAAACACTGGATCATTAACCCACTGAGCAAGGACAGGGATTGAACCTGCATCTTCATGGATGCTAATTAGATTCATCTCTGCTGAGCCACAACGGGAACTCCCAAATGCACACTTTCAAATCATTAATTATGACCATCACCTTAGTCCTACTTTCACACCTGAATTAGAGTGTTGAATCATCTGTGGATTGCTCACAATAGGATCCTCCACATCACAATCATTAAAATAGTATTTCCTTACCAGAAGATCTCATTAGAATCACATTCTCTGCTAGATTCCTTCAAAATAAAATCACTCCTTAAATCAGAGCGTGATACAATTAAGGAGGCTCACAGTTATAAAAAATAAACAGGATGGAGTCTCTTGAAATTTGAGGATAATTAAATAAGGGCTATTCATTGTGACAGAGAGAAGCCGATGCATTGGTTGGAAAGGAACCTTTTTTTTTTTTTGTCTTTTTTGCTCTTTCTTTGGGCCGCTCCCACAGCATATGGAGGTTCCCAGGCTAGGGGTCGAATCAGAGCTGTGCCGGCCTACGCCAGAGCCACAGCAACGCGGGATCCGAGCCGAGTCTGCAACCTACACCACAGCTCACGGCAATGCTGGATCCTTAACCCACTGAGAAAGGGCAGGGACCGAACCCACAACCTCATGGTTCCTGGTCGGATTCGTTAACCTCTGCGCCAAGACGGGAACTCCGGAAAGGAACCTCTTACTCTACCCTGTGGCTGCGCCCTTATCCCTGCAATTCCAGCTGAGATCCAGTAGATGATGGGAACACTAACAGTGACAACCAACACAACTTAGTTTGACTGAGTACTTAGAACCTGGCAGGCATTAAACTAAACACATTTACCATTCTGGGTTAACTTAATCCTATCAGATGCACACTGTTTTCATCTCATTTTAAATATAAGAAAACAAAAGCTGAGAGAGGTCAAGTTACTTGCTCCAAGTCGTCTATCTAATGAGTCATGGAACTGGGATTTGGTCCCTTGCTGCAGAACTGCAGTCTGGGAACGTAGAAATTAATGTACACAGTGACATCATATAGCTTTAAAAGATCCTAGCATTTTGCAGAAAAAAATAAATAAATACAATCAGATGTTTCTGAGAATTTCAGGTCATAATGAAGGTGACTGACATGTTTGTATTTATATTTAAAAATCAGGTAAGTTATAGAATCTTTTATAATTTAGTGGGAATTTAAATTGTATAAATTGGAAACTCAGTTCTTGCTTTGGCTACAGGGTATACAGGATGGTGGAGTGGGCTTGAGCCTAGATTCTGGAGTCAATTGCTTGGCTAGAACACCAGATCTGCCATGTTCTAGCAGTGTGACTCTAGCAAGTTAATTAACCTTTCCGTTACCCACTTTCCTCTTCTCTAAAATAGCCATAATAGTACCTATCCCACAAGTTGTCATGATGATTAAGTAGTATGTAAAGCACTTATGTATTATGTAGTAAGCGCAAAACATGCAATATTTTTCCACAGACAGGAAACAATAGTCCCACTGTGCATAAGAATCTCTTACCCTCATTAACTTGAATTGCCTATTGCGGAAAATCCATGAACCTCAACTAATATATCACAGTGGGTGTTCAATAAATGTTTGCAAATGGTGACACATATACACATAACCTGCCCGTCATGATTAATATGTGGCTACCAATTTCAGAATAATTACTGTTCAAAGTATTATTTTAATAATGATTCACCTGAGGGGGCTGTCATGTACAAAGAAGGAGAAATTAGGGAATCTATGAAATGATTTTGTGCTCTCTATAAACATATCACCAATTCAGGAATTTAGTGAAGATACAGGTCATGAACAGGATGGGTCAAAAAGTTTCTAATGCTGCAGAATGCTTTCCATGGTTGAATAAAGTAGTAGCTTTTCCGAACCAAAGCATCTGCCTTTTATCACTCAGCACTGAAGGGAATTTTGGATAAACGCATTTTAGAGGCATTTTGTCTACTTCCTAATCCAGGTGCCGCAATTCTGATTTAAACTACTCAGAATTTACCATCACCTATACCATTCAGAGTTTGACTATTTCTCATACTTGCTTTGAATGCTGTAATAAGTCTTTAAGAGTGCTTACTTATTTTCTGTTTTGCTAATACTTTTTAAAATGTGTCAATAAACACAAACTTGCTAGGGAAAGTCACATTTTACTCTTGACTTTCAGAAAAAGCACTTTAATACAAAATTCAAGGATAATTTTATTACAATTGGATTTAAAGTTTTAATCTCTAGTTAGAATCGATTCACATACACTGCTCTCTGGAAAAAAATCAGTGACTGAAAAATTTTAAATATTGGTATTGACAAACACCTCACAATGACCTTCTTTTCAGTCTTATATTTGACTCACAGCTGTCTAGCAAAAATGCATTATTGTTATGTTTTAATCCAATGCGAAAATGTATTCTGCCCAGCTGCAGGAAGCTAACAGAAGTCAAGAGAGACCAGACTATTTCTGACGATAAATATTTGCTTCCCATATATAGGCCAGGCGACAATTTCATCAAACACATGTGTGGAGCTAAAAATTTCATGTTGTCATCAGCTCTCACAGGCATTATTCTCTGGAGTTAGCAAGAGTAGTTTTTTTTTTTTTTTTTTTTTCCTGTTTTGATTTCAATAAACCTGAGCTTTCTTAATAACAGGAAGCTTCAGGAAAGCTACCTTCAAATGAAAATCTCTTTTGTATCTCTTCTTCTAAAAGCAATTCAATCCCTGGGCGGGGGGGGGGGGGGAAATCAAATTATAATGCTCTCTACTGTTAGGGCTAAAGATATGAGCATGTTCAAGGGAAGAAAGAGACCTTTTTGGATGAAGCGGCCAGAGAAACTAAGGGTGATCTGTAATTGAGTCAACTGAGAAGTCTCTTCAACCAGTAAAAGCTGGTTCATGGTACAGTAGAATGAACACATACTGAGTGTTACATGATAGAAGTCCCAGACATGCTGCTCACAAGGTTTATGACCACAGGTACTCATTTCACCTCTTCAATAAAAGTGACAGATTGACCTAAATGATCTCTGAGGTGTCCTCTAGCTTTAAATTTTTATTCCATGATGGATAGTACTGTAAAATATATCTATCTAAAATATTAAATGATGGCCAATAAAAGACACAGAGAACCATAAAAAAAGAGGTAGAGTAGAGGTCTCCTTTCAAATGTTTAGTTGGAACTACGAATATTTTCTTTTTTGGTAAAAGTCCATCTAGTGCACCTGATATTTAAATGCTGGCTACCTACTATCTGTATGACCTTGGTCAGTTCATTTGTGTTTCACTTTATCTGCTAAATGGGGATGATACTAGTATCTATTCAGAGGATTCTCTTGAGGATTCAATGCCTTAATGTTTATAAAACATCTAGAGCATTCAATATTCTAAGATACTATATGTTTGCTAAATAAATAACCTCAAATTTATCCTTCTTATTAAAAATACAATTCAAACTGAATAAAGAAGATGTGCCATATATGCACAATGGAATATTACTTAGCCATAAAAAATAATTAAATAATGCTATTTGCAGCAACATAGATGTGTCTAGAAATTATTATACTAAGTAAGTCAGAAAGAGAAAGATAAATATCATATGATATCACTTACATGTAGAATTTAAAATATGACGCAAATAAACTTTATGAAATAGAAACAGATTCAAAGACATAGAAAACAAACTTAAGGTTACCAAAAGGAAAGGGGGTGGGGGAGAGATAAATTACAAATTTGGAGTTAGCAGATATAAATTACTATATATAAAATAAACAACTGGTCCTACTGTATACCATGGGGAATGATGTTCAATATCCTGTAATAAACCATTATGGAAAGGAATGCATTTATAAAAAACACTGAACCACTTTGTTGTACATAAGAAACTAACACAAGAGTGTAAATCAATTATACTTCATTTAAAAAAAAAGGAGAGAAAAAAATACAATTCAACCACTATAAGAGAAAGAAAAGGCAGCCAATCAAAACACCTGCTGGTTATTCAGCACTTTTAGGTAAGGTGACTTCTGTTTCTCATTCTGTTGTCTCTGAATGTTCTTTTATTCCGCTCAGATGAAGAAATGCAGATTCATACGGTTGTCCTACACTGGCTTCAAATTAATACTCAAGGTTAATTTTCATTTTCCAATTGCACCTATAATCCAAGAGACTTGGTTACGTTACAGTTCTTAAGAAAATTTTAAAGTATTGAGGACAACCAAATCTCTGTCATTTTAATAGCGTATAATGAAAACATTATTTCTTTCTATTTGAAATACGTTTTTCGAATGTGTTTCCAATTATGTGCGTGCTGGCGCATGAGTGTGTGTGTGTGTGTGTATGTGTGTGTGTGTGTACATACATTCATGTACTAGATGCTATTTTGTGCTACGCAGAAACTTTTTCAGGACACAAGTACTCATAATCTTAGCTTCTGGGGTCGCTGACTGCTGATGGCTCTCACCTTGGCCACTTTTGTTTTGGGTTAGTGACACCCTCAACTCAACTGGAAAAGGGAATTGCTTTGCCAGGGGTTTCATCCTTGCACAGGAGGCACCCACATCCAATAATTTGTCAATGTTGAGTTATAAAGGCCATATCCCCTCTTGACAATTATGAGAAGCTATTTTAGTTCTGGGACACCCCAAGGAATTGGATGAGACCTCTGTTGTAATTTTATCAGAGCCAAATTATTTTCTTCTACCTAATACTGCTTTTTCACTGGGCAATAGTTGTTGATCTTGAAAACACTTATCTAAAACTTCCTACATGCAAATTTTTCTGAGACTGTTTTCTGGGAGTCAACCTAAGGCAGTATGTGTGACTTTTTTTCTTTCTTTCTCTTTCTTTCTTTCTCTTTCTTTTCTTTTCTTTTTTTCTTCGTTTTTCTTTCTTTTTTTCTTTCTTTCTTTCTTTCTTTCTTTCTTTCTTTCTTTCTTTCTTTCTTCCTTCCTTCCTTCCTTCCTTCCTTCCTTCCTTCCTTCCTTCCTTCCTTCAGATCGCAAGTATGCAGATTTTGATGCTACCCACACTCCATAATTCATGCACACTATTATTACTATTTGCCTCTATCTTCCACCTCAATCCATTCTTCTTTCCATCATAAATATCCACAATAATGTCTTCAATACATATATATATATATATTTCAGGGCCGCACTCAATGGCATATGGGAGTTCTCAGGCTCAAGGTCAAATCAGAGCTGCAGCTGCCGACCTATGCCACAGCCACAGCAATGTGGGATCTATGCTGCATCTGAAACCCACACTGCAGCTCCAGAGCAATGACAGATCCTTAACCCAGTAAGCAAGGCCAGGGATTGAACTCACATCCTCATGGATACTAGTCAGGTTCTTTACCTCTGAGCCACAATTGGAACTCCTTATCTATATTTTTTTAAATGTTTTTTGTTACTTTTAATATATAGGTAGTATTGTGTACTAAATAGAATCATGTTTTACTCATTAGGCATTTTTTAGATTCGAACATGTCGCTATATGTAATCCAGTTTATTGTTTCTCATAGTTACATTAAACTATACATATGAACTCACAATCATATGCACATGTATAACAGGTGTACACTGTCAATTTACTGTCTAGTCCCCTATTGACAAGCGCTAAATTTAACTCCATCTCTCTGAAAGTACAAACAGAACTGAATTGAACATTAATGTTATTTGTAAAATGCTAAAAATTTGCTTAACATCTTAAATGATCTGCTTTTCAGTACTAATTTCAATGTAGGAGACTCTAGACAAATGATAATAGTTAAAGTCACTGCGGCAGATATAGCATAGAGGGATTGCTTATTAACTGAGGACACTGAAATCATATGTGGAAGATAAAATATGACTTTATATAGTACCATTATGTTTGTATCTAGAAAACATTTAATATATATACATACTCTGTGCTGGGGTCTGCTTTAAGTGTTCTATATAAAGGAATTCATAAGAACTCAGTGAAATCTATTTATGCTTCTATTATTCTCATTTTAAGATGAGGAAACTTATGCACAGAGAAGTAAAATAACTGGCCCAAGAGTGATAGCTAGTGTGTGGGAAATCCTAAAAGAACCAAGATTTGGCTGCAGGGAGCTTGACTCCAGAGGCAACAATCTTACCACTACACTATATGACCAAATGTGTCAACAGACTACATAAAAACACATACGAAACTAACAAAAGACAGCATGCACAACTTAATGCTTGTTATATAGACAATAGTTGTTCTAAGAATTCAATAGAGAGAAAACTCTTGTATATAATACACATTCAAAGGTTATAAACAAAACTCTTTGGTTTTTCTGGGCTTCTCTATGATGGTACTTTTGGAGGCATTTTATAAACCAGTATTTGTGAATTAAACTATGTATTTTCAACAGTTTGAAGGTTTCCTGGCATTTACCTGGCACTCAATACATGTTGTTGGATTAAATAAGCAATGAGGCTAAAATTTTGAAAGGCTGTTTAGACAGCAGCTTTTTCTTTGCAGTGTAAGTGGAACAAATATAAAAGTCTGTGGTATTTCTGTTAGGATGGAGGAAAACAATAGCATGACTAAACCCAAGATGGTGATGATAGAGTACATGAGAAAGTGAATGAAGACATTAAAGATTCCTGAAGGAATCTAAAGAGCTGGCAGAGGTAACAGAATGTTTTCTTCTTGCCCTTACATTTTCTTCGAATATTTCTTCAGAAATTTTATTTACACCTTTCACAAGCTTTGGAAAGTTTCCATTGGAAGAATTTGCAAAACAGCCTCAAAAGTTCTCTTAAAGAAATAAACAAAAAATAATAAAATAAAAAAACAAAAAAGTAAGTTAGAAAGCATGTGTGAGATGCCACCATTTTCCTACTAAACAAATTATGAGTAAAAAGCTCATCTGTCTGGATCAAAAGAATACTTAACGTGCTACAGTTTCTCCCTCTCACTGACCTCTTGCCCATATGATTACAAATGGGAAGAGTGAAGCGTATAGTGTCCACACTCTCAGAAAAGTAAACCTAAAATAGATTACTTCTGCTCCTTAGGCAGCTGATCAATAAAGATGTGGATTGCAATGAGAACGAAGATGTCTGTGCTCTGTAGTAGTTATCCTCTGCATCTCTTCAGAAATTAATTAAAAATCAATGAAGTGTGCAGCCAATTTATACAGCAACCTCTAGATTAACAGATAGAAGCTGAGCCTTTCTCTGAGCATACGTATTGTGCAAATATGTTCAAACATTATAGGGAGGAGGTTGAATGACGCCTTAGTTATATAATTGAGCAGAAACAGATCATTCCTAATATCCTCTGGTTTCACAGAGTTGCGTGCTACTGGTTGGAAACCATGAAGTTCAGGGGCTGGGAATATACATACACTGTTTTCCTTCTTAAGACAATTATATCAATTTTTATGAGGTATCCTTATTACAAAGCCAAACTTCTGTTGTCATACAAAACAGAAGAATTTCAATAACTTTTCTTGTGTGGTTTACTCACATGTGAGTCTAGGCAGTTGAGTTTATTTACGACTAATGAATATTTTAAAATAAATATCTTCCCATGGGGGGGGGAATGTAAAATTCCTTGAATACTAAAAGCTCTCATGTGATTTGAACCAGTTTAGTGTCTACATATAATATATGTCATTCAATCCAATTCTACCTCTGTCTTTTTTTTTTTGTTTAATTTTATTGAAGTACAGTTGACTTATAATGTTACGTTAGCTTCATGGGTACAACAAAGTAAATAAGTTATGCATATACATATATTCATTCTTTTTCAGATTCTTTTCCCATGTAGGCAATCACAGAGTATTGAGTAGACTTCTCTTTGTTATATAGTAGGTCCTTGTTACTTACTGATTTTGTATATAGTAGTATATATATGTGAATCCCAACCTCCCAATTTACCCTTCCTCATAATATTTCCCCTTTGGTAACCATAAGTATGGTTTTGAAATTTTTGAATTTCTGTTTTGTGAATAAGTTCTTTTATGTCAGTTTGTCTTTGATTCCACACATTAGTGATCTCATATGATATCTGTCTGTCTGACTTACTTCCCTTAGTAAGATGATCTCTAGGTCCATCCTAGATTGCTACAAGCGGCATTCTTTTCAAAATGATACGTGCACCCCAATGCTCATTACAGCACTATTTGCAAAGACATGAAAGCAATGTAGATGTCCACTAACAGAGGATTGGATAAAGATGTGGTACATACACACAATGGAATATTACTCAGACATACAAAAAACCAACATTACCATAGAAAGAGCAGATATTATCAAAGAATATAAAAGGAGGGTGGTTTAGCTCTATGTAGAGTGATAAGCAGTTGTCGTCTGTCTTCATAGGCTTGGGGTGATACCTATGGTACCACAGTAATAACACAAATTCCACTGTTTATTGGCCCAACCTGCTTGCAGAACACCTGTTGCTACTTGCCCCTTTGAAGCCTTTCCCAGATATTTCTGGGGTTCCCCAGGGAGCCTTACAGATGTTCATAGATACTTTCTTGGTTTGTTTCCACAAGGTTCTTCATAGATAGCTGCAGCCATTTAACCTTGAGCTGGAGGCCCTGTGGAAATGCTGTCTTTGCAGAGGCTGCTATCTCTTGATTCCTCAGAAGCTTCACTTATGATAATTCAAAACAGTGAGTGATGCCCTTCTATCCTCTCCTCTTCATCATGTCAGAGCACCACTGCCTCTTGTGTAGCCTTGGTCAAAGCACTCTACCTGCTTCTGAACTCTGTGCTACCTTTCGTCCCCAGTTCTACCAATAACTATTACTGAGACTCTAGTCTCAAAGTCCCCTTAAAAACGTTTTCAGTAACTTTAGCTCCATACTCCATAAAGACTCAGACCTTATTCAAAAGGTACAACCCTCTTTGCTAAATCACCTCGCTTTGACTGCATGCACTCTCCAGCACTTCTTCATCTTCCATTACCCTTCAACATTGCACACATATACACGAGCTGACATGTGCATGTTCTGAACCCCCTCTCTCTCTCTCTCTCTCTCATAGCTGGAAAAAGCCCTCAAGCAACTTGACTCAGCTTTGTCACTCTAGCTTTTCTTGGAATTCCTCACCTAGAACTATATGGCTCAAGCCAATCTGAAAATTCTCTTGGCTATTTTGTCTTTGCACTTACTGTTCCCTTTACCTGGAACACCCTATTACCATACACTGCTAAATTCCTCCTACTATGCTTCAGACACAGACTTGGTTAAATTTTAACATTCTGATAGATCACAAATTAGATGTTATTTCCTTCACAAAGCTTCCCCTTACTCCCCATTAGATTGTGTTGCTTTATTATATGACTTCACAATGTTCAATTTTCCCTATCTACCTCAGTCTGTCTAGCTAACTATCTTAAATGCTGATATTATCAAGCATTGTTGTAAAACAACTTTCTGTGTTTGACTAAATCAAAATTTAAATATATGTTCTAAAGCAGAAAGTACATATATTTATGTTAAGCTGCAACTTCTATGCTCAAGCTTTAGATATACTATATAGCACATTATGTAATATTATCAATTCCATGTGAAAGGTAGAAAAATAAGACCTCAAATACATCTGACTCCCAGTTGAGTACTCATTTACTGACCTGATTAATTTATAAAACTATTTTTAAGAGATTTAAACACCAAAATGAAGCATGGTAGTAGAAAGCTTTGTTTTTGCTTGCTCAAAACCTAAAAGTTAAAGATTTAATCTGATCACCTTTCATTCTTTTGCTCCAAACCCTTATGAATTGTTAACCGCTTGGAGCTGTGAATGGTATGCTTCTGATGAGATGATATAACTCAATTTGACTTTCCTCACATTTACCAATTCCATCACATTTTAGACAGTAAATAGTGGTCGGTTGATTGATTTTCTCTTCTTCCTACTCCATCTATTCATCCATGCTCCTACTGCATCTGAATCATCAGCTTAGGAGAGAAGGCACTCAAGGCAATACTAAATATATTCTCATACATATAGTTTCATAAAAAGTCAAGGAAGAATAAAAAGGATAATACATGTTTAATATTATTGGAAGAAAATTTTTAGTCTTCATGACAATTTTTGTTATATTGTCCCTTGGCTTTCTTCATTTTTTGAGGTCTTAAAATCTGCAAATTTTTCAAGCTTACTTGTATATGCATTGCAAATTGCTTAGTGAATATTTTTACTTCCAGAAATTGTTGAAATTTTTGTGCTAAATACTATCAGTTTTCTACCAAGGTAGGGAAATCATAGTTGAAGGGAAGCCCAGGTCACCCAGGAGGAGATATTGAGAATAACTTCTGCTGATTCCAGGCAGGAACAGTTCCTGATGGCACCAGACACACAATCACGCCCCTGTCAACTGACCACACCCGCTAAACTGTAACTGATAGAAATAATGTTGACAAAAAATAGGCCTTCTAAACTCCCCTACATATTCTGGAAGCCCCAAGACCCTGGCGCAACAGTCTGGCCTCAAAGCCGTCTGCTGCCCCTCCTTGCTGATTAAAGGCAATCTGGTTCTGTTGACACCATCTCATTTCTTTCTTCAACTACCTCTCTTTTCCTTAGTTTTTTTTTTTTTTGGTGCCGAACCCTGGGACCAGGACCCTTACAGGGCCCTCTTCTTGTTCCGCCATATTCCCTTTTCTCCATTTCTTTCTTCCTGGCAGGTTTGTGGAGCACAGATGCCCACTGAGCTCACTCTCTTGCCGAGGCTTTGAAGACCTCTTCGAGAGGATGCCTTGTGCCTTTGTGAGCGGCACAAACCCCACATCTGGGGTTTTATTGGTAATCTATGTAACCCCCAAGCTCTTACTGTCTTTCCTATTCTCTGTCTATGGATCTCCAGACCAGAAGCTTTTTGCCATTTGACCATCCTGCATGCACCAGAGTCAATTTCCAACCCCTACTTAAGGTAAGCCCCGGATGGTGTTCTAACGGTGCCTTAGATCACTGCCCTTCCCAGGTCCGCAGGGAACCCTCCGGCCTCTGTGGCCATCCAGGGGATTAAGGATAGGGGATGCCCTGACTTTCCACGGGGTTCATCTTTAGGTCTCGCTGGGATTGTGAGTGATGATTCACATTCATAGCGAGATTTTACACAACCTACCATGGGGTCAAACCCATCTCTTCCAAAGGCTTCACCATTAGCCTGTGTCATAAAAAATCTTAAACCTTTACTTTTGATGGAACTTAAGGATCCCCATTTAAAACAACTTTGTACTCAAACCTGGCCACAATGTAAATTAGATAACCAATCCAAATGGCCTGAATTCAGTACTTCTGATTTCAACATTTTGTCAAATCTCAAAAATTTCCTAAAGTGGAATGGCAAATGGTTGGAGGTCCCCTATGCCCAAGCTTTCTGGGACCTTAGAGGTCTACCCTCCCTCGGTAAAAACTGCTCAACACACCAAGTCCTTCTTTGCTCCCTTTCTCCCCAAGGAAACAAGTTCATTAAAACCCGACCCTGGGCTCCCTCCGAGGATTTTGACACTACAGATGAGCCTCCTCCTTAGCCACCCAACCAAACCCAAGACCCTATGTCACCTTCTTCCCCTGATCCTGCTCCTGATTCAACCTCCTCACCCTCTCCTTCCCCTCCTTACACTCGCTCTCATAGTCAACACAAGTTTCCCTTACGGGAAGCTGCCGGACCAGAGGGACCCACGAGGGTTCATGTGCCATTTTCAGTTTCCAATATGAGGCCATCATGCTGCAGAAACTGCAGAACCTGTGGCAGCGGAAGGAGACAAATGGCACTTGGAGATGCAGAAAAGCAAGGTTTATTCAGTAGCAGTTCAGGCTCAGAGGAGTCACCTCCAGAGTCTGACCATCAGGTCTTTGTTCTCAGCAACTTTTATACAATACAGGGTCTTGTTTTCCCCATGTAATCCGCCTCAGAACTCCCCCTTCCCAGAGCAGACAGTGTTCCTGCCTAAGAAACTGGGCAAGCAAGGTTACAGAAGCAAAACTGATAAGCAATGCTTGAAGCAGGATTAGCAGGGCTGCTGGCTTGGACATAGGGCATGTGGTTGCTACATAATTACAAGAAGGATGGTATGAGGCCAGCATAGCTGAAAAGGCATGCAGCTGCCTTTCATGGCGGGGGTGGGGGGGGAGTGTACTGGGTCTCTCAGTTAAAACTCTTACTTCATTCCCCCCTCTAGATGTTCAGTCACTCAAGGGACAGACGAAAACCCTGCTCTCTTCCTCTCACGCCTTTCAGAAGCAGTTCAAAAATATACTAATCTGGACATAACTACTCCAGCTGGGCTATTATATCTCCACGTTCATTTATCAGCCAATCTGCACCCAATATCCGCTGGAAGCTCCGCCAGTTAGAGAGAGGCCCTGACACCTCCTCTGTAGCTCTCCATAATAAACAAAACATCAACAATACTCCTCTTGGCCTTTGTTTTCAATGCAATCAGGAAGGCCACTGGGCCAAATCCTGCCCTAACCCTAAGCCTCCAACACGGCCACGCCCCACTTGCGGCCAAAAGGGACACTGGAAAATGGACTGTCCCCAAAACAATCCGGGGACTCAGAGATTCCCAAAAGCCATTCTGTCAACCTGGCAAGAAAACCAGATCCCAGGTTGCCCTGGCACCCCTGAGGATGGACTTGCCCCCAAACTAGCTGGGTATTCTCCTGCCTCATTACTTTTCCAATGAAGAGGCCCAAGTTCCTGGTCCCCGACTCTTGGTACCACCATGAGTTCGGAACTTAGGGCGATCAGAAGGGTGGCCACAAAGGAGGTGTCATTTGTGGTAGATACCAGGGCAGCCTTTTCCCTTTTGGTCTCCTACTCGGGCCCACTTAAACCGTCAGAAGTGGCTATCGAAGGGTCTCCAGAGTTCCTTTCTACCCCCAATGGCAACATTTTTCTCACACACTCTTTCATCATTGTCCCCCAATGTCCAATGGCCCTTATGGGCAGAGATCTTTTATCAAAATTAAAGGCATCTATCCATATTCCCCCTTTAGATACCATTTCCATGTTCTTCATTCAAACGGCACCTGACACCTCTATCAATCTTCCTTCTGATTCACTGGGATACTTTACCCCTGACCTGTCCCCCATCGATCCTCAAGTGTGGAATACAAATCTTCCTTCGGTTGCTACCCACCATGCCCCTATTCGGGTCACCCTTAAAGATCCCTCCATGGTTATTGCTCAAAATCAATACATGCTTTCACCTGAGGCTCGTCAAGGCTTACAACCTGTTATAACCCAATTACTTCAGGCTTCTCTCCTCCAACCCACTTAGTCTCCTCACAATATGCCTATATTAGCAGTAAAAAAGGGACCAAACTACTGGAGACTGGTCCACGACCTTCAATGTCTAAATGAGGCCTTCATTCCTGCCTTTCCCTTAGTCACTAACCCTTACACTCTCCTTTCCCGGATATCTACCGGCGCTACCTTTTTTCACCGCTCTCAATCTCAAAGACGCCTTTTTCACAATTCCACTTCACACTCACTCACAGCCTCTTTTTGCCTTCACTTGGCAGGAGCCCAAATCCCAAGCCTGCCAACAATTAACTTGGACAGTTTTACCCCAAGGCTTCGGGGACAGTCCCCATTTTTTCAGACAAGCCCTACAGAAGGACCTCCAGACATCACAACCAGCACCTTGTTCGCTCCGCCAGTATGTTGATGATTTATTACTGTGCAGCCCTTCCCGACAACCCCATCTAGTTCATACTGCTCAATTATTAAACGCCCTTGGACAATGGGGATATCGGGTGTTCAGGTCCAAAGCCCAAATTGCTCAAACCCAAGTAACATATATGGGTCTCCTTCTAACTCCACAACAAAAGACAATTCCACCAGAACACCTTCAGGTGTTAACCCATGCTCCCTTACCACAAACCAAAAGAGAACTCTTGTCCTTGTTAGGATTCCTTAATTTTTTTAGAATCTGGGTCCTAAACTTGGCCTTTACAGCCAAACCTCTGTACCAAGCCACAAAGGGGCCCCTAGATGAACCCATATTGGCCCCCACTTGGTTACAGCAACCCCTCCGAAAACTAATTCAAAGTCTACTTAAAGCTCTCTCCCTATACTTGCCAGATTACTCAAAAACCGTTTTCCTTTATGTACATGCTAATCAGGGACATGCTCTGGGGATACTTTGCCAAAAATCAGGAGGCACTTGGTCCCCTTTAGCCTACCTATCTAAACAGCTGGACATGGTTAGCAGGGGGCTGGCCACCTTGTTTACAGGCTTTGGTGGCCTCTGCAACTCTGATACCTGAGGCCCAAACGTTATCTAGATATTCACCTTTGACAATTTGTTCTCCCCACACTTTCAGAGATCTACTCTCCCATAGAGGCTTTTTAACACTCCCTCCCTCCCGACTCCAAATTCTCCATGCCTACCTGTTGGATCCACATCTTACCTTCTCCCCCTGTGGACCCCTTAATCCAGCAAGTTTATTATCTGAAACATCATCCCACAATCAACCCCCTCATGACTGCAATTCCATCCTCAATACGGCCATGAATCCCTTCCAACATAATACCGATCACTCTTTACAAAGTCCTGATGCTTCCGACTGGTTTATTGACGGCAGCTCCCTAAAGTCACCCCCGTACACAGCCGGATATGCCACAATACAGGGAAATGTCCTGACCCCTGTTACTCCTATTATCACTGAATCCTCCACATTGCCCCCCGTCCCCACTCACACACTTCTTCACAACAGGCAGAATTAGTGGGTCTAACTTGGGCACTGATGTAGGAGAAAATGTCCCGATAAAAAGGTAGAGAGGAGAGACCCCAGCCATGATGACTAAGCAAAGTCCAGCCAACTGCCCCAACCACCCCTCCCCCCAATATCTGCTTCTGTAAACTTGTTTCCCCATCTGCTACACTGCCTGACCTCACTTCAATCTGACCAGCTAAGCATGGACCCAGAAGAGCTAGCCCATAAAAGCCTTGTGAAACCCTTCTTCGGGGCTCAGACTCCGGAGAGTGATCTCCTCTGAGCCCGCCGGCATAATAAACCTGAGTTCTCCAACTCTCTGAGTGCTCGCTTGGTTTCTCTCCGGGTAAAAGAGTGGATACACTGCAGCCACAGAGCTGCTGGAGCTGGTACACGACAGCCACAGGGCTGTCGCTAGAGTTGATACACTGTGGGCACAGGGCTGCTGGGCAGCTGCCGTAACACTGACACTGGCAAAAGAAAAACAGGTGAACATCTACACTGACTCTAAATATACATATAACATCATTCATTCCAACATATTAATCTGGCGAGAAAGGGGGTTCCTTACCCAGAAGAGCAATCCCATTCTAAATGCAAAATTGATCACAAGGCTATTGGAAACAGCTCTTCTTCCCCAACAGGCCGCTATCATCCACTGCCGAGGACATCAAAAAGAGGGCACAATAGCCAAATACAACAATTTCGCAGACCAAGAAGCTCGAAGAGCAGATGCCCCAAACTCTCAAACCTCTCAGACCATCTCTCAAACCTTACTTCTGGCCCCTGCCTCTAATACCCAGGGCCCCATTAAACCCCCAACACAGATGAACAACCCCAACCCTAGCTATGCCTCAGACAAGGCCCCATGAGTTCCAGATCTCAAACAAATTATTACATATTTACATTCTCTATTCCACTCCCCTCCATCTGTACTCCATCAGATTATTCAAAATTATATACATCTATCCAAAGATGATGTTCTCTTCTTAGAGCAGTGTTCCCAGTCCTGCACCATTTGCCAAAAAACAAATCCCAACTCAAACCTCAGGCCCCCCTCCCTTCCCACCCATCAGATGAGAGGAAATATCTTGGCTTAGGATTGGCAAATAGATTTTACTCATATGCTCCTGGACATAAGTGTGTGGAGGCCTTTCCCACTACAAACAAAAGAGCAAAAACAGTTCCACATTCCCTTATAAAGGAACTTATTCTTAGGTTCGGCCTGCCCTCTTCCTTACAGTCAGAAAATGGCCCAGAACTTACATCACAAGTGATTCAGGAACTGACTCGGGCCTTATGTATACCTTGGAAATTTCACACACCTTATCACCCACAATCCTCGGGAAAGGTAGAACGGGCTAAACAACTTCTAAAAGAGACTTTTACCAAATTAACTCTTGAGCTCCATCAGGACTGGACAAAACTCCTACCATTAGCCCTTCTCTGAATCTGGTTTCTTCCCTGAAAACCTCTCCAAGTAAGTCCTTTAGAGGTAATGTACAGCCAACCTCCAAAAACCCCCTTCCCCCTACTCTTCATTTTCCTGTACTGGAACAACTCAGAAACATCCTGTGGCAATATATGGATGCCCACTTGCCAACGCCACTCCCCGGGACCCCCTGCCCCCCACCTCTCCAAATAGGGTATACTGTATATCTGGCTACAGAACCTCAAGGAGACTTAATCCCCAAATGGCAAGGACCTTACACAGTGATCCTCATGACACCCACAGTGGCCAAACTATGGGGTATACCCTCTTGGGTTCATCTCAATCGTCTCAAAGAGTTGTTATGGATCCTTCTCCTAACCACACTTAACAGGTTTCTTCTACAGGTCCATGACTTTAAAATTCACCAGGTCAAAGCAGCTACCAACCATTCCAGAAACTGAATGAATTGGATATCACTAAGATTTCACCCCTTCATAGTCCAGTTCCTGAGAGACATCTGGATTAGTCCTCTGATGGGAAGAACAACTGAGAAAATAAACACCTCCACTACTGACTTTTGGCTACAGGGATACTTCTCCGATTTCACCGTTGATGAGATTACGTTTTTTGTCTTTACACTCTTCCTTGTTTTCAATAATGATCTCAAAAACTAGGTCTATATATTGGACCCTGTCTCTCCTTTCTGCCTGCAGCCTCTCTATTCAAATAGTTCCTTATACAAACCAGGTTCTTCCTGACCTCAAATACCTCTTTAAAAACCCTTAACCTAACTCATTTTCTACAAAATCATCCCAATCATAGTCTAGCTCATGATTGCTGGATCTGCCTTTCAACGGCCGCTTTGGGGGGATCAGCCCCTCCTGTGCCCACCACTGAATGGACTGCAGTAAATGTGTCCCTTCACCATACATACCAAGGGGAACCTCTCTTCCTATCCTACCTACAATATTTACACACTATCGGCCAGATCCATAATCCAGATAAACTTCTTACTGCTCTTTTAGCAGGCTTAACCTCAGCCCCAATACAACCCACTGCTTCAGGACATACGGGAAACCATGTTACCTTCATACAACAAGCCCCTTTTTGTTTCACCTGATCACCAGACTCCAATCAGCTAGACTTTCTTCATGTCTCTTCAGGGTCACTGCCACTTGAATTCTGCAACCAGACATCCCGTCTTTCCTTCCCAGCTGGAAGGACTATCTATAATGTGACTGGATGTCGTGGTCATACGATTTCTCTTACAGGAAGGGTACCTTCTGCATATAAGAGTTCCTCACCCCTAGTTGGGGCCAACCTAGCAGTCTCTAACAATCTTGGAACAGGCCACACAAATCCCAGAAAGACTTCTATTTGCTGTAGACTTCACATGCTGCCTCAGAGCCCCAGGTGTCTTTTTCCTGTGCAGGACCACTGCCTACCTTTGGCTGCCCACAAACTGGACTGGAACCTGCACTCTCATTTATTCAGCACCCGACATTTCCATTGCCCCAAATAATCAACCAATTCCTGTCCTCTTGATACACCGTTACTCTCAGAGAGCTGTTCAACTCATTCCTTTATTAGTTTACTAGGAGTCACTGCTGGGGTTGGGACGGGAACCACAGGCATTACTACATCTCTAAATTATTACAAGAGCCTGTCCAAAAATCTATCGGACAGGCTCCAGGAGATAGCCACCAGCCTAATGACCATACAAAACCAAATTGATTCCTTGGCTGCCATGGTGTTGCAGAACCAAGGTGGGCTGGACTGCCAAAAAAGGGGGGCTTGCTGCCAAAAAGAGGGGTCTTTGCCTCTTTCTAGATGAGGCCTGCTGTTTTTATGCCAATCAGTCAGAAATAGAGAGGTGGTAAAAAAACCCAACTAACTGGGCCTCTAGGATTAGAGAAGACCTTAGCAATTCCTGGCAATCGTGGTTGTCAAACTGGAATTGGATGCCTTGGTTACTGCCCTTTCTAGGGCCCCTCATCATTATAACTCTCATTTTAACTTTTGTACCTTGTCTATTCAATCTTTTTCAGAGGTTCGCACATGAAAGAATTCGAGCTGTATCTCAGGACCAAGTAAAAACGATCCTCCTATTGGAACGGCTGACCAATAAAATGGAAAACCAACATAATGATATCTAAAAGAATCCCTCCATTCCAGACCAAAAACAAGAGGCCCCCTTCTTTTAACAGCTTGAAGTATCCAGAATTTTTCTGACATCCACCATCCCTATATTTCTTTTATATATCTCTTACAGTCTGGAATGAAGGGAAGCCCAGGTCACCCAGGAGGAGATATTGAGAATAACTTCTGCCAACTCCAGGCAGGAACAGTTCCTGACGGCGCCGGACACACAATCATGCCCCTGTCAACTGACCACACTCGCTAAACTGTAACTGATAGAAATAACGTTGACAAAAAATAGGCTTTCTAAACTCCCCTATATACTCTAGAAGCTCCAAGACCCTGGAGCAACAGTCTGGCCTCAAAGTTGACTGCTGCCTCTCCTTGCTGATTAAAGGCAATCTGGTTCTGTTGAGACCGTCTCATTTCTTTCTGTAACCACCTCTCTTTTCCTGACAATAGTGTTGTCCATGACGCCTACTAAAATGGAATTTGAAAGCTGCCATCTGCATCGAGTTCATGGATTTACACAGTTAATACCTCACACGGAAGAAAGCTGAACACTGATGTCACACAAACCATGTTCTAAAGGATCATTCTCAGACCATTCCTGTTCATTGCTGACAATGAGAGAGTGGAATATAAGGAGCTTCCAAAGCTTCAACCTCAGCTCAATCACTCATTAAATGCAGCAGTGTAACCTTAACCACGTCAGTTAGTTTCTCAGTTTGCCAGTCTCTTTGTCTATAAAATAGGGATAATAGTAGCCCATTTCTCATAAGGTTGTTATGAGAATTAAACGGGCTAGTCCCCGTAAACTTTTAGGATTGCTCCTAGTCAATAGGAAACACTCAGCATTGTTAGTTATTATTATTATTCTCATTATTACCCCCTTTGACCAGCACCTTGTTTCATGGATGATTCTTATTTTTCAAAATTTCAGCTCTCAGACAACTTGCAATTTTCCCAGACATTCCGAGCATACTTTTATACTTAGAATCCCAAAGATCATCTATCCCCCAACAACCATATGTCCTGGTATTGCTGTCCTTCACAGAACAGTTGAATTTCACAATTTTATTTTGTGCTTATATGCTTTTGTTTCTTTCTACAAATATCTTAATGCCACTTCACCTTGATGTTCAAAGTAAAATAGGGTAAAAATTAAAATAAGAAAAATTTTCTCATGAAATTAATGAAGTTAAAATATAAAGAAAAATCATTAAAGATGCTGAAATTAGCATAGCTTTAGCCTCAGTTGTATACTCATTGAACTTAAGCTAAATGACTATATATTAATTTATAAAAGACCAAAATTGAAGTACATGAAGGAAAAGCTATAAATCAATCACTATAAATGAGGAGTAAAGGTAATGAAAAGTTAGATATGCTATGATACTCTAAGTTATCTATTACCAAATTCCATTTATAACATGTAGATCTACTGTTCACATACAATTTTTAGGTTTGCCTCCTTTATTGAAGACATTATATATGAAAATCAGGACCACCTCACATTTGTATATATGTATACATTTTCCATGGGGTTATTAGTTACAAAAAAGAACTGGAAGAAAGACTAAGAATTATTTTCTCTTGATCTTTTTCTAGCTTATTATGTATATAATATTCATCATGTATAAAATTCATTCTGTATATAGTTGAAAAGGATAAAGACATTTTTCTTATTTCTTTCAACAGTCATCTATTGAGTAGTTATTATGTGCTGCTAGGTACTCTGCTAATGCTTTTATATATAAAGATGATATAGTATTTCCTTCAAGTTATTGGTAGTCTGGTGGGAGAGATACATGTGGGCACAACAGAAAGCATAAAGGAACTGTCTGAAAGTACAGAAAAAGGAGATTGGAATACTTTTATGTTGATTATAGAAGGTCTCACAGAAAAGGTGTAGTTTAAGCTTGAGATTGAATGAAAAATAGATATTTAAATTTTTGACTATAACACAGTAAGAATATTCTAGACAGGATAAAAAGCATACTAAGAAAAAAACAAAAAACAGAGTCCTAAAAGTTACGTTTGGAAAAAACCATAAGAAGTTCTATGTGGATAGAAAGTAAGTTGACAAGGGCTAGAAGTGCAACAAATTGTTGTCTAACTTAATTGCTACTATCTAATAAGACCTGCAAAGGAGTCGCTGAAAGTTTTGATGAATAAATTAACATGATCAGATCTGGCAGTTGTGGGTTGAATAGAAAAGGATAAAGGAGATTAGAAAGAATCAAGGAGATCAATTAGGATGTTTAGTACTAGCTCAGCTGGTAATGATTTAGCATATGACTAAGGCAATAACTTGGAGAATTAATTACAGGTTGAGTATAGCAGAAAAAGATGGAACCTTATCAGTGATAATAAAGCCATAAGGGAGGGTGAGAGAATACAAGTTTTTCCAGGTAAAACTCAGTGTGCACACCAAGGAACTGGCCCTGTGTCTTTCCGAATTGCCTTTGGAGACATTTTTCCCCATTAAGGAATAATGGGAGTTCACAGCAAATATCTTCATTTTCCTGAGGAGCTACTCAAGGAAATTAATAGCCTTCCTTTATTTTGTCTTGTCTCTGTCCCCTTCAGTTCAAACTGGCAGTTCATACTGGCAGTATCTGCTCATATAACCTAATAAACTCCTTAACGGTTGAAATTCCAGCCATACTCTTGGTGTTCTCTTTAGAACACACTTTCTAATTTTTTGCACTATGGATAGGCTGATGATTTTTCAAATCTTTAGGTTTCCACTCCTTTTCACTTAACAGTTCCTTCTTCTATTGATCTCTCTCTCTTTACATTTAATCATTAGCAGTTAGGAGGAACCAAGCCCCTCCTTCAACACTTTGCTTAGAAATCCTCTGGGCTAAATATCCAGTTTTATTGCTTACAAGTTCTAACTTCCACAAAAACACTAAAACACAAACGCAATTCAGCCAAGTTATTTGCCACTTTACAACAAGGACCGTCTTTCTTTGTTTTCAGTAATAAATGTTCCTCATTTACATCTGAGACTTCACCCTCTCAATGTTCATATTTCGAGCACGAACTCTAAAACTCTTCCAGCTTCTACCCATCTCTCAGTTCCAAAGCTGCTTCCACAGGTTTAGGTATTTGCCACAAAATCACCCCATTCTTTGTATTGAAGTCTGTGTTAGTTATCTCAGGCTGCCGTAACAAAATACCATAGACTGGGAGGATTAAAGAACAGGAACTTATTTCTCACTGTTCTGGAGGCTAGTAAGTCCGAGATAAAGGTCCCAGCCAGTTCAGTTCTGTGGGGTGGGGTCCCTTTTCAGCTTGCAGATAGCCACTTTCTCACATTTCCTCAATTCTTACATGAGCATTAAACCCACCTTCATGGCCTTGTATAAACCTAAGTATCTCCCACCTGTAAATATCATTGAATTGGGATTCAGGGCTTCAACAAATGAATTTGGGAGGGGGGGTACAGTTCAGTTCATAGCAATTGGTGACCTTGTTGAAAGCCACTGGACTGCAGTGGACTCAAGGGTTGGAGAAAGGATGGTCCACAAAAAGTATGCTCTTTCTTTTGAAGTAAATGAATAAACTGGCAGTTACTTTAGGAAGAAGAGACAAGTCTGAGGTTGTTCATCCACCATCCCTGGAGAACTGATGTACAGGTTGCATTAGAAGAGCCAGTAAGTTGGAAGAGACTGAGGATCCAGGAATAAGAAGAAATGATAGAGTGATGGTACGGCTAGGATGAGAGGAAGAGTGAATGAAGGTAAAGGCGGGCTTTGGAAAAGAAGGACAAAAGACAACATTTTCTTTGAACCAGCAATGAAGGAAAAGCTGGGAGCTGGAAAAGAGCAACAGTGTAAAAGTTCATGTCCTTTCATCATTATTTCACTTTGTAAATTAGGAAACAGCAATATGCTCAGAATGAGAAAAATATGAGACACAGAGAAGAGGTTTGAAGTGGCTCAAAGGAGAGATATTGTTCAGATTTCACTGTGTGCATCAGCAAAATAGGTGTCCATGAAGAGAGGAAAGGAAGCATACAAGAGTCTCTTCATAACGTAAAGATAGTCAGAGAATACTGAGGGCCAACAGAAGATAGAAATCACAAGCTTTAATTTCATCAAGTTCTGTGAATATTTTATTGTCCTCAGAAACAGAAAAACAGAGTAATTGGGTATTTGGGTTCATCCAAGGAAAGGCATTAGCAGTTAAGCAAGACAGGAAGTTAGAGATCAGAGCAGACAAACCAAAATGATTTTGTTAAAATACATGAATGTCAGAAAAATGCAAAAATCTTTGAAACTCAGATGATTGTGGACATTAGTGTGCATTGTGAAGCTGGTTTATTCTTCAAAGTCTTTTTCACCATCACTGGCACACATATAGTTCACAAGATATGTCTTCCCATATAAACATTTAAAAAATAAAATTAGGTTTTTCCAGAATATATATATATATATAAATATATATTTAATATATATATATATTTATATATATATATAAAACGTTAGGAGTTCCTGTCGTGGCACAGTGGAAATGAATCCGACTAGGAACCATGAGGTTGTGGGTTCTATCCTTGGCCTCACTCAGTGCGTTAAGGATCCCGCATTGCTGTGAGCTGTAGTGTAGGTCACAGACACGGCTCAGATCTTGCATTGCTGCAGCTGTGACTTAGGCTGGCAGCAACAGCTCCAATTAGACCCCTAGCCTGGGAATCTCCATATGCTGTAGGTGCGGCCCTAAAAAGACAAAAGACAGAAAAAAATAAAAAAAAAACAAAACAAAAACAAAACCTTTATTTTAAGCATAATATCAAAACTTGAAAGTATCAGACTATGGTTGTAGAGCAACAGGTAAAGATGTATATTTCTAAAATAATGAGACAAGAAGAGCAACTTTTTAATCATATGGACAAGGCATTTTTCACTATTTGAACTACTTTAACAATTTGGCTTCCAATAACCCCCTCTATATTTCTAGTTACAAATGATTCATGTCTCCTACAGAATTTAATTCTTAACTATCATATAATTTTACATAAGTGAGGATTTTCTCCCATGTCACAATATACAACATTTAGCTAAAAGGTCCTAACATTCAGAAAACTAAAGACCTTCTATAAACCACTGAAAGAGTAGTACAATGAAGCAACACACACGTCAAAGAACTGAATATACGGATTTAATGAAACCAGTGACATTGGGTTCAAAAACAAGTGGGTATATTTTGCTGTCAGAATGAATTTATTTGAATCATAACTTCTATATTCCTTTACAATTGTAATAATGTTTGGCAAAGTTGGACTACCTTTATATGGATTCACAGTATTCAATTTCATTTTTAAAACATCTAGTGCAAATGTAATACTTTTATCTTTTATGACAAGACTTAGCTCAGTCTGAAATAATTACTGTATTAACATTTTTTACCCATTCAAATAGTCCAATTCATTATTACAAAAGCAGCAAGCTTCCCCAGCCTGTCATTAATTCCTACTGTTTTAATTACAAGAAGAAAATACTCTATGGAAGGCTTTTGTGGATAATGGCACTGTAAACACAATCTTATGCGAAGATAGGAAAATAAAATGGAGCTTTTTTTGTACATCAATATTCTAGTAGAAATAGCATATATTTGGCAAAAAAAAATAAAGTCAAAACATAATGGTGATTTCTTTGAGTTTAGTCACAAAGAGGCTGCTGGGAGCTGCATATTAATTTTGACTATTTGGAAACATGAAGGCTACATTCAAGACCAACATTTTTATAAAACAGCTCTACATCTGTTAAGATCTAACTGATTTTTTTTTTACTGTACTCCAACCAAATTTAGTTTCTTCTATATATTATGATTATATGTAAATTACTGTCAGTATCAGGAGATTCAAGTTACTCAGATTATAAAATTAAGTGCTACATTAGATTTACCTGGAAATAAAATCCAACTTTCAACATAAATGATTAGTAAAATATTTAAATCAGTCTTTACAAAATTGGATTACTTCAACTAGAATGAATGTTATATGGAATGTGGCTGAAATTATAAAATGAGGGGAAATCTCATAGCATGTATTTGTTTAGCCTTATTATTATCATTATTTGTGTTTATAGCCACATTTGTGGCATATGGAAATTTCTAGGTCAGGGGTAGTATTGGAGCTGCACCTGTGGCCTATGCCACAGCCATGGTGATACCAGATCTACACAGCAGCTTGCAGCAATGCTAAATTCTCAACACACTGAATGAGGCCAGGGATAGAACTGGCATCCTCATAGAGACAATGTCAGGTCCTTAACCCATGAGCCACAAGGAGAACTCCTAGTATTATTATTTTAAACTTAAATCAAAATATGTCACTGAAGGAGATTCTTGCATTTTCCACTCCAAAGAAGATGAGTTTAAATCCAAACATTACTGAGGATAAGTAACTTGAGGCAAAATGTGCTAACAACCATTCACAATCTTCTAGAAGTGACAGGGCAACTGCATATTTGCATTTCCACCCAACACCCCACACACACACACACACACACACACACACACAGACATAGATTAATGCTATGTAGACTGTGATAAATGCTACAATGGAAGCACAAAGACCTTAAACACATGGGGTTAAAGATGAATTCTGAAAGGACAAATTGACAATGTTTGCTAGCAAAAATAGCACTTGATTTATGTTTTAAAGGCCCAATAAAATTTGGAATTATTTTAGTTAAACGCTGCTATATTAAAACAAGAATGTGTACATTACCCTTCTAAGTTTAAACTCAAGCATAGGCAAAACATTTTCCGTAACCAGGAATTACTTTAATCAAATTTTTTAAGTATGTGTGTAAATTTGTGCTAGATTTCGGTTAGCACTGAGGTCATGTATCATACATCTTCTTCCAAGTATGAGAGTGAGGTTAATTTACTAAAAGATATGTAGACTAAGACTTGCTAGAGGTTAAAAAAAATCAAAGGCACCATCCTACTCTTACAATATTTAAAATCTCTTTGGGAAAACTATAATATTCAAATACACACATTCAATATATTTCAGTGCTCCCAAACAAAAAGATCAATCCAAAAGTTTATTAACCACTGCTCTATTTACACCGTTAGCATAAACCTTGCATCTTTATGAACTGCAATTACTTACGTCTAGCCATTAAAACACATTAGTCCTTAAAGTGCACCCTATAATAGAATTTGATAAATAACATTTAGTCAAATTATTGATGATAACATTTTTTAATTTCCATTTGGCAAAACTAAACAAAATTTAACTTAAAAACAAGTTGCATGTTTCTGTTATTACATTATTGTGCTGAAATGCTTTGGATAGTATAGTTTTACTAGCAGAACATTTAAACTGGTATGAAAATAAGATGTTTCTTAAAGGCCTTAATTGTTTTAAAAAATCTAATATTTTAAACTTCATAGACAGTCCAAAGTGCAGCAACGATTTTCATTTATTAGCATTTGAGTTAAGGAATTGAGTTTATTAAATTAGCAAACAGTTATTCATTATAATAAAACCACAATTTGAGCTCTACCTCATGAATGTGTTAATTGTTCTTTTCTGTTGAGGACAGAAGCTTGCATCCACTTTTAAACTGAACAGACATAGTTCATAGGCAATTTAGATTAAATCTGTGAAGAAATGTCCTCATCCCTAATTAATATGTATCTTGTAGCATAGTCCATTTCATTACTAAAGACAAGTTATAAAATATAAATTTGGGCTTAATAAAAGAAAGCTAAATTAATGGAGATAAGAAATGACCTATAGGAATATTGTAGATGTTGGCTAAAATATTCTGCAGCTAAGAAAGGATAACTTGGTTTCCAGGTAAGTTGGAGACCTGGTTTACATCTCTTAGAAGAAGAGAGGAAGGAGCCTATAGTGACTGACAAGCGAATCAATTATCATTCAACAAGTAATTATTGAGAATCTACTATACCGAGGTACTGTGATATAAATGCATGGATTTATGCAGTGGTAAACAGTCAATAAATCACTTGTTAAGTGATGGGTATTGTTGTAAGTACTTTCTACAACAACTGCATGAATAATAATATTAATAATAATACATATTCATGTTATTGGATAATTATTAAATATTAATTATTAATACTTATTAAATATTATTATTTACATTTTACATATAGGGAAACTGAGGCATGGGTCTATTAAGTGACTTTCCTAATGACACACAGTGAACAACAAAGTTGGAATTTTAACTGAGGCAATTAGCTTCAGGTCTAGGGAAAGCATGTGCAAAACAGGTCACAAGAATTATGGAATCTGACAAGTCTATAAGAAAGCCAATGTGCCTGGGCAGAACTCATTGGATGGGAACTTGGCATGAGATAAGGCTAGAAGGGTAATATAGGGGCTAACAGGAGGATCTTGGATCCATGTTTAGGATTTTGACTTCCTTCCTAAGAGAGATAAAAGTCATTGGGGGTTTAATTGGGAAGGCTGGGAAGTAACACAATGAGATTACATTTTGAGAAAGTCCCGTTGGGTACCATGTGAAAGACATCAGAGAGGGGAGAAAAAAGTGAAAATTAGAGCTAAGAGGCTATTTTATAGTTCAAGTGAGAGATGATGGTAGACTGCACTAGGGTGGTGATAGCAATGGTGGTGAGGGGAAGAGGAGTAGATTGACTTGTAAGATATTTAAGAGCTAATGTCAACAATACTCAATACCAGATAGAAGAGAAGCATGAGGGAGAGGAAGCGTCAAGGATAACTTCAATTCTTCAGTTAGTTCTCCTTACGAGGTGATGGTATATGCAAGACTAGCTTCTATATTATTCTGGTTTCTGCTTAAATATACCTCAGAGAAGTCTTCTCCATCTGTTTGAACTAAAATCGTGGCTCAGTGGTTAAGGAACCTGACTAGTAACCATGAGGACGCCATCCCTGGCCTCACTCAGTGGTTTAAGGATCTGGCATTGTCGTGAACTGTGGTGTAGGTCACAGACACATGCGGCTCAGATCCCACGTTGCTGTGGCCATGGCATAGATCTGTAGCTACAGCTCCAATCTGACCCCTAGCCTGGGAACCTCCATATGCTGCATGTGGAACCCTAAAAAGACAAAAATAAATAAATAAATAAGGTCAACTAACTATTGATGAGCAAAAACAATGATGTAGTTCTGCTCCTAGGTATCTCGACTTCTAGCAGATTATCTATATTAATATGCTGTTGGCCAAATTAAATCATGGTAGGTAAATATTACCACACACTTCCTTTGAAAGTCTTCTTAATGTACTACATATTTCAAAGTATAAAATCTTAATGACATTTCAAAGACAGCATACTGATAGAGAACTTCATTGAATTATACCTAAAATAATGTTAGCCATAGGCATGTTAAATAACTTGATATTTCTAATAATAATTAATAAAAACAGCTGCATCAACATAAAATTATATTGTACAGCAAAATGTGTATGATTTCATCTCAAAAAATAAAATAAATGATTAAATATGTCTCTCGGAGTGATTTAATTTAGTGAGCAGGGAGACACTGAAAACTGAATTCACAGCACTTTCTCCTTCCCTTTTAGTACATTAACTTCAGGCAGACCATCTTTAATTTATTTTCCTTAATACCAGGTTGCAAGGAGAAAATTTGTAACCTAGCTTCCCAATGATTTGCTATTTCTTCATTAATTATCATATGTGTCTTTTAATTCAAGGTGCTAGGTAATGGTTTCAACAATGAAATGGTAACACTTCAAGAAAGGGGCAAATTAATATTTGATTAAATAAAAAATTATACAGCTCTCACTTAGGAATGTAATTAAATTCATATTATTAAAATTTAAAGTCTCTGAGGTCCTGCGTCATCTTAAAAGAATGTTAAATATACCAGAACAGTAGATATTACTTAGGGCCACTCCATAGGACTATTCCAGAGAGCACTCTTCACATAAAAATGTTTGGTTTATTTAAATTCACCATATTTGTACCTGCTCTTTAAATTTCCCTGATGTTCCTCTTCTTACACTCTAGCACTCTTCAATATCTTTATTACTTAAGAATCATTTTGAAGAGAGAGAAGGAAACTAGGAATATTGAAAAGCAGGTGAGAATTGTTAGTGAACAATGTGTTTTGACTGCCTCCACTACACATATATTCAAGTGAAAAGCTCTAACGTTTTCCTGCATTCATTTTATGGCAATAGAGAGTTTCGGATCTTTACTTCATAGACATGGGCTATAAATCAATACTATTATCTCATTCACAAGAAAATAGCAGAGAAGCAGACATGGATCCCAGGACAGTAGCTGTATTTTGTGTTACATCAGGCTAACTAACATTAGAAATGTGTCTATGGCAACTAAACCATCTGTTCACTTGCTATTTTGTAGAGTTGTTTGTCTGCTTTAATGTACCTGTACATCCCATTTCACAAAATGCACTAGCACTCTTTCAGAGAACTGTCTAGGAAAAAAATAGGAAAACAATGAATTTCAATAGTAGTTGTAGGAACATGAAAATACAGAGACTGTACATATTCTCATAAGTGGAAAAAGTCCAATAATTGACTCTAGAAATCCTTATTTTACTTAGAGTGCAAATGTTTCCAAATAGCTTTCTTAAAAGATCAGAAGTAAATCTCCAGATATGTACCTTTATGTGTACTCTATGGATTTCCCCACCATTTTCAACCAGTAAAATACATACTATCAGGGGTTTGTTTGTTTTTTTGTTTTTGTTTTTGTTTTTTGTCTTTTTAGGGCCATCCCCATAGCATATGGAGGTTCCCAGGCTAGGGGTCAAATCAGAGCTATAGCCCCCAGCCTAGGCCACAGCAATACCAGATCTGAGCTGTGTCTGCGACCTACACCACAGCTCAGAGCAACATTGGATCCTTAACCCACTGAGGAAGGCCAGGGATCGAACCTGCATCCTCATGGATACTAGTCAGATTCGTTACCACTGAGCCACAGTGGTAACTCCATGTACTATCAGCTTTTTAAAAATTGCATTAATACTGTGGAATAGTATTGGAATAAACCTAGGCTTTTTTTTTTTGTTGCACTGATGTATTTTTATTAAAAATTACATACTGACTACATATATGAAGCATCTTCCTTTAAGCATATCTGAGTATACTTATGTAGAGATATAAATTATGATCTATTAAATACTTAAGAATGTATGACTAAGAGCTCTGAAGGCATCTAACAATAGAATATTTTAGCTATATTTAAGACATTACAAAGTAGAAAATTCAGATTATTCTAAATCCGTGTATTTTTTCACTTCATGATTCATACCTCTTGGATCATATTTTGGGTATAGTATTTAGAAAGGCAGATACTCAATTCCACTGATGCTAGCAGGCCTCTAACATTTAAAATTACTAGAAATAGAGCAGGTGCACTTCTATCCTTTATTTTTTTATGACTTAAATAATTTTAAGGTGAGGCAAATTAATTCAAGACACCAGAATTTTGAAGAGTATCTGTGACACAAGAAAGTTACAAAGGATGTCAGTCAATAGATTTTTAGTTTAATTTTGAACTTCACAAATCTTACTCCCTATTTTAATTGGGATCATTGTAATTGATGTTATTTAGTGTCTGGAAAGAGAGACCCATGAGAGCCCCATTAGCCTTCTTGGGATAACAAACATAGGTAATAACTTTTCCTATTAAGCAAACAAAGACCGAGGCCAACTCTCATTTGGCTTGTCAGTGAACCTTCCTGCCAGGATGGTTCTGCCACCTCACTTGTGTAAGGAGCTGGCTCACTAGCTAGCACACAGGATATGCCATTAATATTGCCTGGTGAGTTTTAAAATAATTTCCTAAATAAAACCCTCTTTATAATTCTGAGCCTTCCTTTTGTTGAATGCGTCCATCTTTGCTACTTACAGCAAAGAATGTGCTTTATTCTCAATGATGCTCCTTCAGTGTCCTTTTCATTTCTTTCTTCAATAAAATTCATTAGCACAATGGAACAGAAATTACTCTGTTTAGTAGAGTCATCTATTTCAGTAGAAAATACTCATACACACAGATTACATTTTTGAATATGTGAAACATAATTCAGCATTGCTTAATCTGTAACTATCTGCTATTGACTGCAAGCTGCGATTCTCTGATGGGTTTATAATAATAATTTCCAATCAGCTAATTTGAGAAGCTATTTCTGTAGGTAATCCAATGGATTTGTTATCTGGATGTTATCGACACTTAAATATTCATATTCCATGCACTGCAGGGGACAATAAATTCACAGGAGTGCCTGGCAGCTCTCTGAGCAGTAGATGGCATCACTGCTCAATTGTCTTGTTTTTGGTTTTGGTTTTGGTTTGGTTTGGTTTGGTTTGGCTTTTTTACCAACTTAAATCAGTTTTTTCACCATTAGAAGAACTGAAAAGAGCTTCAAATGTCCATATGTTTATATGCAGAGCTCAAATAGATTTCTCATAATTTCAGGGTATAAGTTAAAATGATTACCTAAGAATCAAAATCAAGACACCAGTTCATTTTATTATGCTTTTTTTCTTAGATTGTTTATGTGTGATCACTTTTTGTTTTGCTTTTTTTTTTTTAACTATTTGAAGTAAAATATGACAAATGTGAATTATGTCCATATATGGAGTGCTCTGGAATTAGTGCTTCTGACATACTTAGTTTTTGCCAGTTTTAAGAAAGAATTCTTTTTATATCTTCTCAGATCCTCATAGTTTATACATATTTAATTTTACCAATTCCACTAGTAATGAACATACTTTTGACTGACTTTTTAAAGAGTAGCCAGAAGTTCCAGCTAGTTCTCAGAAAAAAATTTCAGTTTTTTGAGACCTCAGGCATTTAATCAAGTGGTAATTTGCCTGTTTGTTTTACTCAGCACCACATATCTATAGCTACAACTATATCTGTATCTACAACTGTATCTAGTTATCTAGCTAGCTAACCACACACATGTGCAATTTAAATGTTCAAATTTGTTGTATGTAAGTTCATGAGGAATATGTATTTGTGAAACCACCTACGATTACTGAGAAATTTGCGGTAAGATTTCTTTTCTTCGTCATTTTTTTTTTCATTTAAGTTAGTGATACCAATAGTTAGCTCAAAAGTTTGCTATGAGAACTGAATTTCAGTAACATAAAGCATTCTGTCCTCAGAATAATTCTGTCATTTTATTAGTTTCTTTTTGTCGTTTCTCCAGGCAGCAATCTAGTCGAACAATGTAAGGATACCACCTATAATTTTGTATTCCCAGTACCTACCATAGCGCCATACACACTTTAGGCATTCAATAAATATATTTTTGAATCAATGAACAATTGAGTTTATAATGTAACTGCAACTGATCAATCTATTAAAATAAATTCAAATATCCATTCATTTAACATTTGATAAGGTCCTTGACTTTGAGCCCAAATTCTATCAGATAGGCAGATTCATTAAGTACATGTATGTAGGATTTACACAAACATTTTCCAGTGGTTTAGCAGATATGTAAAATAGTTATATAATCTCACAAAAGTTATGCTTTATACATACTTTATTATTTATGAAGCTCATAAATATACATATTTTCTAATTTAATCTTTGTGATAACTACTGAGTTAAACACATTTAATACTGAGGAACCTGAGACTTAGAGAATTTAAGAGGCTTAAGAGAGACAGACTTTGTTCTAAATCATCTCTTTACACTACACCATGTGGAAAGAACCCATAGAAGCAATCAGTTCTTATAACAGTTGGCCAATACATTATTCTTGTTTTAAGCCTATACATTTTGTCTATATAATGTACTTAGATAAAATCATTTAAAAATTGCCCATTTAAAAAGAACTCTTTATTAATTTTCCCTTTGGTATAGTAGATACATTTGTATTTCATAGACTGATTATCTCTACCTATCTTACCTTCTATATTTGACTGGGTATCATATGTGTTAAGCAATAGGCTAAAGGAAGCAATTATATTTGCTATCATTCTCACTAAGACTCTCACGGAGGAACAATACAATAACTCCAGCTGCCACTTATCTTAGAGAGAAAGGAATATGTAATATCAGACATTCCAGGTTAGAGCTGACCTTGAATATGAGCTAATGGGTAGGGGCCTTCACTGTGTCAACAACTGCTCTTGAATTTTGCACAGGGAGATGAAAGTCATGGAAGATGAACACTTGAATCATATAGACCTAACCTACAAGATTAAGTTAAGGTTAAACTACCAAGAATGTAATACAGCTTTTTCTTGTTCACAGTTTTCAACTATAGATTTCAAGAGTTTGATACACTCACAGATGATTGGATTTACTCTTTACGTGGTTTTTTTTTTTTTTTTTTTTTTTTTTTTTTTGCCACACTTGCAGATATGGAAGTTCCCAGGCCAGGGATAGAACCCGAGCTGCTGCAGTGACAATGTGGATCCTTAATCAATCGGGCCACAAAAGAACTCCTAGGTTTTACACCTAACCTTCTCCACCGCCTCCCCTTATTGAGGTATAGTAGATTTACAATATTACATTAGTTTCAGGTGTACAGCATGATTAAATTATTTTTTCACACTATACTCCATTATAAGTTATTACAAGATAATGGCTATAATTCTCTGTGCTATATGATATATATGTGTTGCTTATCTATTTTATACATTCCAGCTTACATCTGCTAATTCCATACACCTAATTTGTTCCTCTCCCATTCCCTCTCTCCTTTGGTAGCCACAAGTTTGTTCTCCACATCTGTGAGTCTGTTTCTGTTTTGCATACACATTCATTTGTATTATTATTATATTTTATTTTATTTTTTTGTCTTTTTGCTATTTCTTCGGGCCGCTCCCGCAGCATGTGGAGGTTCCCAGGCTAGGGGTCCAAATCTGACTAGGAACCATGAGGTTGCGGGTTCAATCCCTGGCCTCACTCAGCAGGTCAAGGATCTGACATTGCTGTGAGCTGTGATGTAGGCCGCAGATGCAGCTTGGATCTGGCGTTGCTGTGGCCGTGACATAGGCTGGAGGCTACAGCTCCAATTAGACCCCTAGCCTGGTAACCTCTGTATGCTGTGGGAGCAGCCCTAAAAAGACACACACACACACACACACACACCGGCCTACTCCAGAGCCACAGCAACGCGGGATCCGAGCCGCATCTGCAACCTACACCACAGCTCACGGCAACGCCGGATCGTTAACCCACTGAGCAAGGGCAGGGACCAAACCCGCAACCTCATGGTTCCTAGTCGGATTTGTTAACCACTGCACCACGACGGGAACTCCCATTTGTATTATTTTTTAGATTCCATATATAAGTGATATCATAGAGTACCTTTTTCTCTTTGACTTATTTCACTAAGCATAATATTCTCTAGGTTCATCTACATTGCCAGCAGAATTTTGTTATTTTTTATGGCTAATTTCCATTTTATATATATATATATATATATATTCTTTATCCTCACCTCTGTTAAAGGGCATTTGGGTTGCATGCATGTCTTGGCTCTTGTAAATAGTTGCTCTGAACACTGGGGGGCATTCTCCTAATGTTCTTAAATTGATACAGCAATTACTATCACAGCCTGTCCTGCCTCTGCTAGAGATCGAATCACCAGTTAGAGGAGCCAGTGGTCCAGTATATGTGTCATGCTAACTTATTAAATCTCACACCACCAATGTGCTTCCTATTAAGTGACCAGCGCTATGTTGACTCTAGGCAATTTCACGTGGAACAACATTCTGGTGCTTTGCCTCATTCTTACTTACTCCATATAACTCTCATTAGTCACCTCCCACCCTGGGGATTCCCTGGTGACACTCAGGATGTAACTCCTTTTTTTTTTTTTTTTTTCTTTTTAGGGCTGCACCTGAGGGGTATGGAAGTTCCCTTGCTAGAGGTCGAATTGGAGCTGCAGCTCCTATGCCTCAGCCACAGCAACATCAGATCTGAGCTGCATCTGTGACAATGCTGGACCCTTAACTCCACTGAGCGAAGCCAGGGATCAAACCTGCATCCTCATGGATACTTGTCTGTTTCTTAACCTGCTGAGCCACAATGGGAAATCTGAGGCTGTAACTCTTGCTTGGCTATCCAGCTTAAACAAAAAAAGAGCCAGAAAGCTATCCTCCTGGAGGATGAGCCTTTGCCCACTGAGAAACAGGACATTGTGAATAAACTCCTCTGTCTTTTTTCCCTCAGAGGGCTTTCCTGAGAAAGATTGTCGCAGGAAATAAGCAAAGAATTCCCTGATTTCAGCTTTTCTGAGATAGGACTCCATAAAAAGGACTCTTTTCCTTGAAAATTTGCTTTCAGAAGGACCTAGGCTAAAGTACACACTATTCACAAAATAGAAAATCCAAACCAAACATACAATGAGATCTCTCAACCATCATCAATACTTGGAGAATCTCCTGCAAACACTGAAATGAGCAAAGTCAGTTTTCTACAGTTCTAAGAAAGGCATAAAAAAGTGTTACTGATTCAGCCAAATGTTCTGAAATATGAGAGTTTTCTCTCTTTTTCCCTACATGGTAATGATTAAAATTAGAAAATTCTGAATTAAAGAATTTTCTTTTTCTTTTTTTCTTTCTTTTTTTTTGATCATGCCTGTGGCATGCAGAAGTTCCTAGGCCAGGGACTGAACCTGTGTCACAATAGTAATCAGTGATAATGCCAGATCCTTAACCCCCTGTGCAATAAGGGAAATTCTGATTTTACCTATAAGCATTTTTACAAAACACAAACTACACTTTAGAAAAACAAACTACACTTTAGAAAAACACCTAAATCATGTTTTTCCAAAAACTACTAAAATGGTTTGCCTCATAATGAAGTTTCAAATCACCCCAAATAACTGACTCATTACTAACAGGTATTCCTGAGGGAGCATGCGTCAGTGTTCATAATATGTTGAAATAAGAGATGTTTATTTCTTTAGTAATTTGCAACTCAGACTGTTCCAAGAAAATATTTGGGACAACTAAATAGGAAAGTGTAATTGTGGCCAATGAAATATCTACTTGCGATTTCTCTATTTGAATAGCCTATGGTTCCTTTATTATTTTTCTATCAAGAAAGGTAATCACACTGCTCTCCTTCTGAGAAAATGGAATAAAGTCAAAAGAAATATGTCAGGCACTTTTGTTTCTGAGATGAAAAATTTTATAATATTTAGCTTATTTCATGGTTGTTTATAGAATGAACATTGAGTTGACCCACTATGGATTAGCAAACTTTTGAATTTCCATTTATTACCCTAGGCATTACACCCTTTAATATATGCACACATGGACATACTTTTGGTATATGGTTAATAGTGAAAGTCAGGGAACTAAAGTTTGAAGAGAGGAATAAAAGAAACATAAACTTTAATTACGGCCATAGTGGAAACTGAAAATAAAATGAATATATAAAGAACCCCATTTTTTCTAGAAGTCCTCTAGTTTCTGAAATCTCCATAATAACTACATTTTTCATGACCTCCTCACCCAGGTCCTATCAGACTTCTAAAAATGCATGACAATTTCAACACTGCAATCATAAATAATTACTTTTCAAAAATTTTAACTATTTTTATTATTATCTATTAAAATGAATAGTATGTTACTGCCTCCTTCATCAGGCTGTACTTCTAAGTCAAATACTTTTTCTATTGCTGATAATGATCTTTTAATTTCTACTGAACTGTAATTACCTTGAAATAACTAACAGGTTTATCTTAGTAAATCTTCAAGTGTTTCACATAGTGCTTTGCATATAAGAGGTCAGTAAATATTTCCTAGATAAGTGAATGCATTTTTGTTGAATCTTAACCAGCATATGCATTGCTAGAACATTCATTTCTTAGAGTGGTTAATAACCATTATTAACTCAAAATTGAACATCTCCATAATATATTCACTATACAACAACTGGGAGTAGACCATGCAAAATATAAGCATAATTATTATTTAAAAACCAGGTTAATATAGTTTCTAAATATGCATAATTTGTCAGTAGAGTCTTTGTCCTGGAAAATATCTGCTGAAACAAATTCTAGTCATGCACCTGTATTGTGTGTTGTAAATTATTTCTTATATTTCAAGTTGCCATGTTGAAAACTACTACCAAAGCCAGGCTTTCTATGTAATTGGTACAATTACAGATTCAAGGTAGCGAGTGCTTGTCTTTTTATATTTTCTTGAATATCTTTTTCATTTCAATGTTACTTGAATCTTTACAAATTTTTAGTATCAAATAAAATTTTACATTTAGAACATACTTTAGGGGCTGTTTAGTCTAGGCTCAATTTGGACACTGTAAAGCTTTCTTTCAAGACAACAAAAGGAAATATTGTTTCTTAATTTATGCTATCGAAACCCTTCCTTGACCCCCTTGGCCAGGTGTATTGCTCATCCTTCCTTAACTCCTTTTGTTCTCTATTCCATTTTAGAAAGTAACAAATAAAATACACAAAAAGCTCTAATCCAATTATGTGATTTATATTAGAAAACTAGTACTCATTTTGTCTCGTATCACTCCTAGAGATGGTAGGCTATCCCTGCTCTTGATTAAGTCATTTTGCTTCAAGGTTAATTTAAAAGGTATTTGACCACCTATCTGCATCATTTGAAGAGATGAAAAATTTATTATTGCCTTTTTTTTAATGGCTGCACCTAAGGCATATGGAAGTTCCTGAGCTACGGATCGAATTGGAGCTGCAGCTGGCTGCAGGCCTACACCATGGCCACAGCAACACCAGATCCGAGCGCATCCTTAACACACTGAGTGAGGCCAGGGATCTGTATCCCTGTCTGTATCCTTACAGACACTATGTCAGGTTCTTAACCCACTGAGCCACAATGGGAACTTCTAAATGGACAATTTTGAAGATTAGAAAAAGGGAACTGATATGTGTTTAAGGTATTCTGAAAATGCCATTTTACAAATGATTTTATATTATTGTTTAACATGCAAATGGAAATACAGTAAGGATATAAAGCAACTGGAGGTAACTCATAATATGTGAATGGTCATTACCTCCAACAATCAGTGGGAAAGCCCAACAAATAGCTGGTTACAGAAAGCAAGTTTCATGGGGTACAGAAAGTGGAAGAAGAAAAAAATGTTTCGTTTTGTTTTTTGAAGAAGTGATTAGTGCATCAAGACCCAAAAGAGACAATTTATTGCTTTATCTAGCTTGTTTCAGCTCTTAGCTTCTTAGCATTCTTAAAACAAAACAAAACAACCAAGCTGGCATTCTCCAAGTATGTGATCGCCTTAGTAGCTTGTTCTAAAGTCAATATTTTGAAACACACTATTAATTTAAGGAAAAAATATATTATCGAATTTCCAAACATTTCATTTTAGTCTATGCTTATGTAATTTGAAATTACACTTATAAATTTCAAAAACAAAAACCACGTTTTTTGTTTCTCTTCAATCCAACCCCAAACTATATTTTCTAGTTTCTCTTTTCTATTAGTAAGAAAAAGATAATGAATCTAAGATTACACCAAAATTAAATCTGATTGAAACCAACATGTCGTTCCTTGTGGATGAAAGAACTTGGAAGTATTCTATTACTACATGGCTAGTTTTAGGAGTCATTTACCCATTCTAAAATCAGTCTAGGAAAAGGGGCTTCAGGGGTTCAAGGGTTCAGAGGGACTTTGCTCTTCAGCTACAGGCTGTGATACATTTGCTTGATAATAATTCCAGATCTGAGAAAGGAACAGGAAACCCAGTGCTTTACTGTGTCATTAATAATTCTCCTTCATCTACAAAAAGCAAAACAATAGGTTTTTGTTGTTGTTGTTTGTTTCTGTTTTGTTTTGAGTCAATGCTTCCTGGCTAAAATTCCAGAGGAGGTGTTTCATGTACCAGTTGCAAAGCTATTTATTTGATTAAGAAGGCTATTTTAATGCTGCTTAATGCTGCTGTGCAGATTCCACATGCACACCTCAGAGATTTTGCAGATACTTCTTCCTGGGGTCTTATGGGGAGTTTCTAAGATGCTAGATCAGCGCTGGTTTGCAGAAATATGCAGTCTCTTCATAGCTTTATTAACCCAACTGGAAGTGGGCCTCATTTAGCATTACCCAGATGGTAAAATTGAGGTTGATTATCTGCTCTTTGAAAGCTGAATTGTGCTAATAGGTCAGGCAGTACTTCACAAAGTTTAGTGGACATAGGATGCAGCTGGGAGCAATTTAAAAAGATCTGGGTTAGAATCAGCATTTGTAATAAGTATCCCTCCATCTCCTTTGGCAGCTTTTTCTGGAAGTTGAAGAATAGGTTAGGTGGCCTCTCTATCAAGTGGTGGCTTCCCATCTCATTCAAAGCAAATGAAAAGTCCCTGTAATGACATCCAGAACCTACATGATCTAGTCCTTAGCACTGCTCTAACCTTGTCTCCATGATGCCCCATTACTACACTGGCTTCCTTGTTGTTTCCTAAACCAAGCATACCCAACTCAGGGATTTTGCATTTATTCTTCTTTTGGCTTATGATGCTCATTTCCTAAATATCTGCATGTCTCTCTTCCTTATTCCCTTTAACTCTTATCACATATATCACTTTCTCAGTGAGAGCTACCCTGTCCACTCCAATTAAAACTGCGACCCCCCCCTCCACACTTTTTTTCCCTTTATTTTCTCTGATTTTTTTCTAACAGAGGATAAGCTCCACAAAAGCAGGGATTTTTTTGGTCTGTTTTGTTCACATGCATAACCCCAGCACCCAAGACAGTGCCAGGAACATAAAACAGGCACTCACCAAATATTTACTGAACATATGAATTAATAATGTGACACTACATGAAGCTATACACTACTGTGGCCTTGCAAGCAACTGAGGATATCCACATAAACTCTTTTGTCAGAAAAAGATCTTTACAGGTGTAACTAGAGTTCTTCCATTTCTACGATCTCAGTGGCACCTAATAAAAATCTCAAAAGACGATATAAAAATGGCAATATGCATTCTAGAGGACCAGTTTGGTATATTAGGCCAATATTTTGCCATTTTGTGTTGGGGGGCTAAAGATACTGTGGTTACTGTGGAACAGCAGCACTGAAACCATCCTTAAAGTCAGAAAAACTAGACTCAAGTCACAGTTGTCCTGTTTATCTTCTATGCTGTCTTGGTCAAATCATTTAAGGATTCAATTTAAATATTATATTACTATTCTCAAGGATGCATGTTCTCCTCATCTATGAAAAGGCAGCAATTCCAAATGATTTTCACACCCTACAGAATTGTGAGACTTAACATGAGAAAAGCATCTTTTACATAATAAAATATTATATAAGGAGAGTTATACTTATCTTTCACATTTAACATTTTCGTCTGATGGGACCAACTGTTACTGTGGGGGCTCTCCATGATCTCACTATATCCATATAGTCCCACAATGACTCTCGGGTTGGTCAGGAGACTTGCTTTAGCCAATGGGATGTTAGCAAGCATGATGCAAGCACCGGCATGACAAGCACTTGTACCTTGGAGCTTACACTCTTGAAAGCCAGATACCATACTATAAAGAAGCCCAAGCTGGACTCCCCAATGTGAAACCCATCTGGAGGATACACTGGTGGGTGAGAGGCACTCTTGGATATTCTGGCCCCAACTGAATTCCCAGTCCAATGCTTGAGGGGCCACAGACACACCATGTGGCCCAGCTAAGCCCAGTAAACCAATGAATCAAGCAAAGTAATGACCTGCTGTTTTAAGCTATTAACTTTGGGGAAGGAGTTACAATGTAGCTACATATATTGAAATCCCAAGGTTTTTGAAAATGACATCATAGCTCCCAAGTTGATTTGACTGACAGGAATTCTAGATACTGGTTGAAACAATTGGGGAAGTGGGGTGAAATGGCCTTTGGAAAATCCTGAAAATCAAATCAAGCATTCACTTATTTCACTTACTTTTGAAGCCTAAATGACAGCTAGTACATAAATTACTATTTATTTCCATGAGAAAAGAGCCCTAAATGGAGTCATTTCTGTAAGTTACTGTAAATTGGAATCTACATTGAACAAACAACAATAAAATATAGTACACAGAAACTTCCTATCTGAGTTTTCTAAGACTTGCCAGAGAGTAACCAAGCCACCATCACCACCGGCGCAATTTTGAATTTTTCTTCTGTAACTTAGAGTGATTACCGCTTGGTGGGAGTCTATTGTTAATGATTAGCACTTCTCAGAGGGAGCAAATCCCCCAGCAACTTCCAGCTTTACCGGTGGGGATCTGCACCTTGGTGAATAAGCCACATTGTTGGAATTTCCACTGGGGTCTTAATGGGTTCTGAAGCTAAGTTCAGATAATCAAAGGTCAGCCCCTTTCGGCTGTGATTCTTGCTTTGTGTTAGGAAGTTCCCACTTAGAAGCCCTTAGTCTAGCAATTGGCAAAAGGGTGCAGCAAGGCATCGAAGTCGTGATGGAAGTGCAAGCAGTCACAGGGCACGTTATAATCATTCTCTGAGAAATGTTCTCCACTCAGAAAGAGCTCTGACATTTTTAAAAGAGATCTTGCTAACCGTTTACTGGAAATCTGTGTCCTCAGAATTGGCATTGTTGTTCAGCACAATAGCTTTCACTTTCTAAGCACCAAGGTTCAGAAGCTTTTCAATGTGAGGTAAAAGGTGTCTTCCAACTACAAGGAAGTAACATTTTCATTTTGCGGGGGGGAGGGTATTTTTTTTAACCAAGAAACACATTCGATGCTGCAGTGAAATATGAATGAGTTTCCTTTTCCGAATGTGTGGTTAACATCCTTGTTATTGTCAAGAAACTCAAGCCTCAGAGGAGTAAATTTTCAGTGAATCTAGGACAGCTTGCCAAACTAGATTTTTTTGGTACTTACTTATATATGACAGATCTGATCTCTAACAAAATTTCAAATATATCAGAAAACTGAATGTGCTAGTTCAAAATGTTCTGTGGTTCTGGAGGAGAAAAAAGCACACCTGTGTCTATCTCGTATTTTTAATTTCTCATGTGAGTGGAAAGAATTCAGGGACTAGCAAAAAAAAAAAAAAAAGTGACAGAGAAATACTAGGGTTTAGAGGCTTCTGCCGTAACTGAAGGGTAGCAAAATGAGACCCCCAAGATACACCACTATGGCATATTGATTATTTGGAGCTATAAGCACTCGAAAAACAGCAAAAACAGGAAGAGACTTTCTTTGAACTCCCCTTATCTATAAATCCCCCCAAAGGAATTCAACTGTCATCAAACCCCTCCTCAGGTGTGTCCTTAACCAGGGAAGATGGGTGCATCACAGCAAAGGAGACTAGTCAACAACACACCCAGACAAACATTGTCACAAATTATCATATCTCCCACCTATTTTTCCAAGAGCCCATTCATTTTCCCTGAAAATCACTTACTCTGCCCAAACAGGTCCTGAATTCTAAGCCATGTTGGGCAGTTAGGCATTTTTTCCTGGGTATCTCCCACATATGCATGAGGTATACATGTGGGTAATTTTTTTCTTCTTGTTATTTTGTCTTTTATTACAGGGTCCCAACTAATAACTCAGAAGAATAGGAAAAAAACTATTTTTCTCCCCTACAAACTCATCCTACAAAGAGTCACTGAATGAAGGTGTGTCAATTATCTGAAATCTATGGGGACTTCCAAATGATAATGCTCAAATATATGTATTTTGTTGTACTGATGTAAAACTTCCACATTATAAATGGTGATATATCATTTTCCCCCACTTTCTCTCTCATCAGCATTTAATTATATAACCTGCAGCATATGGAAGTTCCCAGGCTAGGGGTAGAATCAGAGCTGCAGCCATAGGCCTATGCCACAGCCATAGCAACACCAGATCCAAGCCACATTTATAACCTAGGCGGCAGCTTGCAGCAATGCTGGATCCTTAACCTACTGAGCAAGGCCAGGGATAGAGCCCACATCCTTTCAGACACTATGTCAGGTTCTTAACCCTCTGAGCCACAAGGGAACTCCTGAATTGTTTTTCTTTATGAAATACGCAATAAGTGGCAATATTATAAAGTGCTTCAGTACTTCTTTCTTGAATGAAAAAAAAACAGTGGGGTTTTTTTCAGGCTTAATATATGATACAATATATGTTTCTGGAATCTGCAGATATGCCACAGACTGGACTCCATTGTCATGTTAGTAATCATCCTGAAAATCCTTCCTTTTGGAATGACAGAACCCCTAAAAACTTTCCTTGTGCTTACCTGAAGAATTTATTAGAGGAACTAATTTTAATTTTACAGCAGTATACCTCTTCCAAAGGAAGTGAAAACAATTCTGGAAAGACAAAAATTTTCTATAGAAGAATGAGCATTAGCATGGGAATCTACAGAAGTGGTGTCTGGTTTTCACTACATCTTATCCCAACCTTCACTCACCAGTTTCCTCATTTAAAACATGGGAGTGTTGGTATCTGTTCTACCTTGCTCACTAGGTTTGCTATAAAGTTGAAGTGACATGATGTTTAAAAACATGATTTGCAAAGGTGCCAAGTAACACACAAAATGCAGGCTTACTATGAGAAGAAATGTTTCTATGAAAAGTCAATCTAATAATTTTTGTTTTCTATTGTAAGCCGTGCCCACTTGTCCTCATGCTCAGTGCCTCTGTCCACTCAGTGAAGCTTATCCTTGGGGAGACCCTATGGAAAAATCTTCCCTGGAAAGTATAAACCCAAAATAAAGCATTTGAAACAGTCTGAATTCCATATCTAACATAGCAGGGGGTACTGGAGTTCACTCATTACTACAATAACTATCCCCCTAGTTTACATGCCTAAAAACTGCAGAGGTAAGGTGAGGCCGTATGGGAGAGCAGATAAATTCCCATGGAACCTCTAAACCCACTCCTCCTTCACCTTCACTAGAATAAAAGGTGATCTATAGATAAAACAAATAACTTTGAGCCTCCACGACCAGTCAGTCAGCACATCAATTCCTCAAGTACCTGTGGACACTGCACTGATCTGGCTCTTAGCTTGTGTGGAAGAGTCATAATTATTTCCTTTGGGGGAAACCTGAAAGAATAATCTAAAGACACTCTTACACTCAAATTTGAAGCAGCTGCTCACAAAAGTCCTGAAGAAGAAAATGGGGTAAAGAACACAGCTTAAGTGGATGGATTGTAGCCAGAAAAAAAGATGTGTAATATGTGCGAGTCAATTTTTGCACATATACAGCAATACCATCTTTAGTTTTCATGTAAACTATTTCAGGGATATTAAAGAGGAAGGAGGGGTGTTCCCTTTGTAGTTCAGGATAACGAACCCACGGGTTTCATCTCTAGCCTTGCTCAGTGGATTAAGGATCTCTCACTGCTGTGGCTGTGGTGTAGGCTGGCAGCTGCAGCTTCAATTCTAGTCTGGGAACTTCCATTTGTCGAAGGTGTGGCCCTTAAACAAAATAAACAAAACAAACAAGCAAAAAATAAACAAATAGAGTAAGGAGGAAGAGACAAAAGAGACAAAAAGAGGAGTTCCCGTAGTGGTGCAGTGGTTAATGAATCTGACTAGGAACCAAAAGGTTGCGGGTTTGATCCGTTAACTTGCTCAGTGAGTTAAGGATCCGGCGTTGCCCTGAGCTGTGGTGTAGGCTGCAGATGCGGCTCAGATCCCGTGATGCTGTGGCTGTGGCGTAGGCCAGCGGCAACAGCTCCGATTGGACCCCTAGCCTGGGAACCTCCATATGCCGCAGAAGCGGACCCAGAAAGGGCAAAAAAAAAAAAAAAAAAAAAAAAAGACAAAAAAGAAAGAGCCAATGTCCAGTAAGAAAAAAACATAGGCAAGGATTGCTGACACAACTTTGTGAACCTGCACAAACCATAGGGCTTCTGCAGAGAGAGGTAAGGGAAGGAAAAGACAGCACTTCCAGGAATATATCCTGCTCAGAGAAGATCAGATCAAATGCTTACTTTCACAATGGGGAGACAGTGTAGCAGGGTGGCTAAGCGTGCAAACCCATGTGGAGGCTTTTGGCTACAGAGTGTGAGTCAGACAAGTGTGTTCAAAGGATAGGGGCAGTTTGACAGAGAACTGCACTGTGCTTGCAGGAAACCTATATGAAAATCTCGAAGTTACAGGACATGGAGGAGTCTGTTTCCCAGACAAAGCATACTCTTTGTTACATAAAGGAGAGGAGACACACCCCCCAAATCTACACACATCATCCCTGATAAGCTCATTAGTCTTCGGATGTTGAGCAAATACAGGTGATAAAGAAGAGCATCCTTGTTCAATGTTTAAGAAGAAATGTTTGTAAAAAATATGAATTTTTATAAGTAAAAAATGATAATTTATAATTAGAGAAAAATTAGAGTGCCCCCAACTCCCAAATATAAAATAACATGAGAATAGCACAGTGGTGCTTTTATTATTAGTCTGGGAAAACATCTCCTCTGGGCAATTTGGTTCCTGCACAAGAATAACAACAAAACAAAAACAAAAACTCAGCATACTCTTTTACAAAATATATATGTATATTTTCTTCTGTTAAAAAGAAAATAAAAAGCCCTTAAAGATGGTGAGTCCAATGTTTCATGTACAGCGCTGTCAACTCATCTGGCAGAGATGAGAAACCTGACAGCCCTCTGAGGGCTTGAGCTGAGGCTGCGTGCAGAAGTCTGGAACGGCAGAGACCTGATCCTGCATGTAATGAGACCAAACAGAGCTGGGAGGGAAACTCTGCTTGCAAGCCCCTCAGACAAAGAATCAAGCAGCCAGCTGCCTGCTTGTCATGCTTTACCTTTCTCTCCAGTGGCCTTCTTTTTCTGCACTAGTCGGGGCGACATGAAAAGGCTGCAGTATCTTACAGTTAAGTCAGCAGCCATGGAGGTCATGGTGTAAATATATTCATTCATTTATCCATTTATTCAACATTTATCAAAAGCTTGTCATGTGGCTGGTGCAGTGCAAAATATTTGGGTTGCACGGAGAAATAAGACACACTTTGCACTAGGGAATCTTTGTAGCTTGCTTGGGGAAGTGGAGATGTACATATTCCAACGCCATGAGTTATGCATGTACATTTCAAACTAGCTGAAACCTCTTTCCACAAACATTTCAGTGCAAACAACCAACTATTCAATTAAATATATGTATCTTTACTAGTTTGTTTAAAGCTTGAGGAGGACCTCAAGGGAAAGATTTGGAACTTATGCATAAGATTGGTTAGGAAGCAAAGTCTTTTTAAATTAAAAAGTTATAAAAATTGGTTTGACTACCTAGGTGTTAACTGAAACCTTTGTCATTTCTAAATCACACTTTAGTCATGTATAAATTGTTGTCATGCAAATGTAACTGGGGTACCTAGCTTGGTATTCTGGGGAAGGAGTATAATTGCATATCTATTCCTTTCTTTTTGAAAACAGGAAAGGGTTTTAGAACAAAGAGGTTGTTCTGGCAGTTTCCCAGTGGGAAACAGTCAACCTTAAGTGTGTTTAAGTAGGCTTGGGAGGGAGGCTCAAGTGTTAAATCATATAATTTTATTAAAGAGAGATACCTGAGGAGCTGGGGAGATCTAGCTATAATCATACACTTGAAAAGGCGAGGAACGAAGCACAAGTACTTTCCCTCCTTTTATTTAAAATATAAAACATTTATAATTAACAATTAATCCCTCCTAAAGTCACTTAGTGATTTCTTAAAAAGGAAAAAAAAAAAAAGGCTTCACTCATTGTGGTTTGCTGCAGCAATCAAAAAGTTCATATTCAACTGGAAAGAAGTACTTATTTCACTAATGTAAATGGCAGTAGAGATGGAATTTGAAAATTGAGTTCTTAATCAACATTGCCATTTTTTAAGAGACTTGCTAAATTCTGGAGGGGGAAAAAGAGGATAGTGTTAGTGGCACTAATGTTTAGGGCCCTTAATTGTGTCCATACTGGCCTTTCTTCAGCTCCCTGACTCCCTACATGTTAGATTTTATGGTATAAAATTGGACGTTACAGGATGATTGTTCTTTTATAAAATCTGAAAGTAGACATCTTGTCATGGAAAGCAAATGACCAGTCTCATAAGCTGGTTTAGGGTAGATAACTATGAATTAGCAATAGGTTGCTTTTCTATTTTCATTTACTTATTTAAATTTTTGATGCTTCAATTTCCTAATCAGTAAAATGAGCATCAATTCTTTTTATGGGAAAACTTTAAAATGAATTAGAAAGTTATACATAATCTCTATAACTCTGAAGAATTGTGGAGTTTAAGCACCTAGACCAGTGCTTCTCAAACTTCATTGTGTATGTGAATTATCAGTGAATATTGTTACAATGCAGAATCCAATTTAGTAGGTCTGAGATGAGGCCCAGAGTATTTCTAGATGGTGCCGGTGTCATGCTAATCTATGCATTCTCTTGTGGACTTGCAAGGTTATAAAAAAACACATTGCCCAGTTGGGATTTCCAAGGATGACTGCAACAAAAATCCCCCATGCTACATGCTCTACGGCCATGTAAATTTACTATTATTGCGTTACGAGGTAAACTCTATTTCTCTATCTCCTTTATTATGAGGGGACCCTATAACCACTGCAACAAATAGACTATAGTGACAGTAATGCTGTGACATTTGTGAGTATACCCTTAACTGCCTTGGAAGCTTCAACTTTCAGAGCTTTGGAAGCCAGGTGCCAGAAAGGGGTATGACTTCCTTAAGTCAAAATATGTTATGAGAAGCACAAGTAATGTTAGGAGCCTTGAGAAAATGAGACTGCCATGGGGGAAGGAGAGAGAGGAAGACAGAGAGAAAAGGAAAGGTTGAGACTGAGGGAGGAAGAGGGAGATTAAGAGAGAGAAGGATCAAAAAGTGTGGAGGTATTAGGTTATGTAAGTGAAGGAACCATATTAAAAGTGGATCTTTCAGCTCCAGTTGATACCACATGGATTTAAAAAAAAAAAAGTTTGAATCTTTCATGAATTCCTAAAACACAAATCTGAGCAAGATAAAATGGTCATTTAAGAATTTAAATTGTGCAGTATATTGCTCCTCAGTAATAAATAAATCAATTTATAAGCAAGGCAAGTATTAAACAGGCTTAAACATGAAGCTCAGCATTTTAAAACTATATTCAATAAATGTGCTAATTAAATATTCCAAAGGAAAACTTGGAATGACCTATCTTCTTTCCTACTCCTGGAGAAAATAGCTTTTGCATCAATATTTAACTGAAAAAAATCATAGTTGCATTTGTGCAAATTTTCAGTAGCATTCTCTAAAACAGTAATGATAATCAATGCCCTTATTTTAAAAAATAACATTTACTTCATAAATTAAGTGGTAAAATATGATATTTCTCTACTTAGTATACATTTTCTCTCTATTGCAACAAAAGGAAGTAAATGGCATTGTTTCCTTTTTTCTCTTAAACATTATTGGATAAATTGTCATTTTAGTCATTCATTTAACAAACAGGTAATGAGTTCCTACTTTACACAAAATACATAGCAGGCTCTAAATTATAGAAATTAAAGGAAGAGTTCCTGTTATTATGAAATTATAACAGTTGAGAAAGTTATAATAGATAGAATCATGCATTATATTAGATGTCAAATATTCTGCCAAATACTTTATACATATGGTCTTCTTTTATCTTTAAATCATCTTGTGAGGTAGCTACTATAATTAACTACATTTTTCAGATGAGGTATATAGGATTAGAGAATTTTAATAACTTGTCCATGATTTCACAGTTAATAAGAGATGGAACTGGGATATTAAGCCAAAAGTGGCTAATTCCAGATAAAGCATATAAGCAGATAACACAGGTAAGAATATTACTTTATGAGAAACTTCCTAAATGAGAAGATGACTAAACTGAATCTTGAGCTAGAAGTGTGAGTCAGAAAGGAGAAGTTTGGAGTAGGAGAGGAATCATATAAGAAGGACAACAGATACAAAAGTTGAGCAATATGCAAGAATTGCACATTGAGGAGTAAAACTGAGGGTTGAAGTAACAAAAAATAATTCTGGAGTGGTAGGCTTTGTGCTACGTATTACAAACTTTTAAAATGACAAAATATATTTAATCAAATTTATGTTTTCAAATATTGCTAACCTTGGTGAGAGTACATAGAGGAGTTTAAGGCTAGAGGTGGGAGATGTGAAGATTGTTGAAGTAATATAAGGAAAACATTGTTCTATTCTGAACTAAGAAATAGTAACAAAGAAAAACACTGGCTCTAAAGATATTTTGATGACAATAACAAGTTTCATGATAATCATAACACTAATAATAGGTAATATTATTTCCTATAGTGTGATTTGGTAGGCTAAAACATCCCCCCTTACCCCACAGATATATCCATGTCCTAATCCCTGAAACCCATGAATATTACTTTATAGAGATGAAAAGCAGTATCTGCAGATGTGATTAAGTGAAAGATCTTGACATGGTTAAATTATCCTGGATTATCTGGGTGGAATTCTAAATATAATCACATGTACCTTCAAAAGAGGGAGGCAAAAGAAAATTTACACACACACACACACACACAAACACAGTGCTTGGTTTAGAAGGTTATACCTGAACAATGGCTATTGTAGAATCAGAATCTGAAAAGATATATATATATAGATAGATAGATAGATAGATAGATAGATAGATAGATAGATATCTACATATATGTAAATTAAAAAATACAAATAAAGATGGACTAACCCCCATATTACCTCTTGTTTTGTTAATATCTATTGTTATAGTCTTAATTTTGGTTAGCATTTTTATGGGGAATGAAAGGGAGAATAGTATTACCAATACCCCAAATTGGGCTAAACTGCAAGCTGTTCTGTTGACAGTTTAGATTTTATTGAAAATAAATCATCTGAAAAAAATTTTAAAAAATGAAATGAAGATTTCCCGTTGTGGTTCAGTGTTTAACAAATCTGACTAACATCCATGAGGACAGAGGTTCGATCCCTGGCCTTGTTCAGTGGGTTAAGGATCCGGTGTTGCCTTGACCTGTGGTATAGGCTGCAGATGTGGCTCAGATCCTGCATTGCTGTGGCTGTGGTGTAGGCCAGCAGCTACAGCTCTGATTTAACCCCTAGCCTAGGAACCTCCATATGGCACAAGTGTAGCCCTAGAAAGCAAAAAAAAAAAAAAAAAAATTGAAATTATATGATTTAAATGGTTTATTCAAATTGTTTCCAAATAATAAATAATAAATTAACAAATGTCTATATTTAAATTTGCTTATAACAATGTAAATTGTTGAATACTTCTTGCCATATCATGTGGTAGATGAATGGGAAATATAAACATGGAAAAGAAGTAAGAGTTCCCTAAGGAAAGAAATAATAGGTATCAAAATGACTAAAATATATGGCAAAATATCATAATAACCATAATATGTTAAGACGTAAAGTGACATGGGAGTTCCTAAAAAAGAGAAAGAGTTTATGGTTCGTAATTCTAGGTGGAATTGATAACATTAACTTAAAATTTCCATAGAGAGAGAAAGGAAGAAAGGGAATCTTAACACAGGGCAAAACATTAATAAGAGCACTGAGGTTGGAATGGCTGGGACATATTTAGAAGATAGCAGGCTATGAAGTTTTGTTTGAATATATGGATCCTTAGAAAGTTACAAGAGGGACATAGTTTGGAAGAGTACAGTACTTCATTTGTGAGACAAAGGGGACTCACTAGGTATTTGAGGTGGGAGAACGCTTGGAACGGAGTTAAACTTGAAGTCAAGAAAATTTGAAGGGAAGGCTTGGTTGGGTTGATGAGTGGTATCAGAATTGATAGAAAGCCATTCAAGGCTACAGGAGATCTCAATTTACAGAAAAGTAGAAAGGGGTAGTTTCTCTTTAGAAGTACTTTAGCGAGTAAATAAAAAAGTTAATGAATTAGAATACCACTAGTTTGTCACCCCAATGAATCAATAGATTTGATTATCAAGTTTCTATCAGAAAAAAGATGGGCAATGAGATATTGTATTAAATGGTGGAATAATACAACATCATCTATGAACTTGTCTTTCAAAAAGAAAAAATCAAAACTGAATCTGTTGAGTCTCTAGATCCACCTAGTAGTTTAGAAGAAATACATAAAGCAGAGGACTATGTTTACCACACAATAACGAAGCAGTCATCAGATTATAGCTAGAGAAACTCAATAAGTCAAATGACCCAATTTATTTAGAAAAAAATTACAAAGGAAGGAAGAAAGAGGGTAGGGAGCTCAAAGTCACTAATTATTAGAGAAATGTAAAGCAAAACTACAATGAGGTATCATTTCCACTTCACTTCAGTCAAAACAGCTACCATCAAAAAGTCTACAGGAGTTCCTGTTATGGCTCAGTGGTTAACGAATCCGACTAGGAACCATGAGGTTGCGGGTTCGGTCCCTGCCCTTGCTCAGTGGGTTAAGGATCCGGCATTGCCCTGAGCTGTGGTGTAGGTTGCAGACGCGGCTCAGATCCCGCGTTGCTGTGGCTCTGGAGTAGGCCGGTGGCTACAGCTCCAATTCGACCCCTAGCCTGGGAACCTCCATATGCCGCGGGAGCGGCCCAAGAAATAGCAAAAAGACAAAAAAAAAAAAAGAAAACCATAATTTGAAAAGATACATGCACCCCTATGTTCACAGCAGTATTACTCACAACAGCCAATACATGGAAGCAACTTAAATGTCCATCAGCAGAGTAATAGATGAAGAAGATGTAGTACATAAATACAATGGAATATTACTCAGCCATAAAAAGAATGAAATGCCATTGCAGCACCATAGATAGACCTAGGAATTGTCATACTAAGTGACATTAAGTCAGACAGAGAAAGACAAATGTCATGTAACATCACTAATATGTGGAATCTAATTTAACAATGATACAACAGGACTTATTCACAAAACAGAAACAGACTCAAAGATTTTGAAACCAAACTATGGACACAAAAGGGGAAATGTCAGGGGAGCAATAAATTGGGAGGTTGGAATTGACATATACACACTACTATACGTGAAATGGATGAGTAGCTACTGCATAGGAGATTAATCTACTCGGTACTCTGTAGTGATCTATATGGGAAACCAATCTGAAAAGGAATGGACATATGTATATGTATAACTGATTCACTGTGCTCTATACCTGAAAATAACACAACATTATAAGTCAATTATACTCCAATATTTTTTTTTAAAGGTGGATAAGGAGAGGTAAACCTATTATGTAATGGTTAATTTTATGTGTCCACTTTTTTGGGTCATGGTGCCCAGATATTTGGTCAAACATTATTCTGGATGTTCCTATTAAGGGGTGTGTGTGTGTGTGTGTGTGTGTGTGTGTGTGTGTGTGTGTGAATGAGATTAACATTTAAATTGGTAGACCTTGAATAAAGTAGATTACCCTCCATAATATTATGTGGGCCTCATTCAATCCATTGATGATAGTAATAAAACAGTCTGATTTCTTCCAAGCAAGAAGGAATTCTGCCAGCAGATTGCTTTTGGACTTGAACTGCATGCAGCTCTTCCCTGAATCTTCAGCCTGCCAGCCCACCATGAAGATTTTGGATTTACTAAGCTTCACAACTGGGTGAGCCAATTCCTTAAAAATCTCTCTATATAACCCACACTAGTTCTACTGAATGAGAAACTCTGAGGCTGACACTCTCTCTCAGATAGATAGATAGATAGATAGATAGATAGATAGATAGATAGGTAGATAGATAGATAGATATGCAGACAGATAGATAGTATATATACATATATACTGAGATTTACTGTTAGTTTTTTATGCAAAAGATTTAAAATATATATTAGAGAAAAAATGGGAAACAAATTATAGTGTTTAGGGATGCTTACTTGTGCTGTAAAACTCTAAAGGCAGCAAAGTGATTATCATAAACATCAAACAAATGGTTACCTATGGGGTGAAGAAAACAGCTCTGTCTGGGAGAGGGCAGCTGAAAAGAGGCTTCTAGGGTGTCTGGTGAAATTTTATTTCTTGACCTGGGTGATGATTACAAGGTTATGTATCCTATAAAAATGTATTAAGCTGTGCATATGTTTTGGGCAGTTTCTCTATATTTGTTTTAGATTTTATAATAAAAAGCAAAGAGACTAGAGGCAAAGCTCACTCAAATCAGAGAGTAATTGCCTTGGAAACCATAAATTCACTAGGGCTTTTAAGTGGTAAAGTTCCAAAGCAACATTTATTGTATAACATTTCCCTTCACCTCTGTGGAACAACTGACCTATTATTTATTGGAATAAAATAATGATACTACAACAGTGAAATAACTTTTTGCATAATAGTTGTCACTGAATAAGTTCAAAAAAAACTATTTGGAGGTATGAGAAAGCATCTCACCACTGGTGGGTGAGAAGTAGTAAATCAGCTAAAGAACGGTCCCATGAGCAGTCCAAGCTATAACACCCCTTGGCTCATGAATTCTTGGCAATGACAGGCAACAGGAAGCCAGATCTGTTGTCCAGTTTCTGCAGGTGCACACTTAGCCAAATAGAGATGCCAACCATGCTTATGGAGTTACTGAGAAACAGTCTATAAAAGCTACAGGGTGAGGACTGAAGAAGATACTTGGGAAATGACTATACTAGAGCTATTATCAATACCAGCATTGGCCAAAGCTTACAGTTGAGTAAAATACTGAACCACGATGGATTCTTAATGTTTGAATAGCTGGGGTGAGGGGTTGGTGTCAAGCAAAGAAGGAGGGAGCATATTAGCTTAATGTTCCAATATTAAAAGACAAAATGAATTTCGATATACATCGGCTATTTCTACTTGAATGTGCTGTGAGCACACAAAATGTATATGTTAGAAAGGAATCTCATATTCCTTCTCAACGTATCTCTATGCATGGCACAATCTCCATGTAAATTTCTGGAAACAAAGTTATCTTTCTTCCTCTTGCCTGTTGTCTCTGATCAGTAGCCAAATACACTTGATTCTGAAGCTCCTGAAACACTTCTTGCATCTTTTCACTTAAGCAAAGAAAACATCACTTGAATCTATATACATCTCTATTCTTTCTTTCAACTTCCTAATTCAAGGTCATAGACATCTTGTGTGGACTAACTCTTCACAAAACTATTTTATCGCCTTTAACTCCTTGTATAAAATATTAGTACATTAATTTTTCTCATACATACTAATGATAGCATATCTCTTCTTCACAAACAAAAGTTAAACCCCAACTAAATATCTCTATATGTGCATTATCCATAGCATAATGTTAAAACTCTTCAAGGTGGCAATTCAAGCCTTCTTCAGGCTTCCCCATCTACATGTCTATCTGTCTGATCCTCTTTCCCTAACTTTCAGTCACTCGGACCTTCTCCTGCATATATTCTATATTTTATCATCTTGTCCAAATGTTCTTCTTGCCTCCTCTAACTCAGTGCTTCTCAGACTTGAGCGCACATCAGAATCACGTGGGAGGACCCATTAAGGCACAGATTGCTAGATGTCAATCTCAGAATTTCTGATTCAATAGGTCCAGGGTGGGGTCTAAAAATTTACTTTTCTAACACTTTTCCAGGGGGGTACTAATGCTGCTAGTTTATGGGTCACATTCTGAGAATCAAGTCTGAACTAAATATGTTCCCTCTATCTTATTTCTGCAATAAACTTATCACTTAGGCTTCATTCATTATCACGTCCCCCTATCTCTGGGCAAGTGTCCCCAGTGCCAAGACACTAAGACATCTGTATTTTCTATGAATATCCACGGTGTCAAAATATCTGTCTTTGTTTTAATACTTCAGATAGCTGATTTTTCATACAGTCATGTGCTAGAATTCAATTTTCCTTGAAGACTGTAAACATTTTGAGGGTAGTATCCATGTTTCCAATTTTTAAATCACAGAGCCACAGTACAAACTCTTATCTATGAAATAGAAATAAAATGTCCTCTGATTTATAAATAAATGCATCTGGAAGAAGACATAACGGTGCACCACAAATATCTCCTGACAGAAAAACTGGCAAAGGTAATATAAAGCTGCCTTTTGGTACAAAGCTTGGTTTTCACTTTGCATGTGTCCATGCTTTGCCAATGAATCTGGGACTCCTGCTGTACTTCCATCTGTAGGAACCAAGTATAATATTTGGGGGAAAAATATTGGGGCAAAGTAGTTAAGCACTTAAAGTATTTTATCATCTGATGACAAAAAAAGAAGGCAGCATTTGCTTTTCAACTATCACATATTTCAGTTTGTTTTCTCCTCTTTAGAGGCAAGGTACATTTCAGAGCAAAATGATCTTGAATAAGAAGTCTCATGGCCTCAGGGGAAGTACAGAGCAAGGTGGCCAGTGGTGGTTATGCTGAAGTGTAGCATAAGCGGTCATCTTTGACAAAGAACACTTGAACGCTTCAACAGATATCTAATCCATCTGCCGTCACTGGAGCTGACTTAATCTTTATTTCTTTCCTCCTCTTCCCTTTCCCCTTCCCCTTCTTCTTCCTCTTCCTCTTCTCCTTCTTCTTCTTCCTTTTTTGTAAGTCACATTCAACCACTATGTAAGGCATTTGATCTTAATGTTTTTCTCTTGCTGTCTTTAGGGAAGTGGCATGGTACCTTAGAGGACTTGTCTGGGAATGATGAGTCCTGTGTTCTAGTTTTGCTGATGCCTCATACAGCTGAGAAATATTTTATTTCATTAGGCTCTGAAGTCTTTATCCACCAAATCACAGGGAAGGATATGTTCCACTTTTTTCTGGGACTTCATAAATCTCTTCTTTTTCTCTTGAGAGGAGGAGCCTCGATAGTACTATGAGGTAACATATCATTGCCCCGAAAGGTTTAATAAAACCTTTAAAAACTAGTTTTTTTATTTGAGTCGGGAATAGCAAGCTCATTATTTACATTATGACTGAGTATATTTAGTCCATAGACTGCTATTTCTATTATTCAATCAGCTCCATCTATCAGCATGGCATAACTACTCAATGCAGTTAAGTGGGACTCACAACTGCCGGTCAATTGGTTCACCAATTACACACCTACAGTAGTTATACCTCTTTCATTCTAAATAGCATTACTTTTGTTGTCAGTATTCCATTAAGAAAGAGGGCATAGGAACATGTTTGAAAGTGACTGCATACAACTTTGAACTTTAGAACAAATTTCAATAGCATATTTCAAATGCAATGCTAAAATAATGAAAAGAAAATTGATACAAAACAATAAAACTACGAGATGGAAAAGAGCCACATCAAGAACATACCTTTATAAGAGATCAATACCATTCTGTATTCTACTTCTCAGTGAAACTTTCATACATTCTAAGTGAAACTTTCATACATTCTCTTGCTCTCTTGCATTCATTCCTAATCTTTAGCAACATTCTGTATGTAGGATAGAGTTAATATAATCCTAGGATTACACGCATTTCTAGATGAGGCAACTGAAGTTTGGAAATACTGGTTTAAGGGCATTCATAAGGTGACAGAACTGGGACTGGAAATCATTTATTTCCTTTACAAACCAACATTGAGTCTCTGACAGTGTTGGTATGTTTGTGAGCCAAGAAGATATATAATCATGGCTGCATATTCCATGAGAAGAGATGTTTATTAAGTAACTTTGTGTCTCCCACAATCTTTTTTTTTTTTTTTTTTTTTTTTTTTTTGCTTGTTAGGGCCGTACCCACTGCATATGGAAGTTCCCAGTCTAGGGGTCGAATCAGAGCTACAGCTGCCAGCCTAAGCCATAGCAACACCAGATCTGAGCCTCATCTGTGAACTACACAACAGCTCACAGCAATGCTGAATCCCTGTCCCATTGAGTGAGGTCTGGGATCAAACCTACATCCTCATGAATACTAGCTAGATTTGTTTCATCTGTGCCACAATGGGAACTCCCTCCCACGATCTTCTTTATATCACCTTTTACAATATATTTAGGGAAAATTTACTGAGTACACATTACTTCAGGATTTAATTTATTCTGAAAAATTGGCACATCATTGTCGACGGTCCTCTAACAAGCTGAAAAAATTGGATATTATCAATTATTAAAATTCACATTATTTTTAAATGAGTGGTCAAGATGGAAGGATAGTGACAGGATTTATCCTCCCCCTTGAAACAACTAATAAATTGAACAAAATGTATCAAGTAACAGTACTCAGGATATTGAATAACAGACAGTGAAGGAAAATGATCCCTCAGAGATGGGCGACAAATGAAATGAGCCCTAAGATTGTTCCAGCCCACTGTTTGGAGTAAGTTTTCAGGCCATGATGCAGGGAGAGAAAACGTAGGTAGAGACAAATAGTCTCCTTAGGTTGAGGAGATGAGGCTGGGAGCCCTGTGGTGACAAGGCAGCAAGAGTTCACAGGGCAGGGAGTTCCCACTGTGGCACAGTGGGTGTTGCCTCAGCAGTGGTGTAGGGTCACAGCTGTGGCTCAGATTCAGTCCCTGGCCTGGAAACTACCATATGCCATAGGTGTGGCCAAAAAAAAAAAGTTCACAGAGCATATATAGACAGAGAGGAGAGAGATACATACAGATAATCCTGAGAGCTGCAGAGTGTCCCTCCTTGAAAATTCATTGGAATACTGATCAGCACAGGTATGTCAAGAAACTACTGAAAGTCAGGTAAAGAACCACCCCAAAGGACTCTGGGGAACCGTGTCTGCATTTCACATAAGTCCTGGATAGTTCCTATCCCCAATAGCCAGAACAAAAAACCTCACAATTTGGGAAGGATTAAAGAACTAAGACGTGGGGAGTTCCCCTTGTGGTGCAGTGGTTAACGAATCTGACTAGGAACCATGAGGTTGCAGGTTCTATCCCTGACCTTGCTCAGTGGGTTAAGGATCCGGCGTTGCCGTGAGCTGTGGTGTAGGTCGCAGACGCAGCTCGGATCCTGTATTGCTGTGGCTCTGGCGTAGGCTGGAAGCTACAGCTCCGATTAGACCCCTAGCCTGGGAACCTCCATATGCCGCAGGAGTGGCCCAAGAAATGGCAAAAAGACAGAAAAAAAAAAAAAGAACTAAGACATATTATGCCTTAGTAATGGGGGGAAATTCATCCTAGACAACATAGCTCTGGTTGAGTCTAAAAAGCTTAAAGTGAGACTGGAAAAGATTAAACTGTTTCCAAGTAATTTAACAGCATTCCAGAACAAAATTCAAGAATACTTATGGGAATAAAAATTAAGCTCTTATCAGGTTAAAATTCCTATTATGGTATTCACTCAAAGATCACACATACACAAAGGGAGTAGACAAATAAAATTTCTACTGAAGAAAAATTAATCCAAACTAAGCCAGAAATTATTTTACTGTATTCTGTATGTTTGAGAAGCAGGAGACATAGAAGATATAAAAAAGATATACCTTGACTTTCAGAGAGAAAGACAAAGCTTCTGGGATAAAAGTCTATTGAATGAAATTAAAAGCAGATTAATATTGCAGAAAAAAATTAATGAACGTAAAGACATAGAAACAGAAACTATCAAAAATTAAAACTGAAAAAAAAAAATTAACAGAGAACCAGAGAACTGATGAACAGTTTAAATAGCCAAATCATGCTCAGCTGGAGTCCCTGAAGGAAGTGAAACAAAAGGAAGTGTGGAAACATTTTAAAGAAATAATGGCCAAAATTTTTCCACATTTGAGGAAAACTTTAAATCCACAGACCCAAGACTTCTAATGAACCGTAAGTCCAAGAAATGCAAATTAAACTTATCCATGTTCATAATCATAATTGAATTTCTTAAAATAAATACTAAAGAGAAAATCATAAAACTGACTAGAGAAAAAAGACACATTTCTGTACATATACCTGGGTAGACAGAGATAAGAATGGCAGTGCAAGTGAGAAGGCAAAGGGTAACATCTTTAACGTGAAGAAAGAAAAAAAATGCCATTATAGAATTCTTTACTCAATAAATAAATAAATAAATAAATAAACTCTCAGAAACAAAGATTTTTTTTAAAAAAAATACAAAAGCTAAAAGAATTTAAAATCAACAAACCCGCACTACAAGAAATGCTGAAAGAAGTCCTTCAAGCAGATAGAAAATGACACATGGATCTACATAAAGGAATTGGTAACATTGGAAGTAGACAATGCATGGGTAGTACAGATGTATTTTTTATTATTGGTATCTCTTTAAAAGATAAATATTTAGGGCCAAAAATTATAACATATTGTGGGGTTTATATAGAAGTAAAATAAAGAGCAATAGCACAAACAGTCAGTAGGGAAAGGAAGCATATTATTCTACAGTTCTCCTACTGCATTCAAAGTAGTAAAAATATCACTTGAAGGTATGTCATGATACATTAAAAATATATAGCACAAACCCTAAAGATACCGTTAAAATAAAACGACAAAGTTAAAACTAATGAGCCAACAGAGGAGATAAGCAGAGTCATAAAAACACTGAGTTAAACAAAGAAATAGGAAAAAAATAAAGAAAAAGAAAAGGAATGAAGAATCCATGGGGCAAAAAGAAGACAAGTAGCAAGATGATAGATCCGAACTCAGTCACATTAATGATCACATTATATGGTCTAAATATCTTGATGAAAAAGAAGAAATTGTTAGGAAGTAAACAGACAGAAAAAGTTATAATTTGCTAATAATTATTTTAAAAAGACGGAATGACTGCGTTAATATGAGACCATAGATCTCAGAGCAAAGATGATTACTATGGGTAATTAGCACAATTTTATAACTATGAACAGGTCAGTTCTTCAAGAAGATACATAACAATCCTAAACATTTATGTAATAAATAACAGAGCTGCAAAATTTCTAAAGTAAAAACCAACAAAAGCACAAGGGTCAAAAAGCAAATCTGCAAGTATAGTTGGGGATTTCAAAGTATATCTCCCAGTAATTGAGAGGACCAGTAAAAAGAAGATCAATAAGAAAAGAGAAGACTGAAATATTATCAACTTGATCTAATACCTAGGAAGAGTCTCCTTATTAATGTATATATCCTCAGCATCTGGGTAAATTGATCAGTCCAGTAGAGGGTACCATATCTTGCTCAAAATGATATAATCAGAGTTTTCAAGTATTTTGAAATCTTTACTGGAAAAGAACACCATCTCTCATGATTGGCTGAGCTAAAATATCAAACTCAGGAGCAGTCAGCAGTCATCTTTTTTATTACAGACTAGAATATTGGAGGGTCATTGTGAAAAGAGATAAATAAGAAGAGATAAGAGACTGAAGCGAAACTCTGTAATATACTAGTTGCTGATTCTTTCTGATATATACCTGCATCTCTCTTCTTTTTTATCTTAGTTTTTCAACTTTCTAACTGACTTTATGAAGCATCCCAGAACTGGTTTCTGCTTCAGGATGTCAGAGGAACGCAGAAAGATATATACAATGGAAACATAAAGTGTGAATTTATTGGTCTGGTTTCCATAATCCTGTCCTGTTTATCTGTCATTGTTTTTGCCTCCTCTTCTTCCATATGAAAACTACAGACCAGTAAAGAATATTACTTTCACCTTAGAAATCTATACATAGAACTTCCATATGACCCCGCAATCCCACTCTTGGGCATCTACCCGGACAAAACTCTACTTAAAAGAGACACATGCACCCACATGTTCATTGCAGCACTATTCACAATAGCCAGGGCATGGAAACAACCCAAATGTCCATCCACAGATGATTGGATTAGAAAGATGTGGACTACTACTCAGACATAAAAAAGAATGACATCATGTCATTTGCAGCAACATGGATGGAACTAGAGACTCTCATACTGAGTGAAATGAGTCAGAAAGACAAAGCCAAATACCATATGATATCACTTATAACTGGAATCTAATATCCAGCACAAATGAACATCTCCACAGAAAAGAAAATCATGGACTTGGAGAATAGACTTGTGGCTGCCAGACGGGAGAGGGAGGGAGTGGGAGGGATTGGGAATTTGGGGTTATCAGATACAACTTAGAATAGATTTACAAGGAGATCCTGCTGAGTAGCATTGAGAACTATGTCTAGATACTCATATTGCAACAGAACAAAGGGTGGGAAAAAAAATGTATACATGTAAGAGTAACTTGACCCCTATGCAGTACTACGGGGGCGGGGGGGAGAATATTACTTTCATAAGTCACCCTGCTTGGATTACACTTCTTGATTTTTTTTAACCTCCTCTTTCTGGACCATTTACAAATTCTATCTCTTCATTTAAAATTCTCTCTTCAAATAAGAGTTCCAAGTTCAAATCAACTCTTGGATAATTTTCTTTTCTCAAGTCCTCCGGCCATATTGACTTTACCACTATTTTGACACTTAGCCAATTTTCCCTTTTTGTTATATACTATCTTATATGTTTGTTTAGTTTCCTAATTTAGGCTATAAAATCTATAAGGTGACTGGGCTTTGTCTCAAATATATGGAATAAGCCCTCCTCAAGCTCAGGAAACTCCTGCAAATAATAGGTATTATATAAATATTACCTAATGATAATAAATCATCAGCGATTTATGAGTTGGTTTTGGGGCTTGAGAATCAGCTTTTAATTTCATGTTTTATGAAAGAATTTATTCTGATTCTAAACTGGTTTCTAAGTCAAAAATTGCAACTCAATTCATTCTTACATTGGTGTTTTTCTGTACCAATATGTAAGTATACTCATACATAAGAAGCTTGGCTTTATGGTTTATCCATAACAAGGTATCATAATTAGGCACATTACATAATTATTAAAAGTTTAGAGCTATTAGCAAAAATTACTTTGTTTTTCTTGAAACTTTGTATCTTGCTGATAACTACATATTCAAAGAAAAAGAATACCTTGCTCTTTTTTCTCACCTTAAATAATGTTGCTTGATGCCTTTCATTCCCAGATGCAAAGACAGTTAATTAATGCTATTAATAAGTGAGAAACAATATTAAATATTAATGTTATCACTATTTTGTTCTCAATAGCATATAGCCTAGAGGATTTCCCCTAAGCCATTTTTTTTGTAATGACTTCATTGTAAATTGATTCTTTAAGACATTTAAAACTAAAAAGGCCATTGTAAATATCTTCAGTTCTAGAGCAACCTCAGTCCAGAGACAATCTCAAACAGAATGGAAATAATGGTTGCAACGTGTCTAAGATAAAACAATTTTTATCAAAAATATTGAAATGAATCTAACCGTCTCAGTGCTACCTCACTTCTAATATGTAAGAGGTGATGTGTATAGATTAGGAGCTCCAGCTTTGATTTTTTAATGGATTTGGAGTCAAATCCCATCTCTGCCATTTACAATAACCGTCTGACCCTGTGCAAGTCACACAATCTCTCTTAAACTCAGTTCCTAGGAAAACGTGTTAGTACCTAATTCACAGATGAAGTTTAAATAAATTAAAATAGGTAACTGCCCACTACATGGTAATTACTCAATAATATTTAATATATCTGCAAGAAAAAGTAGTGGTTTTGTTTTATTAATTAATGAGCAGATTTAGTTCAGTCTTTATATAGAATATAACAGCTTCATCATATAATGTTTTGCCAAAATAATTTTTCTTTAAAATATATTTAAATAAATCTTATTTTTCTCTATTTTTAAAAAAGGTAGAGTTTATGTTATCCAACTTTGATATGGCTTATATACTTTGTCAACATAACTGCTAATAACATTTCTAAATAAAACAACATAACTGCTAATAACATTTCTAAATAAAAACAATCACTATGTCATTGTTTTATTTCCCTGATTCTAAACTCTTTTGGCTGTTTTTTTTTTTTAAAAAAAAAACTGAATAGACTAAAGACTTTGGCATTATGTAGACAATTTCCTTCAGCTTAGGAACTTTACATTAAAAATTATTTTCTACAAAGGGTGGGGGAAAATGTAATTGTAATGTATACATGTAAGGATAACCTGACCCCCTTGCTGTACAGTGGGGAAAAAAAAAATTATTTTCTATTTCATTATTAAAGGTCAGAATTCCTGAGAAAACAGGTGTCCCCCCCTCTTTTTCAGAACAAGTGTCATTGAAATGTGTCATTAACCTGAAGCTTGAACATGACCCACGGATAAAGTACTTCAGAAGATGAATATGATAAGACGAAGCTGTGCCTTTAAATAACTAGTAGAAAAGCATGGCAGCAAGAGAATATTATGCTATTACAGTAAATTACACTGACAGGAGAAGGCTGTGGGGGTTATAGAAAGGGAAAGGAGCTACACAATAACCACTGGCCAGAGTAATTAGCTGGGGTAATGAAGAGAGAGGAGAAGTGTGTTGGACATTGAAACCCTGTCCTGTCAGCATTATTGTTCTCCAAGGCTTTAGAAGAACAATGCTCTGCTGAGCTTTCAGTAATTGCTATACATGACTACTCATGAAGAGAGTAATTAAGAAATGTCAGTGCTTCTCTGGAAAAAAACCTGTGTGCTCAGACCACACAGAGTGTTTTCCTGGAAGAAGGATGGTTGTTTTCTTTGTTGTTGTGCTAAAATATTAACAGAGCAGAATTGGTACTTCATGCAGTTCAAAATAGCTCTGAATGACTAAACAAACCCAACAATGCAACTGTCCCCTCCCCCTGCATGCCCACCTCTCACACTTCTAGATATGACTGGTCGCATCTGAGCTACAGAGAATCTGTTCTGGGCACTGTATCCAAAGTCTTCCACGTTCCCCAAGCCCACGTTTACTCTATGTCACATCACCCTATTTTATTTTTGCCATGACACTTATCACTATAGGAAACTATCTTATTTATATATTCTTGTATGTATCACTTCATTAGATTTTAAGCTCGATGAGAGTAGAGTCATTGCCAGTGCCCAAAGGAATACCTAGCAGTAGTGAATTATGAATAAATATTTCTCGAATTAAAATACTTGAAGAATAATACCTTGTTAAGGTAACTATAACTGAAAACTCACATGTGATTTAATATATCAAACCCGCAGTTAAAAGCAGCCATTTTTATTTAAAAACAAAAATTATCAGACTAAGCAACACACTGAAGTTACAAAAAATTACACACTTTAAAAAAAAATTTTGGCCACTCCTGTGGCATGTGGAATTTCCCCAGCCAGGGATGGAACCTATTTCACAGCAGTGGCCCAAGCTGCCCCAGCGACAATGCTGGATCCTTAATCCACTGTGCAGCAAGAGAGTTCCACAATTTTTTTTTTTTTTTGCTTTTTTAGTCAACTGAATTTGAGGTAAAAAATTTACTTAAAAGTTATTGCTAAAAATAAGTAAATTTATGTAAATGATTCAAAAATTCTATCAAAAAAGTCTGATTTTATCTTGTAAATGATGAAATATCAGCAATTTTTGTTACAGAAGTAAAGGAAATGAAACCACAGATATGGCAGAGTGAAAAGGTGAGAGCCCCAATCTTGTACTAATGAGGCTAATCAAATCAAACACTCTTCTATTCCAATCCATCTTGTTTACTTTGCTCTTTGAATTAAGCAGTTGTGTCTATATGACTAATTGTAGCTTTGATTCTCCAATTTGCTTTTTAATCAGATTTCTTTAGAGGCAAATATTTATCTCCCGAAAGTAGAAGACTTTACGGTTGCAAAAAAACAAAAGCTAATGTTTTGCATTTTTCCAGGTAGAACATATTTTGATTCAGGAAAGAAATATGTTGAGAACCAAAATGGTATTTTGTCAATTTGAGAGGGCGTTAGCTGAAACCACAATTGATAATGATTTCTGAATACAATTCTTTCCATCACAGCTGACTGCTTATTGTTTCATTAATTCTATAATAAGAATAAATGGATAATAAAAATGTTTTATAACCGCAACATCTCATTATAGCTACCATAGAAGAGTTTAATGTGGTGGTAATGAGCTGAATTGGGAGAGCCAGAGTGTCTGGGTTTGAATCTTAGCTCTGTTACTTAGTTACATGACTCTGGGCAGTTGATTTAAACCCTTTATGATTCAGCTTCCTCAACTGTAAATTTGGGATAATAAAAACACAACCTCAAAGCACTGCTAAGATGATTATATTGATTAAACATGTAAAACACCTTAAAAAATACTCAGTGTTGGCTATAATTGATGTTATTTTTAGAAATCTTCATTACTTGTAAAATTGAAGAAAAACATGAATATGAACAATTATTGATTTATATTCCAATATCTATTCATACTATCAGGAACTGTGCTGGTCACTGAAAGTACACAGGAAAACAAAACAGAAGCATCCCAGGGTACATGGAACATACTGGCTAAGCAAAAACAATTTCAAAATATATATATACATATACTATGACAGAAGACATATGAAAGAAAGCTACACAGTGCTAATTTATTCATCCATTCATTGTCTTATTCAGCAAATATATTTAAGTACCAGCTATATGTCACAGTCAGGATATAGAAATAGTGATTAAGATATATAAGGTTTTGACTTTAAAGAGTTGTGAATGAAAAAAGTATGAAATAAGTACTATTGAAAACATAGGGGTTATCTGGCATACTTTATTCCCATACCTTAAAGAAATCAAATTTGGTTTGGTCATTCATGTCATTTTTTTAAAAATCCTGGAAAACCATTATTACTTCTTTTACATATAAATCTTTAATTTCATAACTCTGGAGAGCTTATGAACTAATGGTTTTTAAGTCCTTAGAAACTGTTAGATCTCTGAAAACAAACAAACAAAAAAACCAAAAAAAAACCTGGAGTCAATTGATCACTTAAGATAGTGCCAAACACAGGGCAGTTAGTCAAAATTTAGTAGCAGCTATTATAACAAAAAGTATTGACCTTATTATCAGTATCGTTACAAAGTCAATCTTCGATCATAGAAGGACAGACTATTGTGATTTTTTTCCTTTATATATTCTTGTTCCTATGAATTTCCACTAGTATTTTCAAGTTAAACAATTCAAATATCATAAACTTTTCACTAAAAGTGAAGTTGTCATCTATCTGCAATATCACCCAGTGAGTGCCAAGACACATATCTAAATGAACAATGATTTTCATCAACTACTTCAGTGGTATTTGATATTAAAAGCACTTAAAATTTTTCTTGCATTTTAATCAGGGCAAGGTTTGTAATCTCTAGCGAAATGTTTCCTCTTACTTGAATTGTCAATATCATGTCATACAATCAATCACACCTTCCTTGAACTCTTTCTTTTGCTTTCCTAACTTCTGGCTTCTTTGAGTTACTTTTGTAGACTTTAGCTCCCGTCCCTGATTTCTTAGCACTAGAATGGTTATAAGCCAGTGCTGGTCTACTTCATATTCTACCTCTGAGCAAGCTTGTCTAGTCCCACAGATTATGCCACCTCTACAGGGATGACATCTCCACACAGATGATGTAAAGATCTCAAAATTAACATATCTAAAAACCGATCTCTTGATTTCCCCAAATCCATTCAACTCCTAGATTTTTTTTTCCATTTTGATAAGGGGCAACTCTCTCCAATCATGTCAGCAATATGATCCCTTCTCTCTCACGTCAGAAATAGGGCATTTATCCTTGATTCCTCCTTTTCCATATTGCTCACATTACATTTGTCAATTTTAACTCAATAACATATTTCTATATCCTGAATATATATATTTTTACTCCTGTCCAGCTCCCTTTGCCACCAATTCAGTCTAAGCTACTCTCTTTTGCAGAGTTATTACTCCTCCTGATCCATTTTCCATAGAGTTACTAGAGCAATCACTTTTTTTTAAGTGAGTTTAATTATCTTAACTGTATTCTTAAAATCCTTCCAACAAGATTTAAGTTTGGTCTTTCAGTTCATTAAGTAGTATCTCTGTCTTCCTTGCCTCCTGTCCACTTTTTAATTGCACATAAAGTCCCACTCATTGTGGGCTTTCATTTCTTCCTTAAATGTGCCCATTTCTGGAACTGATATTTTCCTCACATTTTAGTTAACAGCTACTTATCCTTCAGAGCCATCCATCAGGGAAAACATTCTGAGGGTCTTCAGGTTAGATTCTCTCATGAAACATTATTTCTTCATACCATTTAGCATAAATGATAGTTATGTATTTATCCATTTATTCCTTGATAACCTACCTCCACCGCTAGACCCATGAGTTCCAGGAAGACAGAGGTGGTTGTTTCTGGTTAAAATGCCCCAATAGGGCATTTTACCACCAGTAGAAACTCAAAAATGAATGAATGAATGATTGATTGATATAAAAGTAAATTGATAGTTTATCTGACTAACCTGTTTTAAATCATGGGTAACCTATAGAAAGAGCTTCAGGAGGTGCAAAGGGTTGAAAAGGTGGGCCCAGATTTGATGACCACCAACTCCAGGAAGTGAATAAGTTTGTGGGATGAGGGCATATAGAACTGAAAGGCACAGGAAAGTGTGCTGAAGGCACTCTGCTTTTTCTCTTATCCCCATCCCCTTCCAGTTTTATCCCTGACACTCAGCTCTATAAAACACAAGGCATAAAAGAAATATTCCTAATGCTAGTTGTTTATTCTCCAGAAAGCTATTACATAGCCACACAGGGGAACGTACTACTTTTTGTTTGTCACAGTTGTGTGTAGACTTAAAAATAAGAAATTTTACAGTATTTTGGTAATTGTTCATTTAATGTGTGCTATTGGAAAGATGAGACTTTTCATTGTTCAATCCATATTCACCACAGACCCTGCTGGTATTTTAATGTGATGCTGACTATTTTAGGATCTCCTGTGGAATTTGTTAAATCTCTGAAATCATCAGGTAATAATGTTTATACTTGTAGGACATAAAGTGTTCACATGAAAGGGAAGATTTATCAAAGACATTCTGCAGAATTGACCTTAACGGTTTAGTGGCATTTCGCACTGGAAAATTTGTCTTTTAAAATAAAACCAGTTTAGAACTAGACCAAGTCTTGAAGAGGGTTTAATTTGACTTTTTTTATTTTATAGATGAAGAAAGGAGGTCTAGAGAGAACTGGCAGAATCAGGCCAAAATCAGGATGGGAATCAATATTTCCTGTCTGAAATTGGGGATTGTTCAATTGCACCTAGGATGCCAAAAAGGACATCACCACAATTCATTTCAATAAAACTAACCTTCCTTGAAAATGTTCATGAGTGGTTAATGCATTTTAAAAATGTGTAGGATATCTATTTATTATGTTTTAGAACCCTCTCTATTATAAATATATATATATATATCATGAAATATTTATTAAAGACCTACTATGCTTAAAAATTATGCTAGGTTCAGTAATTATATCATATTATAAATAATAAATTATAAAGGTCCTAGGAATGGTAATTATCTTGTAAATTAAAAATGAAATTGTTGGAAAGTAAAATAGCCTTTCAAATTATTTTGGTGAGATTTTAAAATAAATCATGAATAAGATCAATAAAAATATTTAAAATGTTAATTGGCTGCAGAAACATTTTTTTGTTTTATTTTGTTTCGTTGCCTTGCATCAGGGCTAACTCTTTTAGTAATGCTTCACTTAGGTCATGTACACAGTAGGAACTTGATAAATATTTAATGATAATGATACTATTAAAGCCTGAAGATTCGGGGCTTAAGCCAGGAAGAACTGCATAGTATTTATACTAACACATTGTTATGATTGTGTCGGCGGCACTTAGGATCCTCCAGTTTGTATTCCTTAAAGTTTGTGAAAAAGACTGTCCTTTGGTATCTAATTCCAGGCATGATAAATCACAGCAAAGATGTATAAATTTGTTAAGAAAAAAAAAAGACAAGTAAGGCTTATTTGTAAGTGACTAGGATATATTGTAATAGTTAAAGAGAGTGTCATTCAGAGGATTGGATCAACTTTGGAGCCTAGAAGAAGTAGAATTCCAATGAAAATGTTGACAGTATCCTTCTAAACACTTTTGAGGAAAGAAGCCTTAACAAATAAATTCAGTTATTTTGACTTTATTGGGAATACTCAGACTTCAGATTTATACAGAGCATAATTCAAATTCTGGCTCTACACACTTCCAATAAAACCTTGAACAATACTACACTTATGAGTTTCATTCTCTTATCTGTAAAACTGAGCTAATAATGGCTATAGTAATAGAGTTTATTGTGAGGACTCTATGAGATAATATAATAATCTACCTACCACTGAGGATTCATTATGTACCTGGCATTTTTCTAAGTACTTCACATGTATACTGTCATTTAATCACTATAAAAAACCCTACCAGGTGGATTCTACTAAAGTGGGTTTAAAAAATGTTCAATAATTTTATATCCTGCTCCACTAAGAGGTAGCAACAAACACACTTCAAAACCATATTATTGGACCTCAGAGCCCACTCTCTTAATCTTTGTTCCTACTGCTACCTACATCTTGAGACACAGTAACTGATGCATGGATAATTCTCCACCAGTAGTAACTAATAATGATGATGTTAAAAGTAAGGGAGAAAAAAACCTCTCCTAATCAGATCCACTACTTGTTCAATACATCCAACCTGTTTCTTTGGTTCTAATTTCTGCTCAACAAAGATGATTTAGTGACTAAGATTTGACCTTCCAAATAATTTACCTCCAGCAAAAAAACCACTAAGCATTCAGCACTCCAAGCTGCCTGATGTGAAGTTTTGTAAATTAATAATTACACTCAAGCTTTATATATCATTAATGTCTCTGGTTAATTTAAGTCTACCCAGAGAGGTCAAGTCACAGGCTAGATAGATTCTGAGTAATCAATGCCAAACCAAGAGGTCAGTTGAGAGTCTATCAACAAGCTCTCCCTAGTACTTATTTTAAACACTTTTCTTCTTCAAATTTCTACAGGAATCTAAATTCTTCCCTCAATTATTTATAACATACTTTCCATATCTCTACTCTTCCAATGTCCTTAGAGCAAACACTTAATTTATTTTCTTTTTTAGATAGAAAGCTAGCTTAGGGCAAAAGAATGTCTGATATAATATGTTGAAAAAACAACAATAAAATATGTTATTTCCACCACATCATTACCTTGCTTAAACTTGAAATGTTACAATTAACATTGGGTCTGGCTAAATTTACTATTCATGTATCAGGAAAAAAATCATATTAAAATTTTCTTAAGAAAAAATTTTCCCATAGCCTAGAAAAAAAGGGTCAAATGTGATTCTGAGCAACTGAAACAAAATGAAAAATAAAATAAAAAAAATTGAATAGCAGTTTATGATGATATCCTCTTATTCAATTTAAACTATATAATCATGGAAAGTCAATATTGTACAGGTGGTCATCCTAAGAGATACACTTTATGTACTTCTCACTATTACAATTAGATCTTAAGATATGATCATTTTTTGGAGAAATGCTCCTGTTCAAAACTTTAAGATTGTTAACTGGCTTAAGAAATCAGAAGTATTTCAAGCTATATAAAATGCTCCCTAACCCATTGATTTTGCTTGTTTGTTTGTTTAAATGTAGTCTCCAATGGCAACATCATTATTCTGGGAACTTTCTAGAAATGCATATTCTCAGGAATAACCCTGACGCAATGATGTGCTGGTGAAACAGCTTTCTGAAAGTAAAGGCCTAATTTAAAGAATTTGCTGATTTCCATAATGTAAACATTACTGACATGGTTCACTTCAAGCTGCCAACCTTACTTCCTCCAATATGGTGTGGAGAAAGGAAGCATAATCAGGGTTTGTAAGCTCATTAAGAGCTGGCTTCAACACACAGGTGCCCCAGACCTACTGAATAGAACCTCTGGGGATGAGACCAGACACATCCATCTGTGCTTTAACAAGCCCTCCAGCTGATTCTGATGCATGCTAAAGTTTGAGAATCACTGCCCTAATCCATCTTCACTATTTTTTCAACATGCACTCCCCAGATGATCTCATTTACTCATAGAGCTTTATTTTCCATTTATATATAAACAACCCAGGTATAATCTCTAGCCCAGATGCATATATCCTCTTTCATCTTTATGTTCCACTGACACCTCAAACACACATGTCACATGTGGGACTCCCTATGATCCTCCATAGACCTGCTGCTACTCTGGTGTTCCTGTAAATGGCACCATCATGCATCTAGTTGCTTATACCAGGCTCAGAAGTCATCCTTTACATGCCCCCTCTCTCCCCACCCAGTCAGTCATTCAGTCTCCAAGAAGTCAAGTGTGTGTTTCCTAATGTGTGACTTGAACAAGGTCATTACTTACCCTGAAGCTCAATTTTATCATCTCAGCTCTGTTTCTAAAGATGACCTAAACATATCCACTTCTCTCCACCTCCATGACCACTTTCATCGAAGCCATCATAACCTTAAAAGTTTTCTAACTGTTCTATCCATAAAAGAGCAATTTCTATGAAATTGCTCATTATGATCCAGCGATTAAGTACTTTGGAAAAGTGATCAGTAGTTGGAATGTGTGTATATGGGGGTGGAGGGTGATAGATAGGATGAAGCAGGAAATGGGGCAGGAGGTTATGATGCTATCCATGTTTGGCAGAAGGGAAAGATGTTGTTTGTAGGAGGTCCTGACATGACAACGAGCTTTTTTTAACTTCTCACCAATAAGTGCAATTTCTACAGTGAAGTCCATAGTTATCCCAGAATAGTAGAGTTCCCTAGATCGCCCAAAGTACCCTTTGCATTTCAATGTAGGACTTTCCCAGTGGTAATTAATTACTTGTGCAAAAACATGGTTAATATATTTTGCACCACTGTTCTGTTCCCTAGCTGTTCCATTTTCCTTGAAATTACACAGGTGTTTAGTATATAATAGGGACTCAATAAATATTTGTTCAACATCATATTTAGCATAGCAAAATATTAATTATACACAAATTGGTAGTAGATAATGCTATACATTGTATACTATAATCTGTAATATACTAAATACAAATCCAAAGTTATTCTGTTTCACATTTAACATAATTGTTTTAATATATTTTAAAGCAATTGGGGAATAATTTTGGTTCAATTTCAAAAGTGCATGTGTTTAAAATTAACTTTACCTTATTTGCATATTTCTTTTTAGTCTCTTTTAGACAGAAATGCATTCTACATACAATCTTTGGAATATTAAAAAGTCAATTTCTGTTAAAGAAAATTCACAAACTTATAAAATATCGATGAATTTAATTCAATTTTCATTCAAATTTATTTATATATGTGCCTAGCTGTTTAAAACTTTCTTTTAGATATACCTTAATGTCAGAAACAAAATTACAGAATTCGTTGTATGTAATAACCTTAGTACTGAGTAAAAGGTAATTTGTGTGTGCATGTATGTGTGTTCGTGTGTCCGTTTATGTTTCTCTATATAACACTCAAATATGTATGCATGTCTCCTTGTGTATGTGGACATATATACACGTTATTATTAGGAAAGCAGGAAAACAATAACAAATTTCATGCTGTACTTGTGGCCGCCCCTCTTTGAGTGCTACTACAAATGTTGCTAGCCAAATCACTAGAAGATATTTGCTTAGCTCCAAAATGAGTGGGATTGAAGTCTGAAGGTTACAAAATGTTGGAGCCGTGAACATGCCTACCAAATAAAATTCTGCTATTTTTTTTTAAATCTGCAAGATTAAAAATATAGTTTCATTATTTCCCCTTGACTTGATTCTGTTTTGATGTGAATACCCAATCCATAACTAGGTTCCCTGGGCAGCTGCCCTTCTCTTAGAAATGTGTTTTGAAGAATTTACATTAGAAAGAAGACTTTTCAGAATAATTACCTACTTGCCACCTATTGATTTTCTGAATCTTTGAAAGAAGCCTGCATGACTCCCATCTGAAAGGTGTTTGTTATGAGTCCTCAATCATTTACTAGTTTAGATAAGCAGGTGGTATTTTCAAGTGACAGCTTCCGGACCGTGTATTATTTAATTGGCTGCTTTCAGAGGGCAGCTGTTCATCTGACAGTCATCTCCTATACATCAGGATTCACTGTGCACATCACTGGAAACTGCTTGAGAAAACAAATCTTGTTTTATAATAAGACACGTGGCCAAAATTTATGGCATTCTTTAAGACAGGGAAAAACAAACAAACAAACAAACAAAAAACCCTCAAAGCTTTGGGACATACTTGGTTTCACAGAAATTTTAAATATCATATTTCTTTAAGGAATTTAATAATCACATCGATTACAATTCAATCTTGAACAAGTCAGAATATCCTAGTATTTGATTTGAGAGATTTAGGCTATACAACATATTTGCAAAAATACGGGGCAATAATCAAAGGGAATATGATTTAAATTAATTTCTTGATAGAAACTAAATTTATTGGACTAGGATTAATAAGCACTATGGAATCTATTCTTTGAGACAAAAGGATATTAGATAACAATAAATTGGAAATTATATTTCATATAACAATTTTTCTTTAGATTCAATGCTTGAGCCATTGCTGCCTAGAAAAAATACATCAAAATAATTGTTAAAGATGCACTGAATATAATCTAAAATACCATTCCTTGTAATGACTGATGGATGAGAACGTAAAATCAGTCTTTTGTGAAGAATAACTACTTCTACTACGAGAGAGCTGTTAATAACCAATTTGTGGATATATATGTGAAAGAGAATTCTATTTTATTTTTCTCCTATTTGCAACACCAACATTTCATCACATATTCATTATTGTGACAATAGGTTGAATTTTCAATTCACCATCTGCCTAAATAGCATTAACCTTCCCATAACCTCCTAATATCACTTTTACGCTTTGTCTGATATTTGAATCTCTCTAATATAAACGAGAAACAAAGTACATTGTGCTTTCAATTAGGCACAGGACAGTCCATTCCAGGAGCCAATGAAAATAAAGTGTCACATGGAGATGGACATTAATATTTGAAGTCATTTTCATTAAAATGCATTAAGTAGTTCCAAAAATAATCAGAGAAAAAAGAACTAGCTTGCAAATACTCTAAGCCAGAACAGATTTTAATTAACATCCAATAACAATGATAATAAACAAACTTGTATAGCACCATACAGTTTACAAACTTATATTCACATACACCATTTATATCTTAAAGGTAAACCTATATATCATACTAAAGATTTATAAGCTCATCATCTTCCATCCCCATGATAAATACAATCTCCAAACTCATAAATCTATTGGTTGCATCTTAGTCTCATCTTACCTATCACAACAGCAGCACAGACATAGTTGATCGTCAGTTCTTGAAAATTTCAAGTAGATAAGTTTGTCTTTTATCTTTCAGAAAGCTCCTGCTTAGTCTCTTTTGCTGGTTCTTCCTTCTCTCTCCAATCTCCTAGTTAGAGTCAACTTGTGCTGAGAATTTGGACTTTTTCTTTTTTACCTACATTCATTCCTTAGGTTATTTTAGACTGCCTCATTGTTTTAAATACCACCTAAAACTGATGATTCCCAAATGTGTAGCCCCTGTTTGGACCACGGCCAGGAATCTAGACTCCTCCATCCAACTCCTACCTTTCATTTCTACTTGTAAGTCTAATGGGCCTCTCAGATGTTAAGTGCCCAAACCTGGACTCCTGGTGGTCTCCTCCTAACCAGGCTGTGCACCAATCCTTTCCATGTGTTAACAGCAACACCATTCTTCCAGTTTCTTAGGTAGTAATCATTTATATTATACTTAAAAACTGTCTTTTCTAATACTGCCTACCCTCTTATTGAATTCACCTTCAAAAAAAAAAAAAAAATCCAAATGATGACTACTTGTCAGCTCTTCTATTACCATCACCCTATTCAGGATAACATGCTATTTATTTCTCACTTAAATTATTTGATTACGGTATCCCTGCTTTAGTTCTATACTCTTCCTCTACAGTCTAATATCAACATAGAAGCCAGAGAAACCCTATTAAGACATCAACCATCTTCATTTAATTTCTTTGTATGTAACACTGCGATGGCTGTTCATCTAATGCTGAGTAAAATTCAAAGTCCTCACTAATACCTAGAGAACCCTGGATGAACAGGATCTGCTTACCTTCTGACTTCATCTCTTGTCACCCTGTTCTTCATCATTCTGTATCTGTCACACAGCACTCTAGTATTCCTTCAATCTGCCTGGAATATTTCTGCCTTAGGACCTTTGTCCATTCTTGTTCCCATTGCTCTGTTATCCTCCAGAAAACTACATGTCTGACTCCCTTACTTCCTTCATGTCTTTTCTCGAATGTGCCATTATGGTCTAATCAATCTAAAAATACATACACATGGAGTTTCCATTGTGGCTCAGAAGAAACAAACCCGACTAGTATCCATGAGCATGTGGGTTCCATCCCTGGCCTCACTCAGTAGGTTAAGGATCTGGTGTTGCTATGAGCTGCAGTGTAGGTTACAGATGCGGTTTGGATCTGGCACTGTTGTAGCTGTGGTGTGGACTGGCAGCTGTAGCTCTAATTCAACCCCTAGCCTAAGAACTTCCACATGTTGCACCCACAACCCTAAAAATAAAATAAAATAAAATAAAATAAAATAAAATAAAATAAAATAAAATAAAATAAAATAAATTGCACACAAATATACACATATCCTTGACATGCCATATTCTATTTTCCTATTTACTTGTTTATGGTTGCCCACTCCCTGGAACATAAATGCCATAAAGGCAGTATTTATTTGGCTACTGTATGTTGTATACTCTAATTTATCCCCAGCACATAGAATCTTCCTGGTATACAATAGGTACTTAACAGTTATTTTTTAAATGCATTCATGTGCAGAATTAGAGCTATTTACATATTTAACAACTTGTTTCCAAAATAGCAAAATCAGAGTTATAATGAAATATATACTGACCAATATAATGGCACACAATATTCTAAAATATTTATATTTTAATAATTCTTAAGGAATGCAGAAAAATTTTAGAAAAGAGATGATGCAATCCTGATTTTTAATATATTGAATTGCAGCATAAGACAATGACGAAGTCCAATACTTTGCTTATATTTACTTTTACATTCTCTTCTTTTATATTTCTAAGTACTTTCAAGATAGCAGAATGACCGCTATAGCTTCGGTGCCTCAGACAGTTTCTTGACATGGTAGACATTCAATATTTGTTGAATTACATATATAATTCACACTGGTAACCCATAGGAAAAGCACTGATTTGAAGAAAATGAGATGCATGAAAAGAAGTGAGGGCATCACTTTTCAATAGAGATACCCACATTGTGGAAAAGGTTTCTAATACACCATATCAAGGAAGGAGGGGCATATATTTAACTTAAGGAAAGACAGGACTTGATATAAGTGATCAAAGACAATATGGGAAATAAGGGGATAAAAAATAAACAGCCTATTTAAAGACATGAGGCTCTTATTAAAGAGATTATTTCATGAAAACTCCATGTATTTGAAAAAGTAAATAAAATATGCCATCATATTTACACTATTCAAATGTCTCTGTCTGAAAGCAGAACAGTGTAAAGTTGTTCAGTTTTTCACACAGCGTTTATTTTTGCCTACACATAAAGCGAGGCAGGAAGAAACTTCAAAGGCCAGTGTGTTCAAGATGTTCAGCAGCAGGACGAAATATGCATAATGAAAGAAATATTGTGGGCCAGGTTCTATCAATAGTCACCCATGGGTGACTCCATTGTGTACCCCTGAGACATCTGCATACTTTAACAAAGATGATGTTGGTACCCAGTGCAGAGCACTGCTGGAACCACTTCTCAGTGAGAGATTTATGTGTGTGTTACTGATTTTCCTAGTTCTCCAAGTCTATAGTGGGTCCTTTGAATACAGTGACTGGCTTCTGGCAACCCAGTAACTTCCTTAACTATTTGTGCTCTGATTGGTGGTAAAGTCATTAGCATCTCTTTCATCATGTTGAAATTGTGACCCATTCTTGGTATTCAACTACCCTGAAGGACATGGGATTGGAAATATTACAAAAAGAATTAATCATTTATTTCTCTGTCATAAGACTAATTCTTATTTCATTCAAGTTTGGTACATTAATATTAATATGTGTGTGTTTATACACACACACACACACACTACAAGTGCCACAAGTGTGGCCCTAAAAAGTGATATATATATATGGCAGTTCAGACATGGGTGGCTCCATTGTGTACCATTGAGACATCTGCAACAAAGATGATGGAAGTTTCCAGGCCAAGGGTCGAATTGGAGCTGCAGCTGCCAGTCTACACCACAGACACAGCAAGGCCAGATCAGAGCCACGTCTGCAACCCACACCACAGCTCATGGCAATGCTGGATCCTTAACACACTGAGTGAGGCCAGGGATCTAACCCTCATCCTCATGGATACTAGTCAGGTTCATTTCTGTTGAACCACAACAGAAACTCAATGTATAGGTTGATAACATTTTGTTTGTTTGTTTTTTGACTTTTCTAGGGCCGCACCCATAGCACATGGAGGTTCCCAGGCTAGGGGTTGAATCAGAGCTGTAGCCACCAGCCTATGCCAAGCCAAGCAATGCGGGATCTGAGCCACATCTGTGACCTACACCACAGCTCACGGCAATGCCAGATCCTTAACCCACTGAGCAAGGCCAGGGATCGAACCCTCAACCTCATGGTTCCTAGTGGGATTCATTAACCACTGAGCCATGACGGGAACTCCAATGTTTATAATATTAATGTATAAATATAAATTAATAAACATTATTATCAGAACAATTTGCTTATAGTTATTTTCTAAATATCACTACTGCTGGTATATTTTGCACAGTTCGCATTCACCAAAATTCTAAGGTGTTCTTAAATACGCATTAGGTACATAAATGCTTTCCTAATGGGCTGTTTATTTCAATTATCATAAATAGTATCAGATTGACTCATATTAGAAATTTCAAATGCTTTATTAAATGGCTATTCTCATATTCTCCATATTTGTCAGCAGGGAACTAAAAAAGTAGTCTTTCTGGCAACAATTATTTTCATTTAGTATATTATCACCACACTTGATAAAAAGGTCTTATGTGTAGGACAGTTTTGAGAAGCTGATCCTGAGATATTTACAAGTTGGAAACCTCTGTAAGATGAACAAAGGTGCTGCCTCTAGCAGAAATAAAGACAAAGAGCACTGTCAGCGGCAAAATACTAAGACGGCAACTGGGGACAGAGCATAGCTGCTGATGCTTCCCTCAGGAACACAGATAAAGAAACACAATGGGACTGACCAACAATGGGCTATAATACAGATCTGCCATATGTAGGCTCCATGAGGGCAGTGGCTTCATCTGTAACATTCCCCTTTGTAACTCTAGCAGCAACACATGAGCCTAGCACTGAGCATGCAATCAATGTTGGCTGAGTTGAGGAATGAACAGAGGAATGATACTCCACCTTATCATCATTCCCTTCATTTATTGGCATCTATTATGTGCCAAGCTCTGGACCTTATGTACTTTAACTCCTCTTTTTTTATGGATGTGGTACCCATTTCAGAGATAACAGAATTGAGAATCAGGGAACTTAAATCATTTAAATGCACACATTCTAAACAGTAAAGCTGGATGAGTTGGTTATTTCATGAACTAAAAGAATGTATCAGGGTTCTGAGATCAAAAAAATGTGTAAATACGAGAGGGAATCTCCTTATGAACATTAGTATTTCTCAGTAATTTCAGGGTATTTTTCTTTGCTCTTTCTGTGTGAACACATACAAAAATAAGTTCTAGTTCTGAAACTGTATATACTTTCCCCAATTGAGGCAGGGCAATCAGGAATTTGGCTGTGAGAAAAATGTCATTGGTTTCAATTTCAATATCTCATCTCAAGGAAAGTTATCAGAATATGTGATCTTTCTAAAATGTACGCATTTGGACTTTAAGGGAACATTAAAATCATGCACAATGATATACCCTATAAGTGAATGGTGTCAATCTCTACCTTCTTTAGATGATGGCATCACTATATGGAACAAGGGAAAGAGAGATTGATGGAAGTGAATTGAATCTCTGAAGATATTTAGGGTTCGTTTTCTGTATCTGCTCATGGTACACTCTACCACAGTCTTTTATAAGTTCTATAATGATTCACAGACATTTAAAAGGATATAACTTAAGCCACATTACTTATTCAAATATTTTATATATTTCCTCATATATGAATAACAACAGATATATTTAAATTTCTCACTACTTTATACATCAAATATCAATTTAGCATATCTCTAGATACTAGTCTGAAGCTTATTTACCAAGAGAAAAAATCTTTTTTCTTCAAAAAAATCATTTTCTTCTTTCCTTTGTTTTGATTTTGTCTAAAGGATATAATGGATTTGAGCTATTGTGTTAATCATTTTATAATATATGTAAATCTAACCATCATGCTGTACATAAAAAAATTTTAAAATAGATATTTTGAAAACTCATTTATCACATAAAGATAATGCATTTAAATTTTCATCTATTAATAGGCATGATTCTGTTGATTAAGATGTGGTATATATATTCATTTATTGACATCTATTATGTGCCAACCTCTGGATCTTATGTACCATATATACACAAAATGGAATACTACTCAGACATAAAAAAGAAAATAATGCCATTTGGAACAACATGGATGGAACCAGAGACTCTCATACTAAGTGAGGTAAGTCAGAAAGAGAAAGACAAATACCATATGATGTCACTTACATCTGGAATCTAATACAAGGCCCAAATGAAACTTTCCACACAAAAGAAACTCACGGACTTGGAGAACAGACTTGTGGTTGCCAAAGGGGAGGGAGAGGGGAAGAGAGCGGGATGGACTGGGACTCTGGGGCTAATAGATGAAAATTATTACTTTTGGGGGAGATAAGCAATGAGATCCTGCTGTATAGCATAGGGAACTATATCTAGTCACTTAGGATGGAACTTGATGGAAGATAATGTGAAAAAAAGAATGTATATATATGTGTGACTGGGTCACTTGCTGTGCAGTAGAAATTGTCAGAACACTGTAAACCAACTACAATGGAAATAATAAAAATCATTAAAATATAGGGATGATTTTGTAAAAATATGGATCCAGTTCATTCAAAATCAACTTTTCATTCCAACCACATGACCAAACTGATTATTCACTTTTATTGGTTTATCACTGAATTATTGAGTCCAGGCTTCTCTTAGGTCGCTTTAAAAAAATGGAAGTAACCATCCAAGGAGTCACATTTGGGAGAAAAATAAAATGTAAGGGTATTTTTGGGGTTTTAATATTCTCTAAGTATATTATGTTTAATATTTCTAAATTAGCTTTGTGTGGGTTGGTGTTTTTTTCACAGGTTTCTGAAAGCTAAATTTTGGGAAGAGTGTTTGTACATATCTCCTACTGTGAACACTGGTTTGCTGGGTCGCTCTAATTATTTCATACTTTAAAGAGTGACTCCTTTAGTATAATAGGTTTGGCATTAATGAAATTAAAGGTTGTGACTGAATAAATGTAATGGTCTAACATTTCAAAAATAACATTTTTATTTTGTCTCCAATTTTATTTTCTCTCATTACTCTAGCTAAGATTTGACATGCATATTTCACTGAAAGGCCATTATCTGTTCTTAATGTGAAATTACATTAAGAACATTACCTAGTTAATTTCTAGGAGGCCACCTATAAAAAATAAATAAAAGGATAAGAAGGCGGAAGGCAAGATAACAGCTATATTTCTCATTTGAAAATTAGTTTATTAAGAAACAATCTTTTCTGAAAGATTTGTGAAATAAAAAACATGTCAAAATGCTTTGCTTGTTTTGCTTTTTAGAATACAAAGAAGATGTTTTACAATTCTCCTCCTAATTCTGTGTGTATATACAGATACGCTTAAGTACTGTGTACATATATAGCAATGCTATATTTATTTAATGATATTAAGCCAGGATACAATTCATATAACTATAAATTTCTTAAAAATAATAATTTTCTTGGTTTTATTTTAATCATGCTAACAAAATTTCTCTAAAATATATTCTACTCCTTTAATTATTAAATAAGATATGTATTATATGACCTAACATTGTATGTTGCTAATTCAGAGTCATCTTTGTGGACATCAGTTTCTCTACTCTGCTGGAATAAAGCAATGTCTTTAGGGGCATAAGTAGCATAGGGACATATTAAATGTCATGCAGCATTTATTAACTATTTGCTTTCAATTCTTGTTCTTTCTTATTTCCCCCTTACTTGAAATTATCATTTTCTTTTTCTATTTTCTTGTTGTTGTTGTTGTTGTTTTGTTTTGCTTTTTAGGGCCTCACCCACAACATATGGAGTTTCCCAGGCTAGGGGTCTAATCAGAGCTACAGCTACCGGCCTATGCCACATCCACAGCAACGCCAGATCTGTGACCTACACGACAGCTCATGGCAACACCGGATCCTTAACCCACAGAGCGAGGCCAGGGATCGAAACCAAAACCTCATGGTTCCTAGTCAGATTCGTTTCTGCTGTGCCATGATGGGAACTCCAAATGATCATTTTCAGTACAAATGCCTTTCTATATTATTTTTAATGCAAATATCTAGATTAGTCAACCCTCAAACATGAAATAACAGGCATGAGCTTTGGGAATTTTTCCTTACTGCTGCTAAGATGTCCATTTCTGAGTTTAGAACAAGACACTTCTACTCAAATGAAAGTATGTTTATATAATTTTATCTTTGAGGGGGTGTGGAGAAAAGAGAATCCTCCTGCACTGTTGGTGGGAATGTAAGCTAGTACAACCACTATGGAGAAGAGTATGGATATACCTTAGAAATCTATACATAGAACTATGTATGATACACCCAGCAATCCTACTCTTGGGCATATATCCAGACAAAACTTTCCTTGAAAAAGACACATGCACCCACATGTTCATTGCAGTTCTATTCACAATAGCCAAGACATGGAAACAACCCAAATGTCCATTGACAGATGACTCCATTAGGAAGAATTGGTATATATACACAATGGAATACTACTCAGCCATAAAAAAGAATGAAATAATGCCATTTGCAGCAACATGGATGGAACTAGAGACTCTCATCCTGAGTGAAGTAAGTCAGAAAGAGAAAGACAAATACTATATGATATCACTTACATCTGGAATCTAATATACGGCACAAATGAACCTTTCCACAGAAAAGAAAATCATGGACTTGCAGAATAGACTTGTGGTTGCCAAGGATGAGGGTGAGGGAGTGGGATGGATTGGGAGCTTGGGGTTAATAGATGCAGAGTATTGCCTTTGGAATGGAGTAGCAATGAGATACTGTTGTGTATCACTGGGAACTGTGTCTAGTCACTTATGATGGAACCTAATAATGTGAGAAAAAAGAATGTATACATAGATGTATAGCTGGGTCACCATGCTGTACAGTAGAGAGTTGACAGAACACTGTAAACCAGGTATAAAGGAAAAAAATTAAAAATCATTATATAAAAAAATTAAATAAATAAAAATCATATTTTTATTCAGTTTAACAAATTCAATGTTATAGTCTAACATTAATTGAAGTCAGCATGATTTATAAAACTTTTTAATACAATTATTTTACTGGTACAAAGATAAGAGTTTTCTGATGGGCCACACCACTACCATCACATTTACTTCATTTATATAGTTTAAAATTTTCTTTACTAAGGAAAAATTAACATCTCTTATATAAGAGTGAATAAACTTATCTTAAGAAAAAAGAATATTTTACTTTTTCCTCAAAAAACACCTTCTGTTGAAGGGACAGAAACTATGCAAAATAAGAATGTGTTAAAGAACCTATCCATTAAAATCCTCATTTACTCTCTAGGATTTTCTAATTTCCAGCCATTCGTACACATGTGTTTGTCTGAACTGGGCTGGATCATAAAGCAAGTGAATTGCCTGGTGCATGTAACCATGAGCTTTTGTGGAAGTAGCATTATAAATCTAATAAATGCACTCTTCTATTCTCTCAAAGAATAGATATGTATATATTCTTTATATATATCCATATACACATACGTACAAATAATATATGTACAAATACATAAGATTATGAATTTTTATGCAAAATAAGGGTTGGTTTTCACACTACAATTTAATTTATCCACAGAAATATTTAGAAATTGGAAGTATAAACCATTTCTATATCGCCAGACTTTATCAACTGAATTATCTATCCTTAAAAAAGGGACAAAATATAAGTCTACATGGCACAGGATGAGAATTGGAAGACTGATAAAATGAGTAATAAAGTTCATTCTAAACAATAGTCATGTAATTTTGTGTTCACACACAGAATGTGTGTTCACATTCCTTCTAAAATTATAGCTATAGATTATATACTTTGATTTTGAAATGAGAATTTTTTTTTGTATTTCAGTGTGAAAAATAAAAATATTCTATATGCCTTTTACTCTCTCTATAAATATACATATACATATAGTAAGTAAATCAAGTTGTGAAAGGAACTGGAAAGGTGATAATATACTAATTTTCCTTCCTTGGTCAGAACAATTTAATGTTCCTTTTCTCATGTAAAGAAAGATAGAATCACTTTTCAGAATTATATAAAGAAACTGCCTTGACAAGCTATTCTCTGGATCCTTCCATGATTAACCCTTTGCAGAATATGACTAAAAGAATACCATTTCTTCTTTCCTCCAGCGAGAAATTGGCTGCGCAAATGTGAAACATTTTTTTCTTCAGTTTTATCATTAGTGACTAAGAAAAAGTATCTGGCTCTTAATAGCCACTCAATTTTTTTTTTTTTTTTTTTTTTTTTTTTTTTTTTTTTTTTTTTTTTGTAAAATGAACCAAACTATTGTTACTACTGATAATAGCTAGATATTTTATTTATAAAATTTGTTTTGGCTCCCTGCTTAAACCCAAATAAATGATTTGCAATGGTGAAACTTTGGGGTTTTGGGGAAAGCTGATCAAGAAGACTTTGGGAGACACTGGAGCCCTTTTTATGTTCTTTACATCAGACTTTATAGCTTCAAATTTGGCCTGTGTGTGAGACCTGTGACACCAATAGTCTTGAGCACTTGCAAATGCTCATAACATACTTACATGACTTCTGACAAAAAAATTTTGCTTGTGAGGATGACACCATTCAATAGTGCAGAGAAAATTTTCCTTGACATTTTGTGCACTCAAATTAGGGTGATAAAACATAAAACTAAAATATTGAGTGAAAGATAAGTTTCTGTAACTGCCTCCAGCTGATTTATTTCACGATGAGTATCCTTAACTTCACCTAAAGTATAAGCTCACCAATTTATTATAAGACCATCTAATTAATAAAATCATATTATAAGGCAAATTACAAGGATGCATTCCAGTGAAATCAAGTCAGACCTCCATAAACATGAATACACCATAGAGCTCCTATCTTTCATGATAATATGAGCAATTAAAAGCCCGCAGACATATAACAGAGTTCTACTATACTGTATGGTGATCCTTATAACTAGACCCCCCAATCAGGATCTTTGTGAAAACTTGAAAGGGTAGAATATGATGTCGCGATACTGATGGGAGCAACCTTTGATGGCTCATTGAAAGATCTATCATCTATGGAAAACCTCTAGCTTTATAGATGCCTTGCCTAGGATTTCTTGGATTTTCCTAGGCATATGTCTGAGATTCCCACTGAATAAGAGTTAAATAGCTGTATCTATAGTTCCATTTGGTCCTCAGTTCTTTAGATACTTCATAATAAATTGCTGTACAAGAAAGAACTCTGACTCTATTTACTTCTCTTGAAATTATTCAAAATACCTAGAATTCATGGATTTCTCTCATACGTAATGTTATGTTGAAATTGGAAAATGTTTCCTGTTATATCATATCCCTACCAGTTTCTGTGGCTATTAAAGTTTGTTTCATTATTTTTCATTATTTTTTCATTTTTTCAATATTGTCTTATTGCTTCAGTAAATGTTCATTGCTTTAGTTATTTTCTCTGAGAAATTTCCAAGATCAGAAATACTAATGAAATCTTCTCATTCTTTTAGAGAAAAATGACAATCTAGTTTATTTCCCCTTTTGTCCTGATATAGTATGTTTATTGTTATAGAATATTTACATCTTGAAGCAATATTCAAGAATTCTCTTAAGGTAGCAAATTATAAAATATTTAAAATAAAATCCATGCTTTAAAATTTAAATGTTAATGTTAAAGAGCCAAGACAATATGAACAAAACAAAACAAAACAGAATGATCAAAACACTTATTGGGGAGTTCCTATTGCGGCTCAATGGAAACAAATCTGACTAGCATCCATGAGCATGCAGGTTTGATCCCTGGCCTCACTCAGTGGGTTAAGAATCCAGCATTGCTGCGAGCTGGAGTGTAGTTTGCAGAGGTAGCTCAGGTCCCACATTGCTGTGGCTGTGGTGTAGGCCAGCAGTTGCAGCTCCGATTCAACCCCTAGCCTAGGAACCTCCATATGTTGCCAGTATGGCCCTACAAAGACCAAAAACAAACAAACAAACAAACAAAAACAACAAAAAAACAAAAATAGCATTTACTGCACTAGTTACTGTCAACTTAATAAGATCTAAGTTAATTATCAAATAAATGTATTATTAGATTATAAATGTCTAGCTGAGGCCATGACAAAATGGAATACACTAAAATTGAAATGAGATGTTTAAAAACATCCTAGGTGCTGGCTACATATGTAACCCTTTTTATCTCCTCAACATTGTCTAGCATTATATTTTGCACTTGGTAGGAGCTTGAAAAACACATGCTAAGCTAATTATAGGTGATGTAATCTAATAGCTGTGTCAAAGGTTTCAGTTTTTATGACTGTGTTATATAGTATGATTTTGTATGTATTCTTGAATAAATCCAGATAGAAATACGATGCAAAAGCAATACTGGTATTTTAAGAAGTGATAAAAAAATGAAAATAGACCATGAATATTACTGAAGGAGAATCATTTTATGGAAAATTCCTGTGATGTTATATTCTGAAAAAGCAAAATTTGAGCCATATTGACCCTAATAAGAAATGACAAACCTTGAAAAGCTATCTATAAATTTTCTTTAAAGCAGTATGCTTTTCAGATAAGCAAAATTGTTTTACATTGTTACCACCTTCTATAAATGCCAGTTCAATTTCAGAATCCATTGTTTAATTGTGATCATATCAAGGAAGAATCCTTTCTAGAGAGCAAAAGCATGAAAAAAATGACAAGATTATGTTAATGAAGCAAACATATCTTGTTACCATGGCAACTTTGAAACTAAAATATTCAGAGAAATCTTTTTTCCCCTATACCATTGTTCTGTGAGGAACTGGTCAGTTGATTACCAGCTGATGAAACCATAATCCTTTAAATGATGTCATTTGAAAGGCAGACTATGAGACTAACATGGAACAATAAGATGTTATCCCCATGCTTCTGAAAATAAATTATGGAGACAGCATGCGAGAGGGTACTCAAACCCATTGAGTAGGCACTGAAGAAGCTTCATAAAGCATTTGTTTAATTTTTAAATTAAACAAATTAATTTTTAAATTACTGATGAAATTATTATTTTATGATAAAAAATTTATTGACTTGAAGTATAAAATCTGAAGGTATTCTTTGGAAAAAACCTGACACATCCCATATGGAATGTCATCTGGGTCTTTTGATCTACAAGCCCAGGCACTGTGTACTCATGTGTTTTCTATTTTAAAATAGAAGTTTAGGAACTCTCTGAGTATGAACTCAATGTCACCTATCCCCTTTGTAAACCCTAAAATTATGGTTCTTCCTCCCACCATTTATGCCATCTTCAATTTTATTCCATTGTTCTTGGAGAACTGTTGTAATCAGAATACGTTTTAAAGGTTTCGTCCTTTCAACACGCACTAATTTCAAAGTTGAAGGGTTCTCTTGGTTTGTTGTTCCAAAAAGGTTATTCCTCAACAAACATTTTGATGCAGAAGAAGTAAATTTGATAACAACATTCAGACATTTACAAGTATATTAGAAGCCACTATCATCTCTGAGAAGAGGAAAAACCAAATGAAATTTTGAAAAGTAGTTCCGACTTCTGGAATTACCTCTGAACATACATAAATGTTTCCCTTCTAATCCATAAAACTTTGTCATTTTCTTAACAGTAGGAAAAGCACATTTGCTGTTTATTTCCAAAGAATGCTATGTCTTTAAGTTTTAACAAAAACAGTTAACCTAAAAAAAGTACAATTCTTTAAAAGGACATTTTGTTCTGGGTAAGAACATTCCCAGCAGGTCACCCACTGCCATGTTTGGAGATTTGCATAATAACATGACTAAACACCTGACACATCTCTGCATGTAGAAATTAATAACAAAGATCTTTCTCCCTTCTAGGTGTCCATTGCCATAGTTACCTCACAAGTTCCTGAAAATATGCTTAAATAAAGGAAGTCAAAAGCACTGGGGTAGAAATTAATCATTGACTGGAAAATAAGTTTTCATGATGAGGTCAGCCTTTTGTTTCTGGGTCAGACTGAAAAATTAGACAGTATTCTGATTCGAGCAGAACTGATTGCCTCTGCTTGGAGATCTGGCTCTTAGGGTCTCACACAAAACAGTAGCATACTTGAGTGTGGAGGGATGGTTGCTTTATTCTCTCAAACTCTGTTAAAAATTACTTTCAATCATTCCTTTTGGAATGGTCAACCCTCACAGTGAGTCTGTAGTTGGGAATGCTGTAAAAAATATCAAACCAGGGAATGGTCTCAGGCGAACAATGACTGACCTCCAGCCTCTAGTGATGGGCCATCCTTTCACAAAGCTAGATAATAAATTAAAGATAAGAGAGGTTCAAGCTATCAACCTTAATATTAAGGAAAGTCAGGAATAGGGACAGAAGAATTCAGAGCGATCCAATGAGAAGGAGACCTTAGAGAAGAATAGACAATAGGACTGGCTTCACATGTTTTGTGAAAAGAATGAATAAATAAAGTCTTAGTCCTTTAGAGTGTTCAGATAGGTCTTCTCATGCATGCCTGGCAGGAAGGCAAAATAATACATACTTCTGTTAAATAATTTTGTGGTATATTATCAAAAATTTTAAAATATGAAAATCTTTTGACCCAATAATCCAATTTAGAAGAATCTTTCCCAAGGAAATAAGCAGAAATTACAAAGAATTATGCATAGAAATGCTTGTCCCAGCATTTTTCATGATAGTAAAAAAATTAGGTTTTTATAGATAAGTGAATTATGCCATATCCAAATGTGGAATGTCAGAATTACGTAAAATAATTTAAACTGAGAATTATATTTAGTGAAAAAGCAGGAATATGTATATAAATGTATATATAAAATAACTTTTGATATAATTGAATGCCTATATATCACTATTCTTCTTTACATCAAGACTGGTTGTGTGTCTTATAGAAGTTTCTTAGGAATTTTCTCTCAGACATCTTGAATTCCCTAAATATCAATTATGCAATATTCCCATCTAGGCCTTGCTAGTCCCCAGCAGGAGCAAGCAGCACCATACAGGCTCAGGACTCAAGCACTAGAACAAGTGGATGGAGCTAAGAGATGAGTTTTGTTTGAATGTTGCAACTAAATATGATCCTATCTCAGTTTATTGGAATCGGGAAACAGATGTCATGACCCATTACAATAGAAAGAATCAAAGTGTGGTCAGCTGAGTAGGGTGACTAACCTCTAATTCTGCCTAAAGCCATGGTTTAATGAATGATTAGTGTCTTAAGCTCTTCAGCATTTTCTAACTTTTCTATAATGAGTGTATTATAGGAAAAAAATTCTGAGTATATGCAGAAAAATAAAAGTTTAAAAGTTGCTAATTCCCAGATAAATCAATGACTTACAGAAATCTACTACTTGGAGGCTCCATATTGACTAGTTTAATCATTTATTCACTCTTTTGGAAAACATCAATTACCCATCTCATATATTATAGACCCTATTGTAAGGGACCCAGAATATTCTTAACTCCAGTGAGCTTACGGTCTAGTGAGAAAAGATAAGCATAATAAATTAGTGCAATAAAATGTTTACAGGTGTTTTGAATTGTGATAGAAATACACACAAGATCCACCAAGGAATGATTCCTGACTGGTAGGGAGCAGAGAAGGCTTCATATGACAAGTGAGCCTTAACTGATTCTTAATCAATTAGAAAGCCAGGTCACCATGGGGGCGAGAGTCTATGGGAATTTCAGGCAAAAAGAGCAATATTCAACCTAGACAGAAACAAGAAACAACTTGACATTTCTCACGAACTGCAAATTAGAGCATTTGGCAGAAGCTGAGTCACAAAGGAACCAAGAGACAAGAAGATAGTGAAGGGCTTTGCCCATCGCACTAGGAAGTCTAGGCTTTTTATTAAAGCGTGTGAGGCTGAAATGTTTGGAAACCAATTAGGACCCAATTATATGAGTTCTAGTGAGAGGTTGATGGTTTAGAAGTACTAAAGAAAAGAAACTTCTGGACTTTAAAACTGTCCAAACATAGGATGAAGTTTATGATAAATCTAAGATTTCTGATTCTTATGTCTGGGTGTAGGAAAACATATAAATTAAATAAGATTGAGCATTAATAAGGAGATTAAAAGATTAGGGGGAGAAGTCAATGAGCTTGGTTTAGACTCATTGCATTCAAGTGCTTGGAGACTGTTAGATATTTTAAATTGTCTTGAAGGAGACTGGGTTACAAACTCACTGTATGAAGATATCCATTTTGCTGCAGTTGTGCTAGGGCAATATTGAGTGAATTAATCCAGCATGGCAAGGCAGAGAAGAATCAGAATGGATGCTGTTCACAGCACAGGAATGTGATGCTGGCTGCCTCCTACCATCCTATTCATTTTCTTTTTTTTGGTAGATGGGGCTGGGGGGAATAGACCAAGGTGGGGTCAGACAGCTTGGGCAGGACAGAAAGGAAGATATTTGGGGTCTTTGAGGCAGTAAGTGTTTATGTGGTATGAAACATTCCACTGTATCTGTACATAACATATTAATTTTCAGCTCTGCTCTTTGGACCACGTTTGTGTTTTTGTTCTTTGACTTTTATTTCCCTCTTAATTACTTAGCAAAACTTAGTAAGAGGAAATTAAACTCAATGAGTCTTTCCTGTACTGTAGTCAGAGTGTACAGAAGGATTACAGTATCTCAAGAGGACAGATCTTAATAGTAGAAGTGAGAAATAGTGGGTCTGAAGCAAACTGAGTAGGAAATCCTAGAATAACAGGCAAGTGGTCAGCTCTGATCATTGATTGTTTCCTACTTAGGTTATTACCTCTCAGGCACAGAGAGAGATATTAGATTTGCTCCTGCAACTTAGGTAACTCTCTCCCACCATCAAGTTCTGGATCTCATCATTTTCCCTACTGTGCTTCTGAGGAAAAGCATTTTCAAGCAATGCTCCTACACTGGAAAAAGCCATTCACTTATGAATAGGAAAGTATTGAATGAATAAGAATTTCTTTGCATTAACTCTTTAAAATTCTCTGGACATTTTTTTATAACCTATCAAAGAGACAATTCATTAGAATGAAAGCATATTGTACTAGGAGTCAATAAACTTGGGTTCTAGTACCAAATCTATATTTTCTAATCATGAAAATAAGACTGAATATTCATGTCTGTGAAATAGGGATAATGCTACCTGCCCAGCCATTTTTTATAAGATTGCTAATAAAATGATAAGGGATATATTTCAATTTTGCACCTCAGTAACTTGATTACAGTGAGCTAGTCATTTGGCTACTTTGAGTTCTCATTTTATCATCTGAAAATATAAAGGATTTTTCCAAGATACTTTCCTGTATTTTTTTCTAAATCTAGCATTCCACAGTGTTACAAACTGGAAAGAGAATATTTTATGGGTGATTGCTGATGGCTATATAGCTTTCATTTTACTTTATTTTATTTTTTACATTCCCCCCCATGGTCCTTCGTCCTTGCAAAATGTAGGCACACCATGCCTAAATGAAGAGTGCTTTGCCTCAAACAATTATGTTATTTTCTGGCTAGTAAAACAGTAAATTTGTGTAAATTACAAGAAAGCAAATCACTGTGCTTACACACATTACATGAAAATACAAGACATGCATTATAGAGACATTTGCAAGCTGTTTGTACTTTTGAAATCCAGAAAATTAATTGCCATTCCCACCAAGGTAAATAATGATGCAAAATAGAGGAGGTGGATTTTATTTTTGATGTTTCCTCTGTTGGTAATCACAGAGAAATGTGAGATGACAGCTTCCTTTTATATTCAAGCAGCCTCTCAAATCCTACCTTCTCTAAATAGTTTTCCTTTAGATGCTCATCATTTCACCAGCACCCCTTCCTTCATTTCTGTCTGGCCGGGATATACAGGTTGAATTATTTTCCCTCATTAATAATTACACCATAAATGTATCTACTTTTATTCTCTGTAATCCTTGATATTCATGTATTACCTCTGGAACCTTTCTTATTGTGTACTATTTGGATATGGGCTAAGGGCATAAGGTCTGAAATGAAATCGCACAATTTCTAGGTATCTCAGTTTTCCCCAGCTATAAAATAGGCCTTAGAATTCTACCTACCTCACAAGACTGATGTTAAGAATGAATATAAATTCCTTTACACTAATGTCTTATTCTCAGTAAGAGCTCAATAAATACTAGCTTGTAATTATTCTAAAACAGAGATATGATCAATTTATCATTTGTCATTGAATTTGTGCCCCTTGAAAACACCACAAATCAAGAAATTTAAAGAAGAGGTATTGTGACTCTGCATAAAAAGGTTTAGTTTACCAGCTAACTCCCCTATCTACATCAGGTCACAGATGGTTTTCAAGTGACTTCTTTGTTTGAGGTCATTGATATAATATCAGTTTGAAAACGTATAAAATGGCCCAAATGATGGAATTAATTTTTAAAAGCTTTCGCCAGGCTTACATTTTTTAATATAAGTTGGTGTTTATCACCAGTTCACTAAATATTAGTTAATTTGGTTGCTAATTTTAATTTATACCTGGGAAACTTCCATTATCCTTGGACGGTTAGTCTTCAGCAAGGTCTCCTCTCTTCCACTTCAAGGGAAGATTTGGCTTTCCTTCCATCCAGCTTCCAGTCCTGATGTTAACAATAGGAACTTGGAAGAAGGTAAAAAAGCCAGCTTTGTCTCACTTCCCTAAACTGCACTGAGTGGAACTGGACTAGTTTGAATTAGTGAAGTTACCTCTCAGGGGCTCTGTCTAAACATCTTGGTGGTAAATAATACCCTTTATGTAAAAGAATGCTGCACAGTCTGGACACTGGAGTATGGAAAAGTATGCCAATGATATGAGTGTATATTTAGGTTTTAATATGCTGACAATCTTTGTTTATTATAAAAAAGTTTTTGCATTTTTTTGTGTGTGATTTTAACACATAAGTTTGGAAAAGTGGACCTATTTTCATCATAAAATATCATCTCCCTTGATACTTGTATAATTTAGACTATATGACATTTAATGTGTAATAATTTTTTTTCTTTTGCTTTTTTAGGGCCACACTCATAGCACATTGAAGTTCCCAGGCTAGGGGTTGAATAGAAAATATAGCTGTTGGCCTACGCCACAGCCACAGCAACGTGGGATCTGAACTGCATCTGTGATCTACATTACAGCTCATGGCAACACCAGATCCCCGACCCACTGAGTCAGGCCAGGGACTGAACCCATATCTTCATGGATACTAGTCAGATTCGTTTCTGCTGGGCCATAATGAAAACTCCCTAAAGTGTAATAATTTAATTGGCCAATATTAAAATAAGCAGGTTTCCAACCTTCCTTTTCAATCTGATTGTATGCATTACAACACCCTTTCAAAACAAGGATATCTCACAATAGGAAACATAAGATGAAAGCCAAGAGTTAAATATGAACCTTGCAATCTAGATACATGAGAATACTTTATCAATAAATGACACAAAAATGGCATTTAGAAGCTACATACATTGAACACAAAAAGTAAAAAAGAGTAAAGCAGTAGGGCCTCATGAACAATAGGAGAGATTGAAAATTTGGCCAGAAAGTAAATCTAATAGTAAAAGTTATTTCCACAAAAGCAAACTTCAAATCAAGTCATTTATTTTTCTTTAAAATATTTTGCCATCTTTCTAAGGAGGATTAAAATGAATAGAGCAGATGATTTCTATCCCAAACTGACCACACAACCCTTTGCCTTCCTAAGTATTACCATATCTAAGATGGCACCAGGAAAAAATACTTTGAATTAAGAAAGTATCAATTTCAGGTTGTCTTATTTGAGATTCTTTCCTTGCATTTCATATTTCAACTTAGGGGAAAAGAAACCCTGTTTAAGGTAAATTATAGGAAGTTCAATATAAGCAAATGACTGAAAATAAAATATTAGATAAAGAAGGATATTCATTTGTAAAATCTAACTGGCATTGAGAGAAGATGGGATTAAAGATAGACTACTATCAAACTAAACCCACTTCTTTCTCAACTAATCCTATCTGCTTCTACCACTCTAATTTTTTTATATTTATTTTTCAGAGTGTCAAATACTTGAAGTAGTTGATTGGCTACATTCAGTTAATACAGACAATTGGCTTTGACTTTCTCCTGTCTGTGTAGAGTTGTAGATCAAATTGGCATAGCTGTACAGCAGGCATAATTAAGACCCTTCCCCCACCCCCTCCAGTGCCATGGGTACCAAAGACTTTCCATTTTGGAGCATATGACTACTAAAGTCACACTGCCACTATTGCACTATGTATCCAGAATAATTTCTAAATAATGGTTTAAATTTTCCCAGAAATTCAGCCTGAAAATTGTTATATTCCAAATTTCAGACAAATAGGACTAAAAGAAATATAGGAAACTAACTGCTAAATTGAGAAGTAACAAATTCACCTAAATGAAAAAGTTGACCATGAATTAAAATGTGGCCAAGGAATAGGAAAATAAAGGCAATATAAGGCACTTACCTATGTGTTTGTACTGCATTTCTAACAGGATCTTGAAAAGACAAGTATAAATCCTTCCTATAAATATTTCATATTTATCAACTATCTTTTCATTTCTGGTTTGGTAGTACAAAAAATGCGAAAAATACTCTTATCCAGGAGAGCTATATTGAACACCTGAGCACTGAAGGCAGCTTGCTTTGTTCTGGGCCTGTGTGTATCAGGTGTGGTCTTGTGCTGATAAAAGGAAATGAGTTTTTCTCCTAAGGCTCTGATGGATCAGCCGTACCCCCTCTACAAAAAAGGCAAATGAAGTGCTTAATACACCACCAACTCAGGTCATGTCTACTTTTTCACTGGTCTGAATGAATTTCTAATTGGATTATGTTTAGAGAAGATGTACGAATCAGCAGATAGATGAGCAGTTAGATTTCAAAACTTTACTTTGAAAGGTTATGCCATGTGCTTCAGTGATACATTTGTTGGTAAAGCCCATTCCTGGAATTCAAAAGAAATTAATTTTGGTTTCGTTTCGATACTATTTGTTTTCCAGGATTCTATCCAAAGACACCATTTTTAAGAGTAGGGAGTAATTCCACTGAAATTTGCCACTAAATCCAGGACACAGTACTTTAGGGAATATTTATAGTCTTTGCATACTGTGATGCAGAATGTCTCCAATAAGGAGAAGGGAAGAAAGGATACTGAACAAAGAAAAGCTTATCTAATATATGCATTGGCAAAATATGATCTTTAGGTCAAATTTAGCCTACAAGCCAAGAATGATGGCATTTATTAATTTTTATTTTTAAATTATTTTCTAGGGCCACAACTGCTGTATATGGAAATTCTCAGGATAGGGGTCAAATTGGAGCTGCAGCTGCTGGCCTACACCTCAGCCACAGCAATGCAGGATCCAAGCTGTGTCTGTGACCTACATCACAGCTCACGACAATGCCAGATCCTTAACCACTGAGCGAGGCCAGGGATCGAATCCATATCTTCATGTATACTATCTGGGCTTGTTACCACTGAACCACCATGGGAACCTCTATTTTTACATTTTTAAAAGGTTATTAAAAACAAAGAAGATGTGGCAGAGACTAGAGACCAAATGTGGGCCACAAAACCCAAGATACTTAAATATCTGGCCCTTTACCAAAAAAAAAAAAAAAGAAAGAAACAAAGTTGCCAGCTCTTGGTCTAAAAGGATATTGTGAAAAGGAGTATTTGCTAACTTGAATATTGATGATAAGATGCATTAATTATCTTAGTATAGTAAAGTAAGAAATTGTAAGCATGTGTAAGAAATGCAAGAAAACAATAACACTGGACATTATAATTCCTGGTTTGGGTTAAAAGGAAATTGTAAAGAATACAGCATTTGGAAATACTCTAGGAGGGAAAAGGAGCCATGCTAAACATTCCATTGTCATTATGAGAATATATTATTGGTGATATTTGCAGACAAGATGTGATACCTACAGTAAAATGATGATACTCATAGACTATAAGAGAGATAGTTGTAGGTACTAAACTGAACAAAAAGATCAGGAAATTGCAGTTTAAAAAAAAAATGGGTAGAGGAGTTCCCATTGTGGCACAGTGGAAATGAATCTGACTAGAAACCATGAGGTTGTGGGTTCGATCCCTGGCCTCACTCAGTGGGTTAAGCATCCAGCATTGCCATGAGCTGTGGTGTAGGTTGCAGACACGGCTCGGATCCCAAATTGCTATGGCTGTGGCGTAGGCCTGTGGCTACAGCTCTGATTAGACCCCTAGCCTGGTAAACTCCATATGCTGCGGATGCAGCCCTAAAAAGACAAAAAGACAAAAACAAAACAAAAAAAAAAGTAGAGGAAAAATATCTAAACTCCAAAAAGTTCAGTGATTGCCATGCCCATTACTCAATACTTTAAAGTAATCAATCTTGCATTGTAAAATAAGAAATTACACACATGAAATAGTACACAGAGTAAAAGTTACCATTCCTAAATACATGCCAATTTTAGAAACTGCATTGTTAGTAGTCTTTAGGTTGTATAGCCATCCACATATTTTTCTATGCATTTATTTATTAATGCAAATATACATGTAACATTGGTTGCTACTTGTTTATTTTACACAAATGGAAATATACCATATGGATTTTTCAGTACCTTCCTTTTAAAATTTTGTATGTTCTATGATTATTATTATTTTGTATGTTCTAAGGTTTTCCATATTAGTATCATGTAGGATACCTCATTATTTTTAATTGCTTCAGAAAATTCCCTGGGTATGTAACATAATTAATTTCCTCTATTTTACACATATAGATAGTTCACTACTTTGCTATCATGAATAATGTACAATCTTTGGCCTATGTCTTCTGTCGTTAAAAAAAAAAAAAAAAAAAAAAAAAAAACTTCCTCTCAGTGTACCTCAGGCTCAGTTATCATTTTCAAATTCCTGTTGCATAGATAATTTATCATTATTCTTAAACACATTTCCTTAAAAAGCTCTTATTTCTTTAAATAATTGGATAATAACAACCCTTACATTATTTTAAAGTTTGATTTTGGAAAGAAAGAACCATTTGGTAAATATTGAGTGATTTGTTTGAATATAGATCTGGGTATTGATAGATAAAGATCCAGGATTCCAAATGTGTGATCTCATGCTTTATAAAATGTTAAGGTCCTTGTTATTAGAAATACCTAAAAATGGGCCAGATAGCCTATTTATACAGACATTTCAGAGGCAACCTAAATAGCACTCAATGAATGGTAAATCTAGGTCCTAACCTGAGAAACTAAAATTTTAAGAAGTTGGGACTAATTATTTGCAGTACATGACTGTTTGCATTTTATTCATAGTCATTCACATATAATCAAGTAATACTGGGCTAAAAAACGGGCTGAATATTTGGTCAAATATGCAATAAAAACTACTTTGCTTGACAAATATAGTAAATCTGCTGAATACTTTTGTGCTCATAATTAATAAAGAGTGAAAATTTCCCTGAAGATTGACCTTTCTTTGATTTCATGTAAACTGGAACTAGGTATCAATAGTTTACTCTCAGAACTATTACTCCAACATGACTAATTATCCATCATTGTTGAAAATGCAGCTTCAGAAATATTTGCTATGATTTATTTTTATACGCCTTTAGCAAATGATCCTTTCAGTTTTGTATCCTTCTCAAAGCAGGAATTCCTTGCTATCAGTTATAATCATATAAATAATTATTTGCCCTTAATTCTCTCTGTGCAGTAAATGTATTGGTTGGGTGATGCAGGCTGAACTTCCTATCTTGCCTCTTACCTTTGTGTCATAACTCAAAGGTATACTTGTGACTTAGAACAATAGAGAAATGGGTATTCAGCACACAGTAAATGGCAGAGTCATCTCAGGAAGACAGCAGATTTTATTTTTCCATCTCCTCTGAAAGGTTTTGCTATTCCTACACTAGGAAGAGCACTCACTCTCTTTAAGAACCTCCTTTGGATATTAACTTTGGAAACTGTCCACACTAAATTACCTAAACTCTCCATCCTCTTAGAGGGCATCATTACATTTTGGCCTCTGATGATAATCATTATAATTTGAAATGGCCAGTGGCAACTATGTCTTTGACATTTATTATACTATCTTTAGTGGTCTTTTACCATAGTCATAAGGGATGCTACTTTGTAAGAGTAGTGATATTAATTGCGACCATTATCTTGCCTCTCATGCTAAATTTTGGGTCAAATGATTGGTTTAAGTCTAAATGAGCAGTCAGGGATGAAAAGGACAAAGAAGTAGGAGGAAAATACATGACTAGTTTGAGTCCTGCTGCATACTGAGAGGTAATTTACACAAATCAGCTAGACAAAAACAGATGGGATGAGGGAGAGAGGGAGAGAGTTGACTAATGACACCTGACTGCCAAATGACCCTGTGGGTTTGAATGCTGGCAGGACACCTAAAGCTTTGCCAGCAGCCGCTTGGAACTGCCCAGTTCTCACTCTCATTTCATTTAACAGGCTAACCTTGGTCTTTCTATTGTTACCATCGCTGGGGAAATTTATACAGTATCGAACCGTGATCCAGGAAATACACATTCTAACTGGTTTTTCTTCTTTTAGAAGCTATGTGCCACCAAACTGTTAAGGAGTTTATTGTCACAAGAGCCTTATTTCCAACAGGGAAAATTTGATATATTTGTTCTTTTAAGAGCTTCTTTTGTAAACCTATAGTATGTGGCACCTTTTGTGGATGAATAAGAGCTGTGGTGAAAAAGACGACATAATTTATTCTGAGAACATGATTATATTATTAAATACTTTGCTCGTGGTAAAATACCTTTGATTCTGATAAGTGAGGAGTTCCTAAAACTATATATAATGGACTCCTACCTGTTCCCTATTCTCTTTCTTACTTTTAACTTTTACTCTCCTTCAACTACAAAATTAATGTTCATGGATGTATGTTGAAATACACCCTAGGCTTGGAATCAAGACTGTTAGGTGCTGCTATTGGCTATTACTGCAAACTAGCTAAGCGAGCTAAGAACCAAATTGGCGCCCTGTGCTTAAGTTTTCCTATATCCAAAAAGGCAATAACATGTTCTCACTAGTGCCTCTATAAAAACCATAATGTGTGTGTATAGAAAGTATAAAATCTGGATTACTAAACTTATATGGCTCTATCTAGAATATATTTCCAGTGGAACTTCAAAAGTTCCTAGACAATTAAAAAAATAATAAAAAACACTTAAAATCTTTCTATATCATCCAAGAAGCTTTAGAATATTGATAGTAGTTATGGATCTTTAAAAACCTATACATGTTCTTGATGACATATTATCCCTCGTTTTTTTGTCTTTATGGAACAGAAAGGTTATCTTGGATGTGTGAACTGGGACTATAGACTGAGGTCTAGGCCATATTTAATATTTCCATACCATACAATGCTAAATGATCATTACTACTGCCATTTGAAAAGTGATTTTCCTGAGTTCCCGTTGTGGTGCAGTAGAGGTGAATCCGACTAGTATCCATGAGGACATGGGTTTGTATTTCTTGCATTGCTGTGGCTGTGGCATAGGCTGGCATCTGTAGCTCCGAATCAACCCCTAGCCTGGGAACTTCCATATGCTGTGAGTGCAGCCCTAAAAAGACAAAAAAAAAAAAAAAAAAAAACCACCAAAAAACCATCAAAAACAAAAGTGATTTTCTGTGCTTCCCTTTTCTGGCTCTGGCCCTGGTACCTTGGAGAAGGCATTAATGTGAATACCTAGGGAAAATGAGCTATATTCTAAAATTTTAAAATTTTCAAGCTGAAACGAAAATTTGAGGAACAAGTCTGTTCAACCTGGTAATGAAATTACTCCCTCTTCCACATCCCTACCATTTCCCATGCCTGAATATAAAACAAATTCTAAGTTTATTTGAATTTACTCTGTTAAAATTGATGAACAGAGGCAATTGGTCATGGAAACAAATCCTAGATTATGAAAGCTGTGGCCCCTTGGAATTGGGCAATGGGCATTCCATAAGCTCACAACTGGGGAAAAGGCAGGTCCTCAGACACGACAACTTGGAAGGTAATTCTTGGAAAAGTCTCTAGGCCCTGGGGTTCAGAGATGCTTGAGAGAGTGATTGGGTAGTTGGGAGGATGGGAAATATCGGGGACAGTTAGAGTGAGAATCCGAAAAGAGAGAAAACTATGTGATCAATGAAGGTGGTTGCAGGATTACTGAACTTAAAAGCAGAAAATTCTCGAAATTTAATTAAGGAAATTAAAGAGAAGCAAGCCAACAAAGAATGGTAGAAATAGAGAACAAGATAGCTGAGGCACACACCCTCATAACATGACTCTGGCCTACAAGGCACTCTGATTCTTAGGACTCAGAATGAGTTTCTGGATAGCCAAAGGACACTAACTAGGGTGCTGTGCCTCACAGTGCAGAAACACATGGATCACATTCTCTCTCTCTACCCTTCTCCCAATCAAATAAGGTAGAGAAGAAAGTTCTCTTGTTATAACAGCTTTAATATTAAAGGCAAAGCTTTTATTCCTTGATTATAGCAATGATGATTTCCTTAAATTATAAAAATAGAATACTGTAAAATGTGCACACATAAACAAAGAGGGAAATTTCAGCTCTTCAAAATTACAGCAAAAGTTAGTATAAAAATTAAAATTAAGAATATATTAATTTTTCCAGTGATTTTTTTCCCCACCTCTGTTTACCAAGAACCTGCCATTCTCAAGGGTTTCATCATTTTCTCAATTACTCCAATGGTTCAGATATATATTTTTCTATCTACTACAATGGTTTATGTTTATAAGCAGAACAAAGAATATATAATTTCTATAAATATCAAACTCAATTTGTTTAGAAGTTTCTTTAGTTAGTGGAAATTTCTCAAAAGACTAAAAATTGTTTCTTTTAAAAAAATTACGAGGATGGGTATCTTAAAACCATATAATTTTGCATTGAGAGAGACAGGAACATAAGACAATTTAGAGGGAGTTCCCATTGTGGTTCAGCGGGTTAGGAATCTGACTAGTATCCATGAAGATGTGGGTTTGATCCCTGGCCTCGCTCAGTGGGTTAAAGGATCCAGCATTGCCTTAAGCTGCAGCGTAGGTCACAGATGCGGCTCAGATCCCATGTTAATGTGGTATAGGCCAGCAGCTGCAGCTCTGATTTGTCCCTCACCTGGAAACTTCCATATGCTGCAGATGTGGTCCTAAAAAGACAAAAAAAAAAAAAAAAAAAAGACAATTTGGAGAGTTTAGAGAGAATTTCTCAGACATATAAAATTTTAAATTGTCCACTTTTGTAAGTCAGGCCCCTCATTTTTAAAAACATTTTCTTTCAAAATGAAAGCTTTAGAAGATTTCCAGGTGATTTTATGTTGCTATAACTTCTATTTAGGAAAAAAGAGAAGGTGATTAAAGAAAGTATATTTCCTGAAAATACACTTTGACATCCAGATAAATATAGCTTCCAAATATAACATTAAAGTCCAACTCAACATTAAAAATACTTCAGTGGATTTAAAATTTATAGTTGTACTACATAAATATAGGCTGAATTGAGTTGCAGGCGTTAATGAAATTAACAAAATCAAATTCAAAAGAAGTCAAAATGAAAGTCTATTTAGTATTTTATCAATGTGTAATGCCATGATACAAAAGCAGCATCTGTGTAAATTTTCATAATTTCCTATTTCTCCAATCATTGTCAATGACAAGTTTTTAAAAATCTGCTTTAAAATGTGAGATTTTATATATGCACTTACATTAGAAAATTACCGTCTTTCAAAATATAATTTGAGAAACTTAAATGAAAATAAATCGAGACTCTACGTTAACAGATATAAATTAGGGCGGACTCAGAAACATGCAATAAATGGTGTCCATATTGGTTTCTTTCTTATGCTCACTATAACTGAAGTAATTATAAATATCTTGTCATATAATATTTTTAAAAAATATAATCAGATCACAGAATCTTAAACTTGAAGGCTTGAGCATAATCTAATACTCCCTTCTCCTACTATACACATTGCTTTCATAATATCTCAGGCAAGAGATAATCTAGATTTTACTTGAATACTTCCATTGATGGACAGATAATAAATTTATAAAACATCCCCTTCAATTTTTACTTGATTCCAAATATTATGTGTCTTCTTATAGAAAGTCAAATTTACCTTCCTGTAATTGCTGCACTTAGACGCTTTTCTATAAAATTTTAGATAACAAAATAACTTCACTATTTTTCCAAGTTATAATTCTTTGAAATTTTAAAGACAATTAAATAAATTAAAAAGAGACCCCTTATTGGGGCCTCTTTCCGAGACATAAAATTCCCTAGATGTTTCTCATTTGTTATGATTCCCTGACCAGTCACCAGTCTAGTTTTTCTTATCTCAATTTCATTATACCTAAAATTGACCCAGAGATAAGCATAGAATTTTTGTCGGCAATCTGTACAGGATCAACAAACCTTCCTATTTTGAATGTTGTATATTTGTTAGGAAGATCAATTATGCAATAGTGTGTTAGAGTAACACAGCAAGGCACTCCTATAAAAAAAATTCTTTACCTGGGCTTCTCAGAACTTATGAAGCCATGGATATGACAGCCACGGAATCTATGATCCCCCTGTATTTAATGTGACTATGAATATGTGTATGTTGTAGGGCAGAAAGCACATAACTTCCATTGGATTATTTAATGAGATCATGAATTCTGTGCAGTTCAGAACCAGAGTCTCTTAAATATCATGCATTACTATTTAACTAGTTATTCCCACCTTAACTATGTGCATTTGACTATTTGAAACAAAAGAACTATCTGAAATATGTATTCAAGGATCTGAATTTTACTCATTTATCACAGTGTAAACTCCAGATACACGGAACATTTGATTATGTCATTTTAAAAAAGTTACCAATTCCTTTCAGCTTTACCTAAGTTAAACCATAACATACCTGCCTCTATGCAATCCATAAAACATATGACTTACCTTTTGAGAATAAAAGTCTCTAAAATACTAGTAGAGTCACCCAGGTTGATGCTGGTATGTAAATCAAAGCTATGCGGTCAGATTATTTCTAATCAACCAGCGCTGAAAAATTGTAACTATCCCTTAACATTTCATGTTCTCATTAATTGTGAAAAACTTACAAATCCCTTGCCAAAATGAGACATCTTGTCTGTAGAATTTTTCTGACCCATTCATTTAATAAACCTATGTATTTGGTGTGTTTTAAATGAGTGCATCTGAGCCTCTGTGGGACCCTTCCTTACTTGAGAATTCAAAATCATCTGTTTAATAACTAGTGACTCAGGTACAGTTTGTCATAGTCTAAATTTTTCAAATAAATTAAAATAAATAAATAAATAAATATCATTCATACAGTTAAAGTGTTTTGGTCCCTTTCCTGTTTTTCATAATACTTCGGAAATCCTGGTCAGGGTACCAGGAGCAAACTACACATCCTTGGACTATAATTCATCTGAAGTCATTTAAAGGACTAAATGAATCAGTTTCTCTCCTCATCCATTGGATGTTGTACTGCTATACAATATGCCTCCTCTAACCTTGCCAGTGTCAAGATAATTCTAAGACAGAAGGCAGAAATAAAGAGTGTGTTTTTCATTTGTTTGTTTTCTTTTGTTTTGGTTTGTGTTTTATGTTCTCTTTATCACGACTTAATGTTCCCTAAGCAGTGGAATAATTCTTTCTTCTGTTGAAAGTCTCAATTTGAACTCCTTCCCATTGCTAGTTGTGCTTTACACAGCTTCAACTCATTTTGCACTGCAGCCCTAATGATAATGTTATTTTCAAGTTCGTGCCAGGCTTCATCTCTTCTCCTTTATTTTATATGCTGTTTTCTTGTGCATGTCCTTGATATATCCAGAAGTCATGCAAAATACATGTTAAGTCCCCATCTAGTAAGTTTTGGTGATATTGCTGTGACCAAATTTACTGCCCTGTGAAAACAATTCAAGCTCATTTTGCTTATTATTCATTCTCTAAATATCATTATAAAAATAACCTGCACTCATAAACATTGTCCACGACCCACCTGCTAATATGTATATGTGTGTTAACACAAATATGTTTTTACGTATATTCACCGTAAACTTATTTTGAGCACCCACTCTGTACTAAACATTATGCTGGCTGGTAGAAACATGAACACAAAGAATATAGAGCATCTACCTTTTAAGAATCTCTGGTAGGGGAGAGAAAGTTTAAAAAGTAATTACAATTCAATGGAATGTATTAAAGAGTTGTTTTACATCCTATGACTGTACTCTGGAGGGGGCAAACAGTGGTAGGAATAGAGAAGAAGCTGGATAATGTATAAAGAGAAAGATGGCATTTGAGTTTTGAATCCTGAACAGGGACATTAGAGAATGATTCCCCCCCCCCAAAATTAAACAAAGGGAATTGCAAAACATCAGACCGATGCATGTTTCAGAGACATTAAGACAAGAAATGGAAAATTATCTTTGAAGTTGATCACCGATTATTTCCAAGAGTGCAGTTTCACTGTCTGATTAGATTAAAAAGGCATTTTTATTATTTTTAATTTTTTTTATAATTACTCAATGAATTTTACTACATTTATAGCTGTACAATGATCATCACAATCAAATTTTATAGCATTTTCATCCCAAACCCCCAGCGCATCCCCCCACCCCCCAACCTGTCTCATTTGGAAAGCATAATTTTTCAGTCTGTAAGTCAGTGTCTGTTCTGCAAAGCTCATTGTGTCCTTAAAAAAAGGCATTTTTAAAAAATTGTTTTTTGTTTGCTTGTTTTGTTTTCTCAGTGCTATGTTACTGAGGTATGAGAAATTGGATACATTTAGTGTTATAGTATACAACACCACCAGTGTCATAGCACGGTGATATAGTGTAGCTGATTTTGAGTCCTGTATAGGACCACCAAAGAAATTATTTTTTTTTCCTCCCAAAAGATAAGCAACTCAGGGTTATTCTTTTATTTTATTTTTTATTTTTTATTTTTTTGTCTTTTTGTCTTTTGTTGTTGTTGTTGTTTGTTGTTGTTGTTGTTGCCATTTCTTGGGCCGCTCTCGTGGCATATGGAGGTTCCCAGGCTAGGGGTTGAATCGGAGCTGTAGCCACCGGCCTACGCCAGAGCCACAGCAACGCGGGATCCGAGCCGCGTCTGCAACCTACACCACAGCTCACGGCAACGCCGGATCGTTAACCCACCGAGCAAGGGCAGGGACCGAACCCACGACCTCATGGTTCCTAGTCGGATTCGTTAACCACTGTGCCACGACGGGAACTCCCAGGGTTATTCTTTTAAATCCATACATGGTAGATATTACATATATAAATATATACAATATATTATAATATATTTACTGTTTGTTTCTGGATGGAGAGGTTAACATATATATGTATTCATATATATAAAACTATTTGTTTCCAGATGAAAAGGTCAACTCTATCCCTCTTTTTCTCCGTGACTGTGTATAACAAACTGGTATACTGGCACTTCCCTATTTTGAGGTGAATAGTATGTGTAATGTGACATTTTTCTATTTCTTTAAATCCTCTTTGATCATATATGGGAATCTCTAGTAAATTTATTTTGCTTGAATCTCAGGAGAGGATGCTATTTCCATATCACTTAAAAAAGATAAAATTCTGCTCTTGAATTCTATCTATATAGTTCATTGTTAACTTCCAATGTCCTTTCTTTTCAAAATAAAATAATAAGAGATCAAACTGCCCCTTGTGTCTCTATAGGCTACATTTTAATTTCTTATTCAAGACGTCAAAGTCCAAATACTGGAGATACAGCTCCTTTATTGTGATAGCATTATTTGTTTCACTGTGTTGTGTAGTTAAAATGGGTTGATTTAGTTTTATCTTATACACACTTGCAAAGAGCCTGCCACTGAATATTCTTGTCACATCATGCAGCTGCCTCCATTTTCCTTAGCAAAGATTAACTGAATTCCAAAGCTCCATCTTGGGGCTGGGGGCATCCTTGCAATTGGTTGTGTGAATCTTTTTATTTGTCCATGGCAAATGTTCTTCTTCATCAGGCCTTTATCCAGTGGAATAAGTGCAGATGCTTATAACTGTTAATTTTCACTGATACCTATTTTCTCTTTTTCTTCTTGACACTCCTTTGTTCTAATTATTTAATATGTCATTTTTATTAGTATAATTGCGAAGTTCCTCAAGTTCTCACTAAGTAGGAGACTTCATTAAACTCTGAATATTCAGGAGACATTGGACTAACCTAAGTTCTTCACATACATTAACCGATCTGTGAGTTATGTTAACATTCACTAGGACTTCTATTATCATTGTTTTACAAACAAGGCATCTGAAATATAGAAGCATTAACTGAACCAAAGCCAAAGATGTGATACATAGTGGAGGGAGGGTCCATTTTTTTTTATACTGATACTGATCCTATTACCTAGAGGCTTATGCTTTTGATTTTCTGGAATTCTCCTTGGATTTACTACTTTCATCCTACCTAGGAATGAAAGTAGTTTTATTTATCCTCTTAAATAAACTGGAGCATAGAACACATTCTTCAAGTCCTTTACTCTCACCTCTGGAAGGGTATCAGCTTACTTTTATAGCACCCATAATTGGCAACTGCCTTGGGCAGAAAGACAAACATAGCACATGGCCTGCAGGTTGCTAGAATGGTTCCCTTAGTGCCAGATTGTTTGGGCATTAGAATGAAGCAGTCTTTCCTGACTTCCTCTAAACAGTCTTTCTCTAAAACAGTCAAGGGAAACTACCTTTTTGCTCTGGGTTGCAGGCTGTGACACTGTGGAATGCAAGAGAAAAGAGAAGGCACTTCTTGAATCCTGACTTCATCCCAGTCTTTCCATTCTCCTCTCCTTTCCCTCATAGTCTGATGGCATCCCTTGTAAGTGTGATTCATAGGACCTATGGAAGCTCTTTTCTACGTCACTGCCATGTCTTTGGGGACAAAGATTAGCTATAAGTTTTGTGCTCTTTGGGTGACTATACTTCTAAATACTCAATATGATATGTGAGCCAAGATCTAAGATTATCAGATAAATAAGCTCTGAACTGGATGCCTCTAAAAAAGAGAGAGAAACAGAAAAATCGAGTACCAGAGAGGCATTTTTATGCTAAAGGACATAGTTCACCAAGAAGACCAAGTCAAAAACTGTTTATAGGAAGGAAAGACCAAATAAATTTTGTCAGAACTTTCTATTTTGAAAGTCTGCTAAACTCTGAAAATTAGAGGTAAGCAGCATATTTGGCATTTATTTTAGGTATGGTAATTCGCAAAGCATTTTACCAAACATAATCATTCATCCTTCATCCAGTAATTATAGGAGCCCCCTTGTTCTCCTGTTCTTAATGCCTATAGATTTTGCTTTCATTGAGATCATTGTTTATCTCTCATGAACACTGCTAAGTAGCCTCCTAAGGGTTCTCCCTGCCTCCCTGTAAAATCAGTAAAAAATCTTAAGTATCCCTATCTTTTGGGCAACTTCCTTCTGACATTTGTGTGTATTTTGACGAACACCTTTAATCTGCTTTTGTCGTTTTAATTTATAAAGAATTTAAACTCAGCTTTTAGGCCTATCCGTGGTAGACACATACACTCCCTTCATTATGACCAGTTTAAAATGTCTAATGATTCCACTTGCAAACCTACCACTGCTCCCCCCAACCCCTGCTGCCATCCTCCAGGTCATGTTCATGTTAAGATACATATAAACCTTCATAGAATACTATCTACTACATTTATAAATCAGTGAAAATAGGAGGCAAGTTAGAGGTAGTCCTGAAAATGCGTGTTTTAAATTTTATTCCACTCACTTTAGGGAATTGGGAATATGATTTGATAGCTTAGATTAAGCGTGGCCAAGGCTGTAAAATTTCTTCTGTCTAGTTTTTTCCTTCCATTATACTGAAATACAGATTCCCCTTTACATAGGCAATAATGTATTTCAAGTGCTTTAGAATTATTAGCGACCAGAACTCCCTCAGGAGTGACTCCTTTTAAGTCCTGAAACCACAATTCTTCAAGGATATAAAGTGTAGCTAATTTACTTACCTTATCTGACCCAAAGTAGAGGTTTTAAAATTCATTCAGACCCAACAGGGAAGACTATGCCCAGGTAGTATTTTCCTGTTAAACACCTCTTTTTAGAGATGTGTAAGAGTAAGCTGGTAGAAGAAGGAATCCATATTTTCCCTGTCTGTGTTATATGTGTTTTGGGGATAGAAAAATTTAGAAGTTGCATTGCAGCAATTTCTGTTGACAAGAAATTCAATTAAGTTGCAGTGGGGGTTGTTTGGCTGATAAAATTCCTGAATTTAGGAGTCTATCCAATGTTTTGACACTTTAGAAACTATGTATCAGCCTTTCTTAAAGACTCACCAGTAGGGAGAACAAAACAAAGCACAAGACACCATCTCAGATGGCAGCAACATCAGTAGCTGTGAGAATATTATTTCTGTGGGTTGTATGTTCAATCTTCATTGTAATTCTCCCTTGCCTATCATCCAATTTCTTTTAGACCCATGTGGTACCAATTTTTTGAAAGCTTATTGTAGTAGTGTTAACAATTTAAATATCAAATTACCCCCTAAATCATAAGGAAATAAGTCCGTATGGGCTCGCAAAGTTTCCTCTTCAGGCCTTGAGATTCTAGTTATCTGTTTATTTGTTTCTTATGAGAAATAAATTGTGCTTAGTGCTGCATTTTATAAAGGACTTAAAATGTGTGGGTGTCCCACAAAGTGTTTGACTTCTGCGGCATTTTTAAAAATAATCATGACTTGAAAAAGATTTCAATATTTTAGTGATGATAATAAAAATTGCTTTGGGTGAAATTTTGTATTTTATATCACAGTCCACAGGAAACTTTTACAGATAAGTGATAAACCTGGAAAATATGGGTTTATAATGGAAATGTTGACAGACTCTAGCAGGTGCTGCTGTAATATCTTAAATCTGATTTAAAAGAAGTTTTCAATGATGTTTCCCAAGCCAGTCTTTTGGAGAACACAAGTTAAAAAAAAAAGTTTTCCACTACCTCGATGATTGATGAAAATATGAGGAATTTGTGGCCAGATACCTTGAGGGCACCTATGAATAATACCACAGCACTTGTAACAGGAAAAAAAAAAAAAAAAAAGAGTATGGAGAGACTATTGTCCTCTAAGAAGCCACCTATTAAAGTCTCACTGGAGAGAGGCATTTTGATAAAATGATAGCCCACAAGTGCCATATGGATTATACTGGTATGCTCTCGGATAAAGGTGGCAATGAAATAAACTGTCATCCAACTTAGTTATGTTTTAATAAAAAAATTTTATGGGAGGATAATAACAAGAGTAGCTGTAACTAAGATCATGATTCTAGAAGAAATCAAGTCATTATACTGATATCCATAATGTGTGCTCTCCCACATTTTCCACAAAATTATAGTACAAGTTATATGGCTTCGATAAATTTTAGACTTTAACTTTTATAGATTATGACAGGAAATAAGAAATAGTTCCTTCAATTATCTAAGTAAGATGCAGAACTAATTCGTCAGGAGTACTATCAATTTGAGGTCATTGCCTTGCCCTGTCCCTAGAGCATACAGTACAGTGGTCCTGAGAGAGGCAATGTGTGGGAATGCTTAGATCTGTCTGTGCTAGTATCACACATTTATGCTTATTAGCTATGTGAGTCTGGACAAGTTACATAACCTCTCTGAGTCTCAGGGTTTTCATGTAAAATATAAATAATATGAACAATAATAACAAGAGTGATAATAGCCAGTGTCATTGGGTGCTAGTATACACCAGGCACCGTGAAAGGTAGTTTACACATATAAACTCATCTAAAATAATTGTATCTATCTTATAGTTTGTGGTAAGATTAAAAGAGATATATCATGCAAAGACTTAGCCCAATGTTAAGCATAGCCTCTAGGCAAGTGTTAGCTGGTTTTACTACAGGATTGAACTTGCTTTATGAATTCTTAGGTTAAAGAGATATAAGGGTCATTACTTTCCATTATTGTTACTGCCATGAACTGTCTTATTGGTCTATAGGAAATCAAACTATGACAAGAATGCCTGTCCCACAAAAGCTCTGATCCATACCAGCCAAGACTGATTGCATCCTAGGGACTGGGAAGAATTCATGAAATTTTCCCAACCCCACCATGAAAGACACTTAGCTGTACACTCTTGGTTTAGGGATTGTCAGACATTCTTCCAATCAATAGTAGAAACTGAGTCATTTCAGGCTTGTGTCCTAACTTGATGTGCCAAAGATTTAAAGAAATAGCCATCTAAAATTTTTAAAACAAAATATAAATAATTGGACTCAAATTTTTGTTTGATGATATATATATTTCACAATCTGAGTACCAGCACCAGATGAAGAACAGTATTGATCTCACAAAAGCCATTCCAACCCATATTAGCTATATTTTTATGGAATTCTTTCACCTTGCGTAGAAATTAACTTATGGTTTATTCTTTTATTTAGAACATAGACATTTTTGTGAAAGCTTTATAAATTCCATTTCATTTTAGCAGAATAACTGATAAATCTTAACACATACTAGAAAGAATGAAAATACAGTGGAATCATTGTGTCTTAAAAAATAAAATATTTTTAATTTTCAAGCTCAGCTCCATCTGACAAGGGACTACGAGGGACTTCATAATGAAATCCTTGGCTTAAACCTTATACCACAATTTCTACTAGAGCATCCCCATTAGTAAACTATATCCATGCTAATGTGCTTGCTTGGGGCAATAATCATCAAAGTCCCTAGTTCTGGTCCTTGCCAGTGAAAGTGCACCAGGAGTGGGTGATATAGTATCGTAATTATACAATCAGCAGTGTCAAGGCATTGAGCATTGGGAATAGCAGATTCCTGAAGCTTAAAATGTGGCTAGCTGATAGATGATTGTCATTAAGCTCATCCTTTGTTCACTTCGTGACAGGGTAGATACTGAGCTTAGGAAAGGATTCTTAATGAAGGTTAAAATCTTTGACCCATAGCCACTCTTCCTGTGCTCATAACCGCTCAGCTCCCCTTTCTTTCCACAACTACACATTTATTCTGTTCAACTCTCACCTTAGCTTGATAAAAAAAAAAATGAGCATCTGCCAACAAGCTCCTTTAATCAATCAAATGTAGATAATGAAATGTGAAATTTTGTACAAATACTGTTTAGCCTAGTATTTCTAATCATGACAGTAAGTGACTCTCCCTGTTCTGCACTCCTTTCCATCTATACATACTTAATGGGATATCTGGAATTTTGGCTACCTAGAACTATTCTATATTTAAAATAAACTAGTAAGTGTCTACATCTTACTAATATACTTATATTTAATACATAAAAAAGCACACATATGTGCATATATGTGTGTGTATATATATGTTTGCACACACTTATATAATCTATGTACATTTTATTTTATCACCTATGGTACTAAATATAATATTCTAAATTTTTGAGCATTCTCAGAGTGCAGAAGATTGGCAGAAAGCCTTAAATGCTTTCTTTCATTCATTTTCAGCCTGTCTTCCTTATTAACCTAATTTGCCTCCCTTCTGGCTCCATGCCCTTCTGGGTTTGATTGCGATATCTCTCTTCTGCAGCCAGTGACCTGCTAAACTTTTGTATGGTAATTAGAAGGTGCAGAAGTAGGAGTGTAGATGCTTCTACTAAGTAATTGTAAGAGGATCTAATACTACATTTTGACTGCTGCATCCATCTTGGGTCACATAACTACACAGAACCAAGTCTCTCTTCTTCATAGCCACTACTATAGTGTGTGTGTGTGTGTGTGTGCATGTGTGTGTGTGTGCGCGCACGTGCAAATCTATAGAAGATATCTTTTAAAGTAAGAGTCTATCAAATCACCAATGCTAGGATCAAGCAGTGTTATACACCACATAGTGTTATACATTATGATGTATTATAATGTGGGAAACATGGTAAATTCAAAAGAAATTTAAAAAATAAGTAATTATTACCAATATAGATCATGGCTAACTCAGTATTACCAATATAGATCATGGCTAGAGTTGTGTACACTTAAAAACAAAGAACTAGGAGGTTTGTATGGTTGTAAAGGGATGACATGAGGTCATGAAATATTTCTATAACTTAACCGTGGCAATGGTTATATAAATCAACATTTGATGAAATTGCATAGAACTATACACATTGACACATCCAAAATCTTATGTAAAATGGGCAAAATCTGAATAAACTCTATGGATTGCAAATTCCTGCTTGCAATATTGTACTGTTTATGGAAAATGTTATCAGTGGGGAAATTGGCGAGGAACAAATGGAAATGCTCTTTCAATTTTTTTGTAACTTCCTATGAATCTATAATTATTTCAAACCACGAGGTTAAAAATAAACCTGTCTGGAGAAGAATTTGGGCAGGTGTAGAGGAAGTAAATCTGTGTGTTGCCTTCAGTCCCAATGCGGCTTTTCTGTTTCCAATCACATTGTTTGATCTCCACATTCTTTGTTTCTCTTTTGTGCAACAAAATGCAAGTCCTAACTCTTTGAATTACCATAAACATCCTGAAATCTGTGGGAAGAATGTCACTGTATGCATACATTTAAAAGATCATGATTATATATTACAACTTCCTGACAGCAATATTATAACAGCCATCTACCTCTACAGCTTTAGAAACAAAAGCCATAGGGGAGCCGTAAACTAGATATGCAGGTCCTGCTAGTTTGCTTCTGCATTTGAGACAATCACTGTGCACCTAAAATCTGCTACAATACCAAACTTCATTCACTTAACCATGGCTAATAGATGTAATCGTGAACACTTTACACACTTAAAGTACAATTTAATCCATTTGGATTGGAAAGCTTTCACTTTTCTGTCAAAAAAAAAAAAAGTACATTAAAAGTACTAGCTATACATCTACAGTAAAGAATTAAGTCCTTTACTTTTTGGATGTGTATGGTAGCTGAATGAAAAATCTTTGCCATTTATAGGATGCAGTAACTTAGTAACTTCCTGGCTGAATTGGAGTTGCTCAGCATGCCAAACAAAGCCACGGGCAAAGCAAAGCAAAAGTGAAGGTTGCTATTTTATAAGTTAGACAAGAAACAACCTAAATGACTTCTCTAAGGGAGAGACCTTCATATTTCATGCAAACCCCAGGAAATAATTAAGGCTTCAGTGCAATTCTGGGACCTGTGCTCTAGAAACTGCCTCAATAAACTTCATTTTCATCTGGTACAATAGAGATCTTCTCTTATCCCTTACTATCTCTTTTATATCATCCTCCTTTAAGGCAATGAAATTTGGCACATAAATAAAAACATGAATTTGTTTCAGGGAGGGGATAAACATGATTCAAATTCAGCCAGGTGCTTTATCACCAGTTTGGGAGGTTGCAATGTTATTAGACATATATAAAGATGGAGAGGAAAAACTAGTGGTGGAAAAAAGAGGTTTAAAAAACCCAAAAAAAAAAACTCTTGGAAGATAAACTGAAAACACAAAAGCACTTGAAAGTAAAAATAAGCTAGCTGCCTCTCATTTAAAATTTTATATTTTATAAGGGGAAATAGTTCATTAGATCACTTGAAACTTATCATGAAAGGTATATGATCTTTGAGACAAATTCTCTCTAATACTGCAGTTATTTCACCTAAATTATAAATGAGAAGTCCACACCACACATTTTACAGAGTCAGGGTCGGGTGCTGTTGTCCGTTGATCTAGGCTGGGGTGACTGGGTAATAAATGAACTCAGATTGTGGCTTTGTCACTAAGACTTGTGGCCTTAAATGGATTATGTCACCTTTTCAGGCTTCAATTTCCCGATCTTCAGCACAATCAGATGGTCTTAAAGCTGGTCTCTGTGAGGACCTAGGGAACCCTCAGCTTTTCATGAAGCCCTCAGCCCTCTGTTGCTGTTCCCTGGGGCTCAGTTTTATTTGCTTAGGTTTTCAAGTAAAATTCCACTTGACAAAGCAATTTCACTCCTTAAAAATTTTAAATTGATGAACTAGATTATCTTTGGGAAGTCTTTGCTGTGCCAAAATTTCAATAAATTCTGGTATTATTTTAAAGATTCATCACCTTCATAAAGGAACTTTAGACTGGTCCTTTCCATCTGATATTTTTCTATTACTTTCCTTTCCTTTTGTATACAGCAAATTACTTTGATAGCAATTGGTGTTTTTTGCTTGTTTCTTTAGAATACATAGGAAAATCTGTTTCTAGTTTGGATTCTTCATCTTGAAAGGGTTTTTATATTGCAGTACCTAAAATTGTAATTCCAAGGCAACAGCACCCTGGAGATAAGCCTCTCACAGATTTTGTTGTTTAAGAAATTGGCTTATTTCTATCCAGCAAGTGGAGGTGAGACTAGAACATAAATGAGACTGAACCTAGCAACCTAGAGAAATATATTTTGGTTCCCCAAAAACAAAGAGGGAAGAGGAAATCACTGGTGGCAGTTCCAGAGGGGGCTGGAACTGGTGTTTTGGTGGTGGTGAGGGAACCTATGCCTCTACTTTCACTCTCACCCACAGAGTAGTAGGCCTTTCCCAGGAGCAGTCTAGATTGCTCCTCAGACTCTGGAGGACTAAACAATATGAGACAAAGATTTGTAGGCACAAGTTCCAGGTAGCTTGATGGAAGAGAGAAGTTAGATGAAGAAGAATCTGATCTTCCAGTTACCACAGTCAGCCCAGTCCAGGTCAACTGACAGCAGCCAATGCCCCAATGTGTGAGTGATTCCAGCCAAGACTCCCAGAGCCACCTGGAACACCCAAACTCATGAGCAATAAACACTTAGCTTATATGCCAAATAAAAAGGAGAGATGAAAATTATTTGGAAGCTATAAGGACTGTGCTGACTTGACAGAGAGATTGGAGACCTCTGGTTCCATAGAGCTGAACAAGGATCATCTTCATGTACCAATTATGAAGGTTGGAAAAATGGAGACTCTATTCCTGTTTACTAAGCAAGCACTGTGTATTCCTTATCCGATTCTCCAAAATCTCTAGAAGAATCCTTATGGGGATCTACCACCACATGATTACAGTGGAATTTCTGACCAACTCTGACAGGTGAGCACTAAGCTGGAATTATTTTAATTTGCAAAAAAAAAAAAAAAAAGGAAAGTAATGTGATATCCCTCCAATCTAGTATTTCAAACCCAATCAATCTCTATTTAATATGAAGAAATGATGAAAAACACTTCCCTGGGGCACATTTGTGTTTTATCTTGGAAAAAAAAAATAAAGTGAACCTTTTATTACTCAAGCATACTGAAGCATACAGTGATCCTCGTGAAATGGATAGCTTTGAGAGCACTGTTCCATGTGATTACACAAAAAGGTCAATATTTGCTGAGCAATACTACATGTTAGGCAACACATTGCAATACTGACCCATTTTATTGTTTATTTAATTGTTACAATAAATAACCCTATGTGGTAAATCTTATTATTCTGATGTTTAAATAAAGAAGTTCAGAGAGTTTAAGAAATTTGTTCAAAATTTCACAGCTAATGCCTAAGTTTTGGGATTCAAAGGCAGATATTTCAAATTCTAAAATCCATTTTCTTTCGCCATTGTAATTATATTAGTTTCTCAATGGAAGTTTGCCATATTCATGAGTACAAGAATAAGTGACTACAAATGATTAAAGGAATATAAATAATTATAAAAGAATAAAGGAATATAACACAAATCAATAAAAACACATATATATGTGTTATATAGAAACTATTGTCTAAATTTTCAGATAGTATCAATTGTTCCTATTAATTTATTAAGTCAAACTTGATAAACATAGATTTAGTTCTTTTTATGCAGGCCCAAGTATTCTCATTTGGCATAAGAGAAAATGACTCTTGTAGCTCTCATAACTATGATTCAGAAATTTAAACCCAGGTTGTATATCTCTATGGTTCTTTAATTTTTATGCTACACTATGTTATCTTTCTGTAAAAGTTGTATCTAAATTAATTTTGATGATAATACATGTTAAACAATGTTTTATAACTTTACTTGCTATTTTAATAGCATCTACTAAGCACTAAATTTTGGTAGTAAATGTAAAAGCTGATACATGATCTCGTTTAACTATCACAAGAGCAGGGAAAATGAAGTCTGTTGCCCATTTTATAGATAAGAAAACAGATTTAGAGACAGTAAGGAATTTACCTGAGTCAAACAGATGATAAGTGATGGAGCTACAATTGGAACACAGTGCTGCTACCTCCTAAATTCTGCTTGAAAAAACTCCCGGGTGGTACCATCCCTCATCTCTCACCCATGAAGCAATGTTTTTGTTTACTTGTATTTTGTGTCTATCTTCCCCAGTGCAATGTAAAAAACTGTGATAGAGAGACTTGTTCTTTCTTAAAATCCCAGAACTTGGAATAGTACTTTCTACGTCATAACAATGTTTTAGAAATGAGTAAATAAAAGGATTGTCCTTGATTAAACAAAGACCACCAATGTTCTCCTTTGCAATTCAAATTTCAAATGAATTGTCCTTGATTCTGAATGCAGTTCTTCATCCCTCAACTATTTTAGAGCTGGAGCTTTGGAAAGTCACTGAATGTATTTATTATGAATAACACTGAGTCATATGCATGCTACTGAATTTCTCTAAATATCTAATGACAATTTATTAGAAGGTATAATAGAGTCAAACTTAAATAATAGCAGTAAAAAAGAAACATAATAAGCTAACTTTCATCCTTGTCTCTTTCAAAAAGTGGCTGTGACTGGAAAAAGTAATCTCTCTGTTTTAATTTACATTATGAAATGCCATTAATTGTAGTTTGTCTATGCCACTAACATTTTGGCTTCCAATTTCAATATATTTTTTCTATTCCATTATAAAATATATAATTTCTCTGCATCAAAACATACCCCCCAAACCAATTTCTAAACTTCTAAACAATATTAGAAGTAATTATCACATTATTAAATGTAATAAATGCCAATTTTATCTTTTCTAGAATGTTGGTAGTTTTCTGTCACTTTTGCAGAACTGTATTTGTTATTTTAAAATTAAATACATGTGCATAACGCTGAGGGCTTATGGAGTTTGGTCTTGACCACAAACAAATCAGAAATTTCAGCACCCAGTTCATACTGATATCAGACATTCAGATTTGAAACTAATTTTATTCATGTAGAAGAAAATGGATGAGTCAAATGAGAAATTAAAGTTTCCTATCACTCTCTGTAGCACTGCTAGAGAACTATAGAAAGGAATATAGAAGGAAAATAAATGAAGGTTCTGTTCATGTTATACATTTAAGCTTCAAAGAAGATTTCACATTTGTGAATAGAAGAGAAATTTCTTTTCTTTCCTTCTTTCTTTTTTTGTCTTTTTGCCTTTTCTAGGGCCACTTCCATGGCATATGGAGGTTCCCATGCTAGGGGTCTAACCAGAGCTGTCTACGCCAGAGCCACAGCAACACGGGATCCGAGCTGCGTTTGCGACCTACACCACAGCTCACGGCAACGCCGGATCGTTCACCCACTGAGCAAGGCCAGGGTTCGAACCCGAAACCTCATGGATCCTACTCCGATTTGTTAGCCACCGAGCCATACGGGAACTCTGAGAAATTTATTTCTTAACACAGAAATCTTCCCTCCTTCCAGTCATGGTGAACTATGTTTTTGAACTGAGAGAGAGAGAGAGAGAGGTTTTTGTCTCCACTTTGCTCCTCACACTAACTCCCAATCTGCTATCAAGTATAAAGAAACTTAAGGTGCACAGTCACCTCTGAATGTTACACAAAATTAGGTTTCACAATAGAATTCCCATTAACTCCATCTGGGAATATCATATGGACAAGAAAAGCAATTTGGAGGATAAACAACTGGGTGTGTGTGGAGTTTTCACTGAGGCTCAGCAGGTTACAAACCCAACTAATATCCATGAGGATGTGGGTTCGATCCCTGTCCTTGCTCAGTGGGTTAAGGATCTGCTGTGTGGTATGAGAATAGATGCTACATCTTTTGTATCTGAGATTTAAAAATTGAGTTTATTTTTGAAATGACATCATTAAGGTGCTCTAACTATGAATATGTTTTTCCTTATTGTTTTCACCACAGATATTATCTAAAATAACACATGGTGTACACTCTTACTCTATGCTAAGCAGCATTTGTAGCACTTTACCAATATTATTATATTCTCATGATTTCTCTATGAAATGAGTACTATTATTATCCTCATTGTCAGGGGGCAGAGAGATTAAGTAACTTGTCTAGGGTCATGCAGCTGGTAAGTGACGGAGCTGGGATTTTGACCCATTCTGTTTGGTTCTGTATGCTTAACAAAAACTGGTGTCAAACTATACATTTTAAATCTTGTGGGATGGAACATGGAATGAGAAAAAAAATAATGTGTGTGTACATATATATATATATATATATATGACTCAGTTACTACGCTGTACAGCAGAAATAACACTGTAAAACAACTATACTTTAATAAAAATAAGATAACATTTTAAAAAAGATGCAGATAGAGAAAAAAATTCTTAATTTATAGTATCATTTGGGATAAGTATCAATACGGCATAACTCAAAAAACAGTTCTGAATTTGCTTTCTCATATTATTTTGTAAGTAAAACATCAATTTAAGGAATCCCCCCATAATTAAATAAATATCTAGTATTTTCTCCAAAAATTAAGATAGATGCTGATGATAGGGAAAGTAAAAAGTATTATTCATGATAGAATCTTATTTATTTATTTATTTATTTATTTATTTATTTATTTATTTTTGGCCATGCCCGTGACATTCTTGGGCCAGGGATCGAAACTGCACCACAGCAGCAACCTGAGTCACGGCAGTGACACCACCAGTTCCTTAACCTTCTAGGCTACCAGGGAAATCCTGGAATCTTTTCTTTTATGGGCATGATGATAAGACACAACTACAGATAAAATGTCATGCTCCTCACCACTGCTCAAATCTAGGAGCAGCACAAGTGACTTTAAGCTGCAGTGATGTGTAGGTATATGTATGGAGAATGAGTGCAGAATTGTTTAAAGACCTGGTTTAGGTCTCAGAGTACCTGATATAGAAACCAGACATCTCAGCCTACTTCTCTGAGGACTTAAGTTCCTCCATACTCCTCATCTATAAACTGCGGGAATAGCAGGTCGTACCTGCTAGAATTTCAGTGAAGATTAAATAATACGATAGATATAAAGTGCCCAGCAAATGCCTTCTGTGTAAAATATACTTCATCCACATGGACACAGTCATTATCAGCGTTACCCGCTGTGAAATTCCTTCATTGTAAACTCACATACACTTTTCAGAATCTGTGAAGTTGTGTTGAAAAACTGTTTACTTGTTAGCAACTACTATGAAGGAAGGAATTTTCACAATTATCTTCTATTTTTGGATTCATAAAGCACCAGAAAGACATATGGTATTATACAAATATTAAATAATAATATGTTCTGCTCTGCTTACCAAATTAAATCAAGTTCTAAATGCTGCATAAACAGAGTGAAAATGGCTGCCAGTAAGAAACAAACATTTTGATGTTTAAATTTGTGTTGCTCTTACATAAAATGTTGTAGAATGAGGTATCAGTGGAAGAATGGAAAGAAAACTTGGAACTTTCCATTCTAAGAATGGATAAAAGTTTAAAAAAAAACCTTTCTTCCTCATATACATAAACATAGATTAGAGGTTCTACTATGTATTTACTGGCTGTGGGAAGTCAATCATGTAATTTAAATTTTCTGTGACTCATTTTATTTACCTGTGAAGTGGGCATAATAATGTTGCTTACCTCATAGGTTTGTAATGGGGAAAAATAATGGATAAAATATACAGAGTAGTGGTTTACAGAGTAAGTACTTGATGTTAGTAGCCATAATTATTATTTCTTCTACTAAATGTTACACTTTCCAGAGATATGTTATAACATGAATATCAATTGGTGAATTTACAGCATCATACCCACCCTAGCTTTGTCAGTTTTAAGGGATGTAGCCTAAATGAAAGCGGTTATTGTAGTAATTATGATGATGATATCTCATTTTCATAAAACCTCTCAGTAAGAATTGGAAGTTAAGAAGCCTCTAAGCTACTGGAATTGTTATTTGTAAAGTACTTGTGTTTACTTGACCAAATTACTCATATTTTCTAGACATCTCTAAACCAATTCTCTGTTTCAGGGCTTTCCACCTATAGCTAATAAAAGAAGATTGTTTTTAAATAATCCATGTTCTAGGAGCTCACCCAGAGACCTTACAAGAGTTATGCTATTTAATATTTGTAAATCACTAGGAGGAAGTATATTAATTTTCTACTGCTGTACCTAAGTACCACAAATGCAGCGGCTTAAAACAATACAAATTATTTACTTACAGCTCTGCATGTCAGAAGTCAAAAATCAGTTTCTAAACAGGACTAAAATCAAGGGATTGGCAGGTTGCTTTCCTTTTGGAGACTAGACGAGAACCTGATGCCTTACTTTTTCTAGCTTCTAGAGATCGACTGTATTCTTAAGCTTCTGACTCCTTTCTCCATCTTCAAGGCACATACATCACTCCAGCTTTCCTCCCAATTTTATTTCTTCTCTCTCTTACTTTCATCTTTCTGCCTCCCACTTATGTGGATTCTCAGATTAAACTGGGCCCACTTGAATGATCCAGGATAAGCTCCTCATATCAGGATCTTTAATTTCATCACATCCACACAATCCCTCTTAATGTGTAAATTAATATATTCACAGAGGCTGGAGGTAGGACATAACATCTTTGAAGGCAGGAGATTGTTTTTAGACTACTATAGGTAGATACCTTATATTAATTTTATAGATGAGGAAACATGTAATAATTACCCCATTAGTACACTAAGAAACAAAAATCCAAAAAGGGTGAGTAATTTACTCAAATTCACAAAACCAAAAAGTGGGCACCAGGGTACTAGTATAGGTCCTTCTGACACTAATGCCATTTCCACTACCTGATTCTGTCCCCAAAGTACCAAAAAGATAAAGGAAGGACTCCCTTTTAATGGGTAGATTATTTAATTTTCTTTATGAGTTAAAGATATTTGTTATTTATTAAATAGCTACCTATATATGAGATGCAATTTTTGGTACTGGGAAGAAATATGAAACAGGCCAAGTCCTTAATAGCTAGGTAATCTCATATCTTTTGATATATTTGAATACTTATAACTCTTAAATCTATATCTACAGTCCTGACCAAATTCAACCACCTAATTAATAATTCCAGTTTTATTTTCAAGGAAACTTTTCAATTTTCCATGTCTGGAACTGAACTCTTGATTTTTTTCCCTACAACTATGTTCAATCCCTAGGCTTTCTCCTGCTCAGGCAACAGCTTAAGTCTTTCTTAAGACTCACTGGGATTGCCCTTAAGTCTCCCCTATAATTATTTTGCTTTAAAATCTTAACCAAAGTGTTTAACCCTAAACTTCATTGTTTTATTTGTTGAATGTTTGCTCCTACCATTAAGGTATACAGAGACACTTCAGTCGGCATAGTATCTGGCACATAGTAGGTGTCCACACCTATTTATTCAAGGATTAATAACTAAATAAATCTGCCATACAGTCAGAGTCATATAAACACATGGTATAACATTTAAATAGTGCAAATATGTTCAATATACCAGTGACCAAACCTGTACAGTAGAGAAAAAAAGTTACTTTTGTTTAGAGAGAAAAGAAGTTGACTAAGGATGGCTTCATAAGAGGATGAAAAAGATCATGTTATATGAATCAAGAAGCCATGAGAAAAGATTTCTAAGCAGAGGGAATGTCATTTACAAAGGCAGAAAGGTTTAAAAGAGTGTGATTATTCAGGGAACTCAAAGTAGTTTCTATTATTAGAATGTACAGTCTTGCATAAATGATATATTAATGCCATGAATCCCTAAGGACAAAACTTAAATTATGGAGAAGACTGCAGGAAATGTAGAGAAGAGCTAAGAAATTCAAAACTTAGTTTTGTTTTCATTTATAGCGCTAGGATGATTTGAGAATTTCTATTGCATATTTAGCTCACCTTATAAATAATAGAAGTTCTCAGATAAGTAAATCAGTTTTTGAAGAGTGATATTTCAAATTTCATTACCATAAAGAATCCTCTCAGTTATGAGTTTGTTATGGAATATTCACAAAATTGTAATATACGGTCCATAAGGAAAATATATTGAGATTTATGGTACACAAAACTAAACTGAGATTTTCCCTCAAATAATGTTTTGGGTTTGCATTTTTAGAATTACCTCAAATTTCTGCTTTGGGTGATATGTATTTATTCATTCTTAGATTGTAAAAGGAAATGGGTTAAAATTACTAAATTAACATTTTGGCATTTTTATTATACATATGTTAACATGAGCAGAACTCTAGAATTATAGAACATTAGTTCATACTTTGATATAAATAAGAGTTTACATAGTGAACTATAGCTCATCTCAGAGGTATTTACCTTGGAGAACACTTTAAAAAAACACTCCTGGTATAGATAGATGGTTTCTTTGAGCTTAAAATATATAAACAAAAGTTGCACACCGGTGGGCTGAAGGACATGAAAGCTTTATTTGGCTCCCAGAGTGCCTCAAAAGTTTGAGCCAAGATTTAAGTTTAGAGAATAGAAAAATCCAGAATTCCAGCCCCTCCTGAAAAATGTAAAGATCTTATAACTATAGTGTGAAAAACCACAGTCCCCAAAAGGGGGTAAATGTTTTACAGGTCACCGTAGGGCCATCTCCTCCCATCACCCCAGCTATTAAGATCACACCACCTTCCTAGTGTGTTTTATACCTGATACCTTGGGCAAGACTCAAAGTAAAACAACAACAACAACAACAAAATCCGAGAAAACCCAACCATTAAAGACCAACTGAGAATTATCAAAATGTCCAGGAAGATATTTAGAATTTAATCATTTGTACTTCTGAGAATTGAATGTACTTGCTATTCCAATAAAATTATCTAACATGGAACAAACCTTCAATATTTTCTTTCTTGAATTTTGTTTGTTAGCTAAACTATACCCAAACAAATAAAGTCAAATAAATCTAGCATAACAATTTTTCCTTCTGACCAGTAAGTTATGTGTTTTAGCATCTGGTCAACATAACACAAACCTCATAGTACAATAACCCAAAAATATACAAATATATCATAAGTTTGATCTGTGGTCTGAATGTAAATACCTTCCTATAATAGATTTTTCAATATAACACATGTGATTGATTTTATTTAAATAGATTGAATACCCAAACTCTTCTAGATTAGAAGATATAAAGCCAGAAGCGATGGGCACTTACCTTTGCTATCTGGACACACCAATTAAGCAACAGTTGTGATCCAATGTTATCTTTGTGTTCATGGACATAATCCAACAGGCAGCCATGGGGCATGAGCTGTGTAACCAGCTGAATGGTTGGGCTCAGACACACACCTAATAACCGCACTAGGTGTGGATGGTCCATACTTGCCATGATCAGAGCTTCCTAAAAGAAAAAAAAGAAGTAACACCATTACTTCAAAGTTTTTTTACAATTAGAGTTTCTTGCACTGTATTAACGGTGTTTATAATGATTTTGAAAATGTATTCTGTCAGTAGAATCAATTAAAAATGAAAAGCATTATTGTACCTATTACATACCTAAAGTGATTTAATACAGCTGAATTAAATGAAAAATAAAGACTATACATTTATTAGAATGGAAATGTTATAGAATAACCAAACAAAATCAATAGTGGTGTGTTCTTTTTGTAATGTGAACAATATTCAATTTTATTTACTACCACCCAAGTTGAAACTGAATCCTAACCTTATGCTGTGAATTTTTAAACCTTGATCTTTGGTCCTAGAGTACAATATCTATACAAATGCAGTTATTTACATAAGGTGACCCAAAATTAACTCATTCATTATTGGTGAGGATTCAGACAGCACATACACAGGTGTAATTTATAAATTATAAACAGTAATATAAACAATCAATATGCCTACTGGGGAATTATGTAGAAAAAACAAATGTTTTAATAAGACATTTTGCTGTTACTTTGCTTTCACCCAAATTTATTTCATTTTCAAAATTATGACTGATGTTTTATTCATAGAACCATAAAATTTGAGAGCTATGTGAGACTTTAAAAATGTATCTACTTCAACTTTGTCATTTCATGAAGTGAGAAAACAGTTTTAATTTCAAAGGTACCTCTGCTTAATGTAGATAATGTGTAGACATATGATGGTGATTTAGCACATCCTAAAGTTAGCCTTTAATCAAAAGTTATTTTAAGTGTCTTTACTACAATTTGAAACTGATATGTCTGCACACACACATGCGCGTGCACACATGCACACGCACACAGGGATGGATACTCATATATGACAATTTATTATCAGTCAGTTTGCCTATATGAAGGTATGAGAATGTTCACCATCTATTATTGAATATTCCATAGCTTTGAAAATTTTAAAAATTTACATATAATCAAAGACAGAAAGCTAGATTGAGGTTATGTTTCAGGTGGCATGGCATATTAAATGCACATATTTATTTTATTTGCTCTGGATTATACCATTTTAACAATAAAGGCATTAATAAAAGGCCAGAAATCAAAAATCATAAGAAAAGGCACTGAGGATGGAATACTTAAAGTAGGAGGTGCTTTACTAGTAGTAATTGACTTAGCGAACATAAGAAATCTGAAGCCTAATTTAGAAGCAGGGGGAAACTGAAAAGAAACCAATTTGCACCACTGCTGTAGACACCAAAGGCTCAGTAGTGTTCTAGCTCAAACCTCTGTGCATAAACGGAGCAGAAGCACCGGCTTTTGCAGGATTGCTTCAAAGTCCATTTAGGAGGCACTTAGACTACATATCTTCTTCCCTTCATCCTTAGGAGAGGCTAAATCAAAGGAACTGTGGGCCATGAATATTAGGCAATGGAAAGAGAAGTGCTCTGGTGAAAATGCAGGGTTACGTAAATTTCTATATGGTGAAAATCAGGGTCACCTTTTAGCTTCTTCTCCCAAATGGAGTTGTGACTTCAAAATTCTGAAAGTTTTGTTTAAATCTCAAATTCTCTATCTGGCAAAACTTTAACCAAGTGAGTGAATATACAGACCTATCTGTTTTTTTAAAAAATAACCATACATGTCCTTTTTCCTGTTAGATGTGTTCATTTAATAAAAGAGGGGTACTCAGCAAAGTATATTTAATTGAAGAAACCAGGAAATGATAGTGAGGTGATATTCCAGAATAAAAGCTGTGCAAGAAACAGTGGTCAGTCTGGACTGGAGCAGAACATATTGTTCTGGAAAAGAGGAGGCAAAAATAAAGAATTGATTAAAAAAAAAATCTAATGCTTTTAAGACACGTTAAGAGTATTTTTGTCGTGCGTTCCCATTGTGACTCAGTGGTTAACGAATCCAACTAGGAACCATGAGGTGGCAGGTTCAATCCCTGGCCTCACTCAGTGGGTTAAGGATCCAGCATTGCTGTGAGCTGTGGTGTAAGTCACAGATGCAGCTTGGATCCCGCGTTGCTGTGGCTCTGGTGTAGGCCGGCAGCTACAATTCCGATTGGACCCCCTGGGAACCTCCAAATGCCGTGGGTGCAGCCCTAAAAACACAAAAGAGAAAAAAAAAAGTATACTTCGTTTTCTAGCAGAATTTGAAGGTTGAATTAGTGATAGATACATAGAAAACTAAGCAAAAGTAAAATAAAAAAATAATTTGAGGTAAAACACAAGATGTACACAAGAAAAGAAAGTTGCCATATTTACTATAAAGCTGGAGACAGTCATATAAGCAAATGACATAAACATGAAATAGTAATATAAGCAAGCATCATATGACTATATTGGAAAATGAAGGGAAGGGAGAGTGATGGGAAGGAAGTGTGTATATCCCTATTGTTCATAGTAAAAAATTAGTAGATAATGCATAAAACTGAAAAATCAAGAGTTGAGAGTATAAACATATTATTCAGATATACAGTTAAATAAAAGAAGAAATTGGTGAAAAATTGAAAGTGCTTACTTTGAGCAGCGGAAAACAGGGTCAGGAAAGGGAGAAGAGAGTTGCTAGAGATAGCTGTCTTTCACCATTTTTAGCCTTATAGATGCATTTGGCTATTATTATTGCTAGTATCATAAAGCTATTTGGGAGGATGTTATTCACCTCTAACTCCACTACTGTTTTAGTTGTTTTGAGTTTAGCTGAATCTAAAGATTAGTCATAATTATGGGGTAAGTCTGATAAGAGTATATGGATTTTATTGGATCCAGCCAGGGTCTTCTGTGAAACATAAGCGTTTACTTTTTGACTAAGGAAGAGTGGGGCAGTAAGGACTCAGGCCTGGAAAAAGGAGAGATGTGAGGCCAAACAGAAGAAATATGATGGTAAGAGAGTGTCAGTCTAACTCAAAGGACTTTATTTTTAAGTCTTTTGTGGACAATGTGAAATTATTGTTTTTCAGATGGCTTCTAAGTAGATTGGCTCCTTTCACACCACCTTCCCCAACACCTCCCCAGGGAAACAGATGGATGGCTCAGAGAACAAGGCAGAGCAGCAGTTTCTCTGCTTCCTTGTGGATCCCACCACCACGGCCACACCTTCAGAACAAGTAGTGCAGGAAACACTGAAAGGCACCACCTTTGGAAAGACAGTGGATCCTCAGGTGGTACCTGTCAACAGTGCTGAGGTAGGATCACTCAGTGGCTCTGAGCCAACTCGAGAATCTCCACATGGGGACCAGAACTAATAAGAAAAGACATCGTAGATACCACAAGGTGATTGCAATTGAGAGACTGATTTTTAAGTCCATATGAGACACCCAGTACTTCCCAAACTATGTGGGGAGACTTCCATTGAAGTTGGAGTTTCTGCACAATCAGCAAAGGCAGAAATTTGAGTTATTGCTAAAAATATGGCTCTATCTAGATCCATGAGGTGGAAACATTTTGGTTTTACTTCCCGTATATTTCAGCCAACATTTAAAATAAAGCAAACTAATGTAATTATAAGGAGAGTACAAATAGAAATGTTAGTCGAGCTACATTATCTATTACTTAATCTAGTATTTAATTATTAACTGATATTAATTAACATTAAATATTAATTAACATTAATTTTAAAAGTGTAAACCGTGGGTTCCTTCACTGAATGGTGTTATGCTCACATGTAAACACACACATAGACACCAACAAATAAGCAAAACATATAATTAAGTCTCTAACTCAATCAAGTACCAAATTAACTATTTAATTAGATATTAAATATTAGACATCTGACTAAATTAAATTTGTGCTAATTGCATTCTATTTCTCTTATGGTGGCTCTCAATATTTCATGCACATCAAAGTGACCAGGGTTTATATTACAAGGGGTAGTTTTCCAAGTCCCCCTCCAGATAATCAGGTCTGGAGGTGAATCAGGAATCTGTATTTGTAGCAAGCTCTCCAGGTGAAGCTACTGCAGGAAATGCAGAACTTGGAGAATGCCTGGAATATCTCCATCAAATATATGTCTCACTAATCCACTGCAAAGGAAGTAACATGCAACAGTTGTTTGACCCTTATTGTAACTCTAGGAAGCAGTCAAAGAAAGTAGCAATTCTTGGCTGTAAAATAAGGAAACCAAGGTTGAATGGAATTACCGCCCCAGGTCATATGATGAAGAAATAGCATTAGTGTTAAGATTCGGGTTTTCTGATTCTTAGTACAGTGCTATTTCCTATGGTAGGAAAAATACTGTAATTTTTTTTTCCTTTTTTAGGGCTGCAGGTGTGGCATATGGAAGTTCTCAGGCTAGAGGTAAAATCTGAGTTGCAAATGCTGGCCTACACCACAGCAACACCGGTTCTGAGCCTCACCTGTGACCTACACCACAGCTCGAGGCAATGCCGGATCCTTAACCCATTGAGGGAGGCCAGGGATCGAACCTGCATTTTCATCCGGAACTCCAAAATACTATAATTTTAAAATTTCAGTTCCATCAGCACTTCAAACTGTAGATGTTTATCTTAACAAGAAGACAGCTCCAAACACCTGACATCATCAGGTATACCTGAATGAATTGGGTCAAATTATACTTTAGTTCCTGAGGATCAACTTAAACAAATTTGCACTTATGGATAAACTGTCATCGCTTAAACGTGCTTTCATAAAAGGCCAAAGAAAATATATTTTTCTGATTTCCTGAGAGTATTATTTACTACAGGCCATTTCTTAAGATAAAGAAAATGGTGAAATAGAAGGTAAAAGAAAAAAATAAGGTTATTTCTGGCTTCTTTTTCACAGTGAAATATATAAGCTTTTTTTTTTCTTTTATAACTCAAGGAGTAATGATACTTCCATTCTAAATATGCATGTGAAAAGTTTACATCAGAAGAATGTAAAAAAGTCACACAAAAAGTTCTCTTTTAAAAAAATCTATTAGTAAGTCCTGGCAAAAAAGCTGGGATTGTATTAAGGAAAATTGCTCATCACACTACAAAGAGTATTCGAAAGCAAATTGCAGAGTATTTGCATAATAGTTCTCTTTTTTTTTTTTTGAGAAAGAAAAGATGAACAAGACACTAATTGTAGGTTTTATTTTTTTCATAAAGGAAATAGCAGATGGCTTTTTTAGGGAATAGGGGAAGAAATAAAGAGAAGAGAATGTGGATTCATTTAGAGTGATGAGTGGGATGGAAATGGAAAAAAATCCAATATTTTAATAATGGAGTGTTGAGTTTCAATAAATTACTCTGTTAAAATTAATAATGTCCTCTGTTACATATCTCTGCGTGGGGTCTATGGAAGCAATTTTGGAATCTTTGCTATTGTCACTAGAAAGTGTCACTAAAGACCACTGGAATAAATACAAGTTGACAGGTGCATTATCTACTTTTCCAGAAATGAAATTATTTTGTCTTTGTTTTCCCTTTTGTTTTACAAAATTTTTCTTGTAGGTAAATTAACTAGTTTTTTCATTGGATATTAAGAAAGTTTGTAACAGGTGCTATACTGAAAAATTCTCTAAAGAAAGAATATTTTTCTTTACAGTGAGATCAGGTTTGAATAAGGACATTTTTAAAACTATCAAGGGATGACCAGAGCATAGATAAAAAGCTCTGAAGCATGTGTGACATTATCCCCTAGCCTATGCTATTTGTATCTCTATTTCTGTCTGAAGGAAAGACATTTCTGTTCAATAATAAAAATGAACAATAGCATTTGTCACCTTAAGTTATCATTTTGCCCAGGCTTCTGATGTTTATACCCTGCCACTTATTTGTTTTCTCACTCATGTTGGTTAGTAGTTTCACACACACACACACACACACACACACACACACACACACACACACACAAATATGGTCATTGAAAACTTATGAGCTATTCTGTTTTTTAAAAAATATTAACTTCAGACAAACTTTCACTGTTTCATTATGTCTATGGACCATTAATTCAACACCCTACAGCTGAAAGTGGGGAAAACCTTATTGCATCAGGGTTAAGGATAGAGATAAGGATAGAAAGAAAAAAAAAAGATAAACAATTAACAAAGACATATAAAATTGTGCTTAATGCAAGAGTTAGCAGATTTGTGAAAACCAATGCCTCTCCTAAAGACAGCATGATGGTGATGAACAGAACAAAGAATATGACAGTGATGGCAGTGGTGAAAAATGAGACAAAATTATTGGTCCATAATAATATTTTATAAATATGTTTTGCTGCAGATGGTACCCAGATAATAAAATAAATGAAATCTGCATCTGTTTCCTCATGTCTAGAATGAATAATGATTTACTAGTACAAGTAGGTGGGCAATAACTAGACTGCATTTATATGCCGTCAGTTTATGTATAGGTATATTGTTCAGTGGTACTCCTTTCCAAGTCCTGGTATCATTTCTGTGACCTTGAATAATCAAATTAGGAGCCTTCTAACTTTCGATGTCAGCAGTTGTCCATTTCTTCATCATTCAGCAAATCCTGGCTGAATCTTAGATTTAGATATTACTTACAGAGCTAGAAAATGAATAACTATATGAATAATTTTATAGAAGGTAGAATTTTTCTTTGTTTTCTACCTTCGCCCACCTGTCTCCTAAAATTTCCCTCTATCCTTATTATATTTTTCTTTCACTTTTGTCCACCTTTATCCATTTAAAAATATGTATTGAGCACCTATTATGTGCCATGACCTGTGATTGAAGCTTCTCTATCCTGTTGAAGATTTCATTCTACTGGGAGAGGCAACCAATACACAGGAAAACCAAATCAATATCAAACAGATGTACAAGGAAATATAAACTGTAATAAGGATTATGAAGAAAATATAGTATTATAATAATACAATGGTAGTGGCAGAACTAATTTAGATAAGGGCGGGGGGTCAAAAAATGTGCCCTAAGACCTGAATTATGAGGAGAAACCCAGAGAGACAAACATGAGGAAATAACCTAAGAGCATGGCAAATTTTGGAAGTTCTGATCAGATCTGTGTGTCTGGAATTTAGTAAGGGCCCAAAAGGGCCTGACATGGGATTGGAAACGTAGTTATGGACAGAATCATGAAAGAACTTGCTGGGGAAGAAGACTGGATCGATTTACTCATTTATTGATTCATTCATTATGTATATTTTTGGCCACACCCACAGATATGGAAGTTCCCAGGCCAGGGATAAACTCTAAGCCACATCTGTGACCTATGCCACAGCTGCAGCAATGCCAGATCCTTAACCCACTGTGCCACAATGGAAACTCCTAGATTTATTTTTAATAATTTAATTTTTAATCTTATTTTCTGTTATGCTTCACTTACCTTGCTCTTAGCCTTAATTCCAATGTTAACTATTACAACAAAACATTTACTGCCATCATTTAATTTTTTTTTCCCCTAGACATTCCCATTTTGCCACTTCTTGGGCAAAGAGACCTCTGACTATTTAAGTTCTTAAACTTTCACATGTTGTTAGAGAAAGGCATAGATTCATGGAGATTTGTCAGCTCTTCTCTTTGATCCTCCAAAAGTAGCCCTCTGTTAGTTTTTAATTTATTATCAGATCTTTATTACATTTATTATGACCCATATATCTGAACAGGAAAACAGAACACCCCTTTCTACTTCTCACAATAATTATTCTGTAAAATGTACTCTTGACATTTTTCTATTGTGTCCTCTTGATTCATTTTATCTTTGTTTATATCCAGTACAACTTCACCTTTGCTTCATATTGGCACCTTCACTGTACCCACAAGTGTATTTAGATGCCCCATACTCTAAAAAATGAAAGTTCCTTCAATTTTGCCATTTCTCTACTTTAGGAATATTCACTATTCTCATTTTGGCTATTTCCTCACTTTATAGTCCTTCACTCATTAGGGCTCTAGTTTTTCTGAAACTTTCCTGCATTTTAACTTTTCAAAACACTCTTGAAAAAGTCATCCGTGACCTCCTTTTCACTAGTCAACCGGTTATTCCTCATTCTTAACATTTTCCTGAGTTTCTGCGTGGTTTTACCTCACTGACCACCCTTCTTTTTGAAAATCTCTCTATGATTGATGTTAGCATTTTGTACTTTCCTAAGTCTTCAGTCATTCTCATTATAGTTATTGGCACTTGCTTTTCCCTCCCATACCTTAAATATGGAAATACTCTCATGATTTTGTCCCTAATATTCTTTGCTTTCATCTGTAATCTCTTCCATCCTTATACCTTATAAGTTTAAGAAACACGACAGAGTTAACAAAACCACATGGAATCAACTGAGCAATTCTGTGATTTCTCATAATTTGATGTAGTTTGAAACTGTGTAACAATTCTATTTAAAAGATAGAAAACAAAATCCATTATAAACATAACCAAAATACCTGGGCAAACTATATGTCAAAAATACCCAGACATGAGAATCATGCTGTGCCTGTATTCTAACCTTTATTTTCAACTCCTATAATTTCAACTGTCATCTCTCAGCAGAAACTAACAGGTCTATATATAATCCTATATCATAGTACCTATTCAATCATTCTTAGAGTTGTTTGTTAAATGTCCACCATCTCTAATGATTTCTCTGAAAGTAGTAATGCTAGCTGATCATATTTTCAAGTTCTTGTAAAGTGTATGGCTCATAATAAGGAAGCAATAAAGTTTTATTAATAAGTGAACATAACATTTAATATATTTCCCTGTGGCATCCTACCTCATCCCAGGAATCAACTGGTTTTTCAAATACTTTCTGGTCATCTTGACACAGCTACTGGATCTTACATTTAAGACAGAAAGTAAAAATTTCCACAAAAGCTTGTAGGCTAACTTTACTAATTTTGTAAACTTCAGAAACATTTTCTAATTTGGTTTTTAAATCTTGGATTCATAATCAGCCTTCTCTTTTCTATTGTTTTCCATTCCACTCCATATCTAATGCTGTGCCAACTTCTATTTACTGATTATCATAATGTAGCTCAAATCAATACCCTATGTATTTTTATTCTGATTCTTATTAAGTTCAGACTCACATTGCTGCTGTAAAAAGAATGCTGATTTTTCCATTAACTCCAGTCTGTTTTTGCTATAAATTACAAAAATAATCCTCAGGATTTTTTAGAGTGCTGCATAGATAGCCTAAAGCTTGCATGTACTCAATAAACATTTGTTGAGTTAAATTTCACATGTTGAAGACTGTAATACATTGTGAAATAAAGAAGATTAGACTATGCTCCCAGCTATGATGCTAATGATCTGTGGGATTAGCCTGCATAGTTCTCTTTGCTTGTTCAGATCCATTCTCCATCCTTCTTTACTTTGCCTTGTGCCCAGTGAAACTGACCCAAATGGGTGACAACAGGCAACCTTGTCTCTGGGTTTTATTTGGGCTCAGCCAATAAAAAGCAGCAGAAGACTAAAGAGAGAAGAGAGTGTGGTTAGTATGTATCCCTCACTCTCTTCCCTGCAGCCCTCTACCGAAAGCCACAGCTGCTCTCATTTCACTGTAATCTTCCTCTTGCTCCTTCAGGCCAGGGGTTTGTTACTAGTCTTGAGATACTTCAACAGTCCTTGTTGGTATTCCTCAACCCTGTCCATGCCTTTAAGAAAACCCCTTTTCTAAACTATCTTTCATTATTCCAATTTACAATGTGTTTCCCATTGGGATTTTTCTGATGCATTTGGACAAGTACATGACCTAATACTTATTTATTAAATGACAGATTAGGTCACTCTTGGGCAAATAATGGTATACATGCTACACCAACACTCCCTCCCTGTGCCCATGCAGAGATTGCTAAGCAATCACTGTGATGGGTTGATAATGAATTGCCTATATCCTAATCCCAGGCACCTATGAATATTACCCTCCTTGGGAAAAGGGTCTGTAAAGTCTGAATTATTAGGGATTTGGGGATGGGAGAGATTATCCTAGTGGGTCCTAAATGCTATTACAACTATCCTTATCAGAAGGAGGCAGAGGGAGATTAAATCAGATGCCAGAGGAGAAGGCCTTGTGAAAAAGAAGTCAGAGAAGAGAATGATGCTTCCACAAGCCAAGGAACAAATGCAGGCACCAGAAGCTGGAGGAGACAAGGAACAGACTTTTCTTTAGAGCTTCTGGAAGGCATGCACCCCTACCAACACCTTGACTTCAGAAGTCTGGCCTCCAGAAATGTTATATAATATTTCTGTTAAGTCAGTAAGTTTGTTACAGCAGCCACAGGAAACTAATACAATCATTGTATTCTTTCCTGCAAGGGCTGGGTGAGGACTCAAAATCCTCAGTTCAATGCTGTAGGCAACAAAAACCAATTTACTGGAAGGTAAAGGTAAGATTAAATACTGTTGCCTAGATTTTATACATATTTTTATAATCAATGTTGCTGTCAGACCTTTAGCTTGGATGTACTCTATTAGTCTAATCTAACTAATGCAGATACTTTTAATTCATTTAGAAATTAACATATATATGTAGTAGCCAAATGATATAATATAGGCAAAGAGCTTATCGCTGTGCCTTGTAGATTTTTAAAAATGTTAGTTATTTTTACATATGTATTAAACCGACTGAAGAGAGTAAAATCACTGAGCTATTAGGACATGGCCAGGAGTCTGGAAAAAAAAGCTCCAGTCCTAGGGTGAGTAGTCACTTTGTTCTGTTTTTAAGTCCAGTGTGGGGGGGTCTGGAATAAAAGGCAGGTACATTAACCTTTTTTTTTTTTTCCCAGCAGCACTTTAGAAGCTATCCTTTTCCTATTTAAGTCCACGGAGAACTAGAAATATTTCTTCCTACTTCTAACATAATCATGAAAGAGTTAAGAGAAGGCCAAAAGTAGCTTATGGAGTTGTAAAACAATTTCAAGGACAATACAGATTTGTTCTATAACAAAAAGTAACCACAGTAACAGTAATAACAAATTACAATTGGAGTTAAATCAGATAATAACTACTAAGTGGTAGTGGTGAATGCTTATAGGTAGGGCAGAGACACTTTATCCCCTACTGATTAATCCTAGCAAGTTACAGAAAAGAAGCACAAAGGTGTATGCAAATAACATTTCATATAGAAAAACAAACTCAGCGAGGTCCACCATGGATCTTCTGAGAGCATATTGCAATCTTCTGTAAAGAATGAACATGCCAACTTCCTAGAACCAGAATAAATTATCTGAGATTATAGATTCTACAACCGGGATGAAGAAATAATTATTAGCTCCCAAAGAGTGTCTATAGCTCTCATTTTTTTCTCTCTATAAATGAGAACCAATTTTTATAAGGTTATTTGATCTGTTGAATAAACTCTATTTTTGGTTCCTCCATAGCTTCCTAGTTCTTAGTAAACATAGTCCCTCTAAAATCACCTACTCAAAAATTTCATCAGATCATTATAACAATTGTTTTTTGTGTCTGGCACAGTGCTATTGATTTTCCATATGAACACCTTTAGTTTTCAGGAAAATCTTGTCCAATAGATATTATTATATCAATTAACTAATAAGAAGACTAGTTTGAAAAGGATAAGCAATATGCAAAGATCATAAAAATTAGTAAGTAGCCAAGCTGAGATTTGAATGGGGTTCCCTTGCATCCATAGCCAAGATTCTCTTTACCATAATGTTTCCTCAGAAGTTGTCAATGTCAGTTAGGTAACCAGGGAGACCCATCTGACTTTATAGTCATTATTTTATTATCCTAATAGGAACTATCACTGTTAAGATTAACCTGTTAGTGGAGTCTTTATGACACAACATTCTGAAAGGTACTATTGGGAGTTCCCGTTGTGGCACAGTAGAAACAAATCCGACTAGTAACCAATCCGACTAGGAACCATGATGTTGCAGGTTCGATCCCTGGCCTTGCTCAGTGGGTTAAGGATCTGGTGTTTTCGTGAGCTATGGTGTGGGTTGCAGACACAGCTCAGGTCTGGCATTGCTGTGGCTGTGGTGGAGGCTGGCAGCTCAGCTGTAGCTTCAATTCGATCCCTAGACTGGGAACCTCCATATGTCATGGGTGTGGCCCCAAAAAGCAAAAAAAAAAACTACTATCTTTTTTTCTTTTAAAATAAATCAAGTGAGCACAATTTATCCTCAGCTACTTAAAACTAATCCTCTAATAATAAAATGCAATAGCCTTTGCAGGAAGGGACTAAGACTAACTCAGGTCTTTATCTCATTTCTGCACAGGAAAACTTGATTTGAGGAGTGCTCAATAAATAAATTTTAAAATTAAATTTGACTTAAAATAGATCAGACTCTAGTAATTTTGATAATAGCTCTTATTTAATTGCTTAAGACTTCATGATTTGCTATTTTGTATAATTTGAGGAATTAATATTCAATTATATTTTCCTAGACACTGCATATTCCTTAAAAGAAGACACTATTGTGTTTCTAATTTGCAAGAATAATATAATTAATGCCAATTATAATAAAAGCATGTAACAACAAACAGATAAATAAAATTAGGAAAAACATTTCCTTAATAACTAATGAAATATCTCAAATATACTTCTGATAAAGGAGCAGGTTGAATTGTGTTATGATTCATTCAAGATAACATACTGAGTGACTTTAATTAAGTCTCCCATTTTCACTTACTAGCCTCATGCTCATATAGGATAATTCATATATAGAAATCATTTATCCTATCATTTCTTTCTTATGCCCTCTGCTTTTTATAATGAACTTAATTATTACCATCAGATATATTAAATTTGAAATCATGATTTATATGCAAGTTCTTATATTAAATATTCATGTCAATGTTATTTTAATATTCTACACTGATCTTGATGTCAAGGGCATTCAGTTAGAGGCAATCACTAGTAAAAACCTGCATTAATGTCACTGATGCTTCTGTGTTTTTAATATAGTAACAGTAAGTAATAATACCACCTGCTGAGGGAAAAGGAGTTATAATAAACCCTGAAAGAAAATATATGGTGTCACAAAAGACCCCTACCAGTAATGTCTTTGCTTCAGGAGGCTATGAGTCAAAGGAATGTGTAGTTTTCTGGCTATACACACACTGTGCAAGGGTTAGAAAGTGGCAGTGGAAAAAGGAATACCTCATCAAGAATCTCTGCAAGAAGGCAGACAACCTGATCTGGCATTTGAAACTAGCCACTGAAAGTTAACCAATATTTTAGAAATGAAATGGTAACTGAGATTTTCCATAATGACTGCCCTAGGAAAGGTCAATTCATGGCCATTATATCCATCATCAAAAAACTCAAACAGTGCAGAGTGCTATAATGGTTATTAATATCACCTTATTAATAATAGTATGGGGTTTAGGAAGATTCATAGGAAATAGCTAACCATTCTTTCACTCATTAAGTCATTCCCATTATTGATTGAAAGTTACTCTATATACTCTACTAGGGTACAAAAATTAAAAAGACCTATATTCTACTCTTACATGGAGAATATCTTTAAATTTTAGTAAAAGTAGGTTATGAACATGAACGACAGTAACAGTAAATATTTATGATCCAAGATTCCTATGATAATTTATTGAAGACAGAGATTATCTTCTAACTGAATGGAAGAAAAAAAAGCTTTGTTTAGAAGGAAAAAAAGTGTGTATATTAGTATGTGGGAAGAACAGGTTATAAAAAAGAATAAATAACATGGGTTGGATGGTATGATAAGGAAAAAGAGGTGTGAATACTGATTCATACAAAAAATTCTTTACAGAGTCTGCTCTGGACATGAGACATGACCAACAGTCTATCATCTAAGAACCAGACTGAATTGAGATGGAACTAGTATTAAAACCTGCATATAAAATCATTTTTGAGAGTTAATTCAAAATTAAAAGTCACTACTCATAATTATGAAAATTTTGGATTATTAGGAAATGTTTCTGTGGCACTTCAACTCTCAAAAATTATTTGCTGCAGTCTTTTTCATCGGAAGATCCAGAAAATTATTATTTATGATAATACTTATATAGGTTACTTAGATTAAAAGTAAAAGAATTCATATATTCAGGGTAATTATTCATCACATCTTTAAAGATACGCAAAACCCACTCAAAAATAAATTCTTCATCTTTTAGATATTTTAATCAAAATTTATATAAATTAAAATTCCACAGATGTGTTAAAACATGTACTGGAACATCATAACCTGATATTTATTTCAATTTTTAAAATCATAGCATAGAAAAGCAAGTCTTATAAGGTTCTTCTAAACCACTTTCAGTGATTTTTAAATGCAAACTGTGCAATTAAATGCTAAGTGTGATTAAAGAAGCAATATGCTTGAGGATATCTGAAATATCAGTACAGAGTTATGGTGCTTTTTTAGCATTAAGGGATTTTTGCACATCTAATATATTTTCTTTGAAAATGTGATGGAAATATTTAGACAGTTCATTTAGTAGCTATCAAATAGCTTTAGATGGCCTTAAAATAAATACAGATATTCTGGTTATAAGCTGAGAGTTTCTAATGGTAGAGTGTACTTCTCAGGGAAAAAAAAAAAGTCAAATATATGGAAAACATTTAATCAACAAACACAAATATTTACTTAACACTTAATATTATCCAAGTAATATTCTAAAAATAAGAATGAAACTCATATAAAATGAAATTCATAGTTTCATTTCATAAACTTTCATGTTTTCACTGTCATCACTCTTTTAAACAAAATGTTATTAGTGCTTACAATGTGAAAAGCATTTTCAAATAGTACCACTGGATAGTGGAATGATTGAGAGGAATTAATTTCAATAATTAAAAGAAAACATTTAGAACAAGTTCTGGTAAATAGAAATCAGAGTCAATCACATCAAAAAATATAAGCATTTATTGAAATATCATCTAGGAATTATTTATGTGCCTAAGATTTTGAGAGAGGAGTACAATGAATTATCTTCTTGAGATAAACTGTGTTTCTATATTTTAGTAAATAGTTATATTTTCTAAAATATATTAAAAATAAACTGTATTACAACAATGTACCCATAAAAAGTTAGGATATAGTGATTACTCACAGCAAATGAATATCCATAGGGCTGTATTCTATCTCTTTTAAATTTAAAGAATGAAAGAGAAATGAAATCTAAAAAAATATTTATGTAGATAGGACATGTTAATTTAAACAACTATAACTAATGAGCAGAGAGATAGAAGGGTCATAGAGGTAATTTTTGTCAAGTATACTAATTAAAAATATTTTCTATTTGTTTTTGGAGTCTAAAAATGTTCACTAGAAATAAGAAAGAAATGATTCTTTTGACTGTGCTGTCTAGGTTTTCTTTAATAGTGGAACTCAAACAATTTAAAAGGCAATTTTAACTTCTATTTTTCATTTGGCTATGCGTTTCCTTGAGAAGAATAAAAAATGTATGGATAGAAAGATATTATACTAGATATTCTCCTCTCCACATTAATTTAAAGTAATTGCAAGAGTAAAAGCCATGTCTAGTGTGCCTCAAGGAAGATCCAATTACAAACTGACACGTTTTCAACATACATAGCTTGCATATTTAACTCAGACGTACCTCCAAAAGGAATCATCTTTGGTTTTGTTAAATCAACAACAGGTTTCAGCTAAGCTAGAAATTGTCAAATACATTTGTAATATTTCTTGGCAATTGGTGCTTTTTTGTTTACAATTCCTAGGTGCATATGCAAAATATTTGATGTTACATCAAATGAGCAATTCACTGGGTAAATGGACAGTCTTAAAGATAAAACTCACTGGGTAAATGGACATTCTTACACTTAAAGACAAAAATATCCATCAAAAACATGATAGTGGAGTACTAATATGATTAATAGAATAACATATACTGTAAATGCTAGGACTAATCTGTATAACATTTATCAATTCAAATGTGTAAGTCTCATTAGAGTATAACTAATTTAGCACTTCTTTCTAGATCCCTGGAAACTGTGCGAAATAGTTTAAGATCAGAGATCAAAATATATTTTGAACACTAGACTAGTTTTCTGTATCACTGAATTTTAAACTTTTGCCCAGGAATTTGGCATATAAAGATTCAAATTACATAATGTGAATAAGAGACACGAAAGCAAATTTCATGTTTAAGTACTTATAACGAAAATGTAGATACACGTATCCTGATGCTAAATATATGATATATAACATTTTATATAATTATATAGATTATATATATGTGTACTATATATGTGCTTATATAATACATAAAATTAAATCCACTAATTTTATTCTTTTTCCTAACATAATATACACACAGATTATTTACTTTTTTCCTAAATATTTTAGCTCTGCTTTTAATTTTTTATAGTACTCAGAGATCTTTTTACTAACTGAAATGCAATTCTTTCACTGTCATATTTCAAATTAATATAACGTATCCCTAAAAAATTATAAAGAGTAGATAGTAAGCCAAGTCTATAAACTTACTTATGAAATGGGGAAAAGTAAAAGGACTCCCTTAGGTGTAGAAAAATATTCAATTTCATGAAAATGTGTTATTAAGACTATATGTACTAAACTTTCATAATTAAATAAAATTGATTAATAAATTAAAGAAACCATTTATTCATAATTAGTAGCAAAAATAAGGACAAATTGCTGCTGAAGATTTATAATTTTAAAAAATCAGAGTATTTAGGTATTACATTAGATATATTTAATTATTAAATCATTTTAATATTACTGTTATTTTTAAATATTTCAGTGCAATTTATAGTTATTTACAGTGAGACTGTATGTATATAATACCATGAATAGGTAAACTGAGAAATAAAACATTTGACCAAATATATTTTTGAGAAAGTATTTTCTAAAAACATATAGTACATTAGTATCAAGTAATGCATGTGTCTAACTGTCATTATTCAGCTCAGATTATCCTCAAATGCTAAATAAACATAAATGTTTATGCTTATAAATATTATCATAGAAAATAATTCCAAATTAAAGAGATTATTAAAGACAATTCTCAGCTTCTGGGTCAATGAAAAGTTATCTTTGGTAAAAATAATCAAAATTGTGGATTTTCATTTTAGTGGGGCTGGGATTATCATTTTAAGTATCAAAATCCTTAAATTTCTATAGCTTACTTTTGTCAGAGTTAGTCAACATTCAAGAAATTTACATCAAAATATTCCCTGCCTTGCTTCTGCTATCTTTTAACTCTATCAAACTCACAGCAGAATTTTATGAGTGAAATGTTTGAAAGTAAGGATCCAATGAAAAATCCAAATATAGGGAACTGCTTTCCAACATGCAACATTCAGCAGACCAAAAAGAAGATATCAATATATTATATTTTTATATATACATACACATTATGATATAACATAAAGACTTTAAAAAAGTCAAATAACAAAGAGGGAAATATTTTCAACACTTATAATAAAAGCTAATCTCTCTAATATATGAAGAGTTTATAGAATTTAAGAAGCCAAAGACAACCCACCCAATTAAGAAAGAGCATAGATTATGCAAAGATAATGCCTAGAAAAAGAAATACATATGTGCAGTGTCTTATTCACAATATGATAAATGCATGTTAATTAAAAGTTCACTAGAAATTTTAAAAAATATTAGATACTGATCTGAACAGCAAGGTTTTTGGTTTCACCATATCTTTACTTTTACTGCCAGAATATTTCTTTTTATTTCTGCTCCTATTTGATCTTAGAAAATCCAGGTGCAAACACTCTTCCTTCTATATACACTCCTCAGGCAACACATGGTTCCTAGAGGACTGTGTTTGAGTCTATTTTATCTTCTTTTTAATTGCTGAATAGAGGCTATCTATTAATCCAAAACCATAGCAAAAACCTAAGGATACAGAGATACATATTTTGCCATGGCTTTAGCTTTCCATTTCTCTTATAGAATACACTACTCTCAGTCTCACTGATACTGATAAAAATAACCAGTTCAAGATTCATTTTCTTTATCCATTCAGCTAATACTTGGGTGCTGCTGAGAGTTGAATTGTTTTCTTCCCCCAAAAGATATATTCAAGTCCTAACCCCTAGTACTTCAGGGTGTGACTTTATTTGAAAATAGGGTTGTTGCAGCATACTTAGTTAAGATGAGGCCGTACTGGAGTAGGGTGGGCCTCTAATCCAAAATGACTAGTGTCTTTGTAAAAAGATGCATGTGAAGACAGAGACACCAGAAGAAAAGACACAGGAAGAAAAGGGTTAGAGTGATGCATCTACCGGACAAGGAATGCCTGGGGACACCAGAAGCTGGTAGAGGAAGAAGAGATCCTTCCTTAGAGACTTCCAAGGGAGCACGGTCCTTGCTAATACCTTCATTTTGGACTTCCTACTTTAAGAATTGTGGGACAATACATTTTTGTCATTTTAAACAAACAAAAATACACACACAAAAAAGGACAGTGTAATGACATTTGTTACTTTTCAAGCTGGAAAACCATCCAAAGATAATAAAGCCCTACTGCATAGGCCACAGCACACAGTACTGGGGCCAACAAGTGTTGGCATAGACTGCTGGTGAAAATGCCAAGTGGAATAGCGTGCATGGATGATAATTTGAATTGAACTATAAAATCACAGAGGTAATTACCTTTTGGTAAATACTGGGAACTATACTTCTGGAGATTCATCCTACAGATATACATTCCCTCATACATAACACAGGTTCTTAATTATGGCACTGTTATAATAGCAAAAGTCTGGAAAGTACCCTCTAGCAATAAGGGCAAGTTAAATAAACTGTTTTATAACCTGAGTATAATGATCTCAGGTATATAGCTTCTGAAGAAGTTATCTCCAGAATATATTATTCAGTAGAAAAAGTAAGGTATGGAATTATGTTTTGATGTGTTCTGTGTATTAAGGAAAAAATAGTTCATATTTTTTGGTATTTTCATAAAGAAATTGGAAGAATATACAATGAACTAATACAATGGTTACTTCTGGATGGTTGACTGGGGAGTATAGAACAGACTGAGATGGTATAACTATGAAAATTTATCATGTAAAAATTTTACGCTGTTTTGTCTTTTGGGTTATATGAGCATATTACCATTCAAAAAACTGAATTTTAAAGTAACAGAAACAGGGAATTCCCATTGTGGCTCGGTGGAAACGGACCTGACTAGTGTCCATAAGGATACCGGCTCAATCCCTGGCCTTGCTCAATGGGTTAACGATCCGGTGTTGCCATGAACTGTGGTGTAAGACATGGCGCAGATCCTGTGTTTCAGTGGCTGTGGTATAGACAGGTAGCTCCAGTTCTGATTTGACCTCTAACCTGGGAACTTCCATATGCCGTGGGTGAGGGCCTAAAAATAAATAAATAAATAAATAGTAACAGAATGAAAACAAAATGCCTGGAACAAATAAGAATAGGTTTTCAAATACGATCCAAACTGACAATTTAACGGCTAGATAGAGTAATTTAAAAATCCAAATTCTCTTCTTTTTGGCAGGTAAGCATAGACTAAATATAATATCATTATAATGATAATGACATTTAAATGATCATTGTTGTAATTACTTTATATGTGTTCACTAATTAGTTCTCAAAACAACCCCACATGGTAGATGCTATTATTTTTTGCATTTACACATTATAAAACTTAATCCAGAGAGGTTAAGTAACTTTTCCATGGCTACACAGCTAATAAATAATGGAGCTGAAATTTTAACCTGTTATTTGTCTTCAGAAACCATGCTTTTAATGACAATGTACCTAGCCACTGAGAAAATCATATGATATCTAACAGTTTTAAATGTTAACCATTAGACACTGGAAGGCAGAAATTAGATTTAGAATTTTCTGTCCACAGATAAACCTTGACCTTAACAATGCATATCCATTCACAATACTTAAATTACACCTTTGCAAAGGGTGGATGGAAATAATAACAGGCTCTATTATAGAACATATGAGAAAAGTATGTATAAATTGCTGTCCTGGGTATACGGCAAATATAAGAAAAAACTATGTTCAAAACCTGAAGCCTATAACTGCAATCACAACTTGCAACTATCACAGTTAATTAGTGCATTAGATAAGATCTTAAGCTAACAGAAATTGGTCCAGTCAAAAAAATGGTTTCTGGATTTCCTGTCGTGGCTCAGCAGAAAAGAAATCTGACTAGCATCCAAGAGGATAAAGGTTTGGTCCCTGGCCTCACTCAGTGGGTTAAGGATCCGGCATTGCTGTGAGCTATGGTGTAGACTGCAGATATGGCTCAGATCTGGTGTTGCCATGGCTGCGGTGTAGGCCAGCGCCTACAGCTCCATTTCACCCCCTAGCCTGAGAACTTCCATATGCTGTGGGTGCGGCCCTAAAAAGACAAAAAAAAAAAAAAAAAGTTTCTGGTTGTTAAACAATATAATATTTATAAATTATGACTTTTTTAGACTTCAAAATATAACCAAGCAAAAAGATAGACACAACATACAATCCTATTCCTTGAAGTAATTCATGATCGATCTCTTCTTAATTCTTTAGATTTACCTTTTAACTAAAATGTAGTATCCAGAACCAAAAAAAAAAAAAAAAAAAAAAAGGGTCAGTTTGAAGAAAATTTCTAGGGTTAATTTAAAGGAACATATAAGAATGACAGCAAGTCTAAAAATACTAATCTGGTTAACATTTCAAGGACCTAAAAATGAATGCCCACCTATTTTCATAAATCAAATCAGATCTCATTCAAAACAAATTGGTAGCCCTTCTGAATAGCTCATATGACTCAACTATCATTACATTCTTCCCTCTTTATATTGTCCACTTCTATACAAAACTGAATCCCCTCAGATCCATCTTTTAGTCCTAAGAGCAGCAATCAAAGTATTGATAGTACAGAATGGTTTGTAACTGAGACTGTATATCAAAATGACTAGGCAGACTTTTAATTATGTCGGTAAAACTAATTGATCACTAAGTGAAAATCTATCATAAAGCTGATTACTAATGGATAGTTGTGCTCAAAATGTCCCTTTTTAAAGTGAGCCCAAAATTCAATCATCAGAACAGAGTATCTGATCAATTTGTGACAAAAGTTAGCATTCATTTCTGAATTATCATTGTGAAAACTAGTAATTGACTCAATAGATACAATTTGAAATTATTGAGCTACAATTAAGAGATGTTAATGATGTTATCCACTTATAAATACATACATAGATTATGTTTTCAGAATAGAAATGTTCGGTAGAAAAATAGAATGAATTATATAATTGAAATAGAGCACTCTTGGAACAAAAAAAAGAGTTCTCATGCTAAGGAGAAACACATTTTCCAAGTAATTTATACTAAAACTACCCATAGGCAGTGGTTACTTATTTAAAGTAAAAACCTGATGTCTTGCCACAGAAAACAGGGAAAAGCAACTCAAACACTTTTAAAAACTTTCTCTACAATAATGATGATCTTAATATAAGTTTTTCACTAAACATGATTAAAACACTTAAGCAGAGTAACTGACTACAATCAATTTTTCTGTAAAAACTACTCGTGAGTTCTGGTATCATGGTATTAGCAGTAAAACGCTAAAACTACAAAATTTTCTAGAGACTATTCAGCATTGTTTGTACTAGTTCTGTGAAAAATGTCATGGGTAATTTGATAGGGATTGCATTGAATCTGTAGATTGCATTGGGTAACATGTCCAGCCAATATCGTTGATGAATACAGATGCAAAAAAATCTCAAGAAAATTTTAGCCAACCTAATCCAACAACATATCAAAAAGATCATACACCACGACCAGGTGGGATTCATCCCCGGTGCACAAGGATGGTTGAACATAAGCAAATCAATTAACATCACACACCACATTAACAAAAGAAAAGCCAAAAACCACATGATCATCTCAATAGATGCAGAAAAAACATTTGACAAAGTCCAACATCCATTCATGATAAAAACTCTTACCAAAGTGGCATAGAGGCAGCATAACATAATCAAGGCCATTTATGACAAACCCACAGCAAGTATAATACTCAGTGGAGAAAAGCTGAAAGTCTTCCCACTAAAATCTGGAATAAGACAAGGATGCCCACTCTCACCACTGCTATTCAACATAGTATTGGAAGTCCTAGCCTCAGCAATCAGACAAACAAAAGAAATCAAAGGCATCCACATAGGAAGAGAAGAGGTAAAACTGTCACTGTATGCAGATGACATAATACTACATATAGAAAACCTAAGGACTCAACCCAAAAACTACTTGAACTGATCAACAAATTCAGCAAAATAGCCGGATATAAGATTAAAATTCAGAAATCAGTTACATTTCTGTATACTAACAATGAAATATTAGACAAGGAATACAAAAACACATTACCTTTTAAAATTGCACCCCAAAAATTCAAATACCTGGGAATAAACCTGACCAAGGAGGTAAAGGACTTATATGCTGAGAACTATAAAAAATTAATCAAGGAAATTAAAGAGGATTCAAAGAAATGGAAAGATATTTTGTGCTCCTGGGTTGGAAAAATTAATATCATAAAAATGGCTATACTACTCAAAGCAATCTACAGATTCAATGCAATCCCTATCAAATTACCCATGACATTTTTCACAGAACTACAACAAACAATCCAAAAATTTATATGGAACCACAAATGACCCAGAATTGCCAAAGCAATCCTGAGGAACAAAAACCAAGCAGGAGGCATAACTGTCTCAGACTTCAGGCAATACTACAAAGTCATAGTCATCAAGACAGTGTGGTACTGGTACCAAAACAGACATATAGACCAATGGAGCAGAATAGAGAACACAGAAATAAACCCAGACACCTACAGTCAACTAATCTTCAACAAAGGAGGCAAGAATATGCAATGGGAAAAAGACAGTCTCTTCAGCAATTATTGCTGGGAAACCTGGACAGCTGCACTTGCAAGGCAATGAAACTGGAACACACCCTCACACCATGCACAAAAATAAACTCAAAATGGCTGAAAGATTTAAACATAAGACACCATCAAACTCCTGGAAGAGAACATAGGCAAAACATTCTCTAACATCAACCTGACAAATGTTTTCTCAGGACAGTCTCCCGAAGCAACAAAAATAAAAGCAAAAATAAACTAATGGGACCTAATCAAACTGACAAGCTTTTGCACAGCAAAGGAAACCAAAAAGAAAACAAAAAGACAACTTATAGAATGGGAGAAAATACTTTCAAATGATGCAACTGACAAGGGCTTAATCTCTAGAATATACAAGCAACTTACACAACTCTAGAGCAAAAATGCCAAAAACCCTATGGAAAAATGGGCAAAAGACCTGAATAGACATTTTTCCAAGGAAGATGTACAGATGGCCAACAAGCACTTGAAAAAATGCTCAACATCCCTGATTATTAGAAAAACGCAAATCAAACTACCACGAGATAGCACCTCACACCAGTCAGAATGGCCATCATTAATAAGTCCACAAATAACAAATGCTGGAGGGGGTGTGGAGAAAAGGGAACCTCCCCCCCTACACTGCTGGTGGGAATGTAAGCTGATACAACCACTATGGAGAACAGTATGGAGATACCTTAGAAATCTATACATAGAACTACCATATGATCCAGCAGTCCCACTCTTGGGCATATATCCAGACAAAACTTTCCTTGAAAAAGACACATGAACCCCCATGTTAATTGCAGCTCTATTAACAATAGCCAAGACATGGAAACAACTATTCACGATAGCCAAGATATGGAAACAACCCAAATGTCTATCTACAGATGACTGGATTAGGAAGATGTGGTAATATATACACAATGGAATACTACTCAGCCACAAAAAAGAATGAAATAATGCCATTTGCAGCAACATGGATGGAACTAGAGATGCTCATCCTGAGTGAAGTAAGTCAGAAAGAAAAAGACAAATACCATATGATATCACTTATATTTGGAATCTAATATACGGCACAAATGAACCTTTCCACAGAAAAGAAAATCATGGACTTGGAGACCAGACTTGTGGTTGCCAAGGGGCAGGGGGAGGGAGTGGGATGGATTGAGAGCTTGGGGTTAATAGATACAAACTATTGCCTTTGGAATGGATTAGCGATGAGATCCTGCTGTGTAGCACTGGGACTATGTCTAGTCACATATGATGGAGCATGATAATGTTGAAAATAGAATGTGTACATGTATGTGTAACTGGGTCACCATGCTGTACAGTAGAAAACTAATTGTACTGGGGAAATAACTATTAAAAATAATAATAAAAAATTTACTGTACTTACAGAAATGCTTAGAGCTCTATAAAAGGAAAATGATGATAATTTAGGTAAAGGGTTTTGTTGCATTCTTTTATGGATAAGTTCCTTAAAGAAGAGTTTTTCACATTTGCATAATCTCAAACCATGATTGACTGAAGGCAAAATTAATACAATCTAAGACTGAAATAGTATAGATATTACAAAGAATGAAGCAGTCATATACTTAAACATATCCACTTCATGAAGAATTTATTGCTAACCAAATTTCAATCTCTCATATTGCCTTTTCGAGGAAAATTTCTTTTTTCTTTATGCAAACTTAGGAAGTGGTTTACATTATTGTCTAAGGAAATTTAACTCATCATAGATTTGAGAATAAGAATGATTCAAACAAAATAGGCATTTAAGAAGTATAATATATTTTCTGGAAGAACTCTTCATGAAATAAAGCAACAATCTCTTTTAAAGGTATAGGCAATAACTTTCTTAGAAGAAGCATTTAATCAAACAACTTGGAGAATCTGCATAGTAAGAGATACTGTGCTGGCTGCTGAAGATTGTTTAGTAATACCATTTTAAAGTGTAAAAGATGAGATTCTTGAGAAGAATTCAAAAATAAGTAAAGAAACACTCTTGAAAAAACAAAGGCATTTTAGAAAGAAAAACTCACAAAATTGATAGAAATGGGAAGCTAATAAAAGAAAAATATTAAATGAAAATAGAATAAAAAATTAAAATATAGTCTGGGATATATCAGAATAAGAGTACCTTGGAGATTCTGATCTAGAGAAAGAACAGAAAATACAAATATAAAAACGAAGAATAAGAAAAGAGAGCTAACTGTAAGGGATATATTAGAAACAAGATGAAAACATCATGGCTACCAGAGGATTTGCAATAATATTAGGAAAACACTAACCACTCTTGTTCAACATTTTTCTAGAGGCTACAGACAAAACTACAAAACAAGAAAAATAAATAAGGGATTTAATACAAGAAAGTAAGAGATAAAAATAATATTAGTCATGGATGGTGTTTTTTTTAAGCAAGGAAATAAGATATTAGAACCAGCAGACTAGAATATAAATGAAAAACAATATTCCAATTAAAATAGGAACAAAAACTCAGTGACTCTAGTAAGAAACACATCATAACATTTAATGAAAATTATAAAACTAAAGTAGATATGAATGAGAAATTTCAATATTTGAGGATTCAGTTTCCCCAAAAATTAAACTACATATCTTTAATTCAATGTTAAATAAAGTATCACTTGAAGTGGAAGAGATATTAATGAAGCAATTAAAAAGTTCATCAACAAAAAGAAAAGTTCTTAATGCTTTCAATAACTATGAATAATGAGAGTATGTCTGCTGTGGCAAATATCAAAAGTCACAATAAAGGAGAAGTAAATGAAATGATTTTTCAAAATAAGACAAACATATACTAGTAATTGAATTACAAAGTAGTTATAATACATTGATGCTGGTGTCTTACATGTAAAAAAAAAATCCTTTTAAGAAAGCAACGATGTAGAAATATTTGTATTCACTTCTAATTTTTTCAAAGCTTCACATGGTCTCTATATATAATCTTTAGTAACTTAATAAATATCTACATTCTCTTCCCTTTTATAGCTCCCTGAAATTCCTAGAACCCTCTTTCCAACTGCTAAAGGCTCTAATTTTCAATCTTGTTCTTATGATTAATATTTTTGTTTTGTTTTGTCTCTTTATCTCTCATAATATGCTCTTGAAATGTCCTTTCTTCTGCACAGGCAGTGACTAAAGAATGTAGCTTTTCCCCCACTTGAATTCACTTGAATAAACTGAAAGAAAGTAACTTTTGGGGATTAAGTTCTCCAATATTAATATATTATTGTCTATGATGTGTATTATTAAGGATTGGGCCATGTCTAATTAGTCAAGAGAAATAAAGTCTCAAAATACATATCAAATTCTTGATAGTAATCATTTCTTGATTTAATTAGAATATTTATCATTTTTTCTTAAGTATTTTCTGCATTTCTATGAATACTTATAATCAGAACATGATAAATGATTCACTTTTACAGAATCTATTAACATTCCTTTTCACTCTTTATATATACAATTATTTGATAGAATTATATTTTCCTCTAATGAAACACAATTGTCCAGTTAAGTATGAAGTAAATTTTGAGGGCTAAGGAATTTTTGTAATATAACAAACTGTTAATTCAAGACAAGATTAATGTGGAGTGCAATGATAAATTCTCATTATCAAGGAAGATTTACTGTATTTATAATATTTCAGAAATTTCCACAATTTCAAATTCATCTTTTACATATTCATTTGCATTAGAGCTATACTCAGTTAAAAACTAAATTATCAAAAAGGAAGAATACATTAAGTCAGTACTTTGCAAATAATCATTTAAATTATTTTTTAACTTTCCTGTGAAGAGGTTAAGGATCACTTAACAGTGACCAGTTGCTAAATGAATTTTATCAATGGATTTTACAAGTCAAAAAGATTCCAGCATTATAGATTTAAATGGAATTTATCCACATAGAAAGTTATGTCTTTATATTTTAATGATACAATCCTGTATTTTATTTCATTAATGTTAAACCATAATCAGAGATTTGTAAAACAGGGAAAAGGATAATTCAACTAAAGTGGCAGTTTTGCATGCCTGAGGGGCATAGGAGGGAACCTTAGCTAGAGCCATCTGATAGTTTGTAGTTAGAAGGAACTAGTGCTGTTGATAGACCCGCTAAAGCTGTTTATATTATGAATACTGACTACAGAGAAAGACTACAGAGTTCTAGGCCATGCATCTCTCACGTCCACCTAGAGTCCTCTATTACTTACAAAGCATCCATGCTTCTAAGCTCTCAAATTAAAAAAAAAAAAAATTCTAGACAAGCTCTCTGCAGCTAAATCATCAGCCTCATGTCTTCCACATAACTTTCTGACAAGCTTGCAAAGCCAGGAGTAGAAAAGTTAAAGCCTGGAAACAGGAAGATCAGGGAGGATTCAGATTGGAAACTTCTTTAGAATTTGGAGTTGCACTAAGAAATAGAGGAAAGTTGAGGATTACTTGGGTCTTGGTAGATAATGTCACCATTTATTAAGAGAGATATAGAAAAAAGAAAGCTCAGCTTTAGAAGTGAAGAATAGGTCAGTTTGGGGATGTTGATCTGAAGGTCTATGAATTTTCCCCATTGCATTAACTAGTAAGCAGTTGGATATTTTGATCTAAGTTTCAGAAAAAAAATATGTACATCTGGAAAATCTCTGTTATTTTTCATTTTAGCCTGAAATAGTTTTACCATGTAAATAACCTCATTTATTTTTCTAGTATAGCCTATATATTAATCTTACCCATTTTCTTTTTTTTTTTTTTAATTCTTCAGTATAGTCAAATTTTGCACTCTTATAAAACCATACCATGTACTAATAAGAGGGAAACTGGGACTTCCCTTGTTGTGTAGTGAGTTAGGGATCCTGCGTTGTCACTTCAGCAGTTGGGGTCACTGCTACGTCATGGGATCAAACTCTGCCCTGCTCATATTCTCTAAGCCTGAATTGAATTCTCTTTATCCAAATATATTATGGTGATACATATAATAGATTCTATGGGCTGGATTTTATTCTTACAATGGATATTGAACAATTTAAGCACTATAACCTGGCAGAGGGAGACATTTTTGAGGCAAGTCACAGATTTGAATTCTGTCCTTCACTTACTCGCTAAGGAACTCTGGATAATTCAAATACCCTTTCAGAAACTCAGTTTCTTTCTTGTGGAAAACTATTTTACAGATTGCTGTGAGATTAAACAAGGTAAAATATATATGACTCTGGCACTTGTCCTAATACACTGTCCTTGTTGAAACAACAATGCCTTAGAATAGTGTCTAGGGCAGTCTAAGTACAGAATTAACCACTTAAATTTGCCTTAGTGTTGCAATATTAGCAAAATAACATTGGGATTTAAGAAAAGACATTAAGCCAGATATTCTTAACTATGAATCTGAACTTCAGAGGGATTACAAATCCCCAGATATTGAATAAAAATGATGATTGAATATACATGTATGTGCACTTTCCCTGAGCAAAGAGTCTATAGCTTTCATCAGATTTTTTTCAAAGGAATCTCTGAACTGAAAAAAATGATAAAAACTGAACTTTTTATTTCTGTCTACAAAGAAAATATTATTTCTAAAAAAAATGACTAGCCATGCTAATTTCAGTTAGATTCATCTCTATGTTAAGGAAATAGTCTTTGAGCTACTAAGCGCACAAGAAACAATTTTTCTTCTTTATTTTTTATCTGTTTCTCAGTTAGATAGATTTGATATGTTAACATTTAGATTCCTTCTTTCAAGAGTGATATGGTTATTAAATCTCCTCTTTCACTTTAGTAGTTTTTATACATCTGTAATCTATGAAAACAATAGAAGCTATAAGAATTTTTTTTTAAATCATAATGCTAGGACTGACAGTTCCACTACCAACCTCCATCCTTAGACAATTTCCACCGGTTGTCTTATTTCCCATAAAACTTCTGTAATACTTACATCGAAAAAGATAACACTTAGCTAAATATTTATAATATTTAAAAAAAACTATGGGGAAAGTCAAAGAATTTCACTTTTAATTAAAATCTAGGGGCTAGAAATTTACTTAGATATTTCTTTCCACAGACTACCTTAGGTAGAATTGTTATCTACCATTTCTTGATAGAAATGCTTCTAGCCCTTCATGTTTCCATGTGTGGAAGACAAGGTCATGTGCTTAAGGAGTCATCTAATTCTCAGTAAGCAATCAATGGTTTCCAAAAAATGAATTAAAAATAAATTCCAAAAATCAAATGCTGTTCCTTATGAGGGAAGCTTTCTCTAATAGCATAAAATTATTACCTAGATTAAATGAAAGGGTACATATATTTTAGTTCCGCTTTAATAAAAACCACTTAAACAAAAACAAGGTTAGTGGGAGCTTTTCTAGGATTTCTAGATTTAAATTCTTTATAGAACTTCCAGTTTATTATAAAAATAAGTACATGCATTTTCTCTTCTCCTTTGCAATATTCCTCTAAAATTACAGTGAAGACATTAAAAAGATACAAATCCAAAAGACTAGGAGAATGGGAGAGGGAATAACAACAAGTGAAAAAAAAAATCAATGAATTTCAGGGAAACGGAGGTAGTAAAACTAAGAAAGCAAAATTGCAAGTGCCTACAAGGGGAGACAGCAGGGATGTAAAAGCCAATTCATTCAGCAGAAACTAGGGAATGCATAAAAACTGAAGACATTTAGTACTGCAGATGGTGAAGGTGAAAGAAGGAATTCAAAATAGGAATTATATTTAAAATTTGTATAAAGGACAATGAGACTCCCTGGTCTTCTCCTTATTCGCAACAGCTGAATAGTTGCTGCCTCTCCCCATTCTGGTAAGAAACTAGAAGTTTTTAAATGGAGACACTGAACCAAAATACATAGCCTTTAGGTACACCAGGCACAGTGGAGATTGGAGGAGAGGAGCCCTACTAATAAAAGGTCTCTTTTTTCTTGTTTGTCTATTTTACATCTACGTAGTGAACAAAAATACTTGCAATCATCTCCAAAAATGAATGGCTGGGTGTATAATTTTGCCAGACAATGATTGGTAGATTTTCTCTGAAAAGATAAATGGCACCATGGTGGGTATTTCAAACAAATGGTCATATCCCCTGTTCACAGGAAAGCTCAAAGCACCAGATACCACAGAGTGAATATTTGTGTCCCTCGATATTCCTATCTTGAACTCTTAATGCCTCACGCAAGATTACATATTAGGACATGGGGGTATTGGTAGGTGATTCTGTCATGAAGGCAGAGCTTTAATGAATATTAGGGCTTTGTAGCAGAAACCTTGGAGAGCTCCTCATCCTCACTGCCATGTAAGGACACAAGAAAATATTTGTCTATGAAAAAGGAAGCAAGCGTTCATCAAATACCAAATCTGTCTCTGCCTTGATCTTGCAATTTTCAGCCTGGGGGAAGAAATTCTGCTACTATAAGACCCCTAGTCTATGTTATTCTGTGATAGCAGAGAACAAAGAAACAGAAAGAAAGAACCATCAACAGGGAAGGGGCAATTTAGGGAAAAGACAAAAACGTTTCAAAAATTAACACTCTATGATGCATGAGAACATATATTGTATTCATCAACCAAGAAACATTTTTTTCTCTTCTTTTTAAGTGATAGAAACAAAACAAGCTTTTGGAAATTGAAAGTATAATAGTTACAACATGTAACACATGTTATATATATTCCATATGGTCATAACTGTGGCCTGTGGAAGTTTCCTGATCAGGGATTGAATCTGAGCCACAGCTGCGACCTATGCCACAGCTGCGGCAACACTGGATACTTTCAACCCACTGCACTGGGCTGGGGATTGAACACACACCTCTGCAGCAACCTGAGCTGCTACAGTTGGATTCCTAACCCACTCTGCCACAGCAGGAACTCTGATACATGATATTCTTAAAAAATGATTTTGAAGGAAAAGTCAAGAAAATCCCCAGAAAATAAGTAAAAGTATATAAATTTGGAAAATCTGAGAAAAAAATTTGAACATTAAATAATCAATCCAGAAGGTTTAGCAACTAATAAGAATCTCAGAAGAAAGAGAAGAAAAAAAAATAAAAATAATATTATCCTAGATGCCATGGGAAGAAAAGTTTAAAACTGACAGATTTGTTTCTAGATTCAAAGCGTTCTTCAAGAGCTCAGCTTAATAAATTTTTTTAACAAGTCTCCAGGTTCATCATTTTAATACTGTGGGAATAGCAGGAAAAATAGTCAAATATTGCCAAGAGAAAAACAGTAATTAGGGATCAGAATGGCATTCGGCTTCACAATAGCAAAACTGGAATTTAGACAAAAAAATGGAAAAAAAATGCAAAATACTGAGGAAAAAGAATTATCAACAGAATTTTATACCGAGGAAAAGTATCAATCAAGTAAAGAAGTAGAAGAAGTATTTTCTTTTCTTTTCTTTTTTTTTGTTTTGTTTTGTTTTTTAGCTATTTCTTGGGCTGCTCCCGCGGCATATGGAGGTTCCCAGGCTAGGGGTCGAATCAGAGCTGCAGCCACCAGCCTACACCAGAGCCACAGCAATGCGGGATCCGAGCCGCGTCTGCAACCTACACTACAGCTCACGGCAACGTCGGATCCTTAACCCACTGAGCAAGGGCAGGGACTGAGCCCGCAATCTCATGGTTCCTAGTCGGATTCATTAACTACTGTGCCACGACGGGAACTCCAGAAGAAGTATTTTCAATGTACCAGTTCTCAAAAAAAAAAAAAAAGAAAAGAAAAGAAAAAAAATGCCCCCACAATGCACCCTTTTTCAGGAAGCTATTAATATAAGGATGTTGTGTAAATTGTAAGTTTATTGCCTTTCAGCTACAAATGCACCCTTCAATATATTCTTTGTGATAAATAACTGAATTTAAATATAAGTTGTTTTCCTCTAATTGAATAAGAACCTTTTAAGTTGAGGGTTATGGAGGAACACTGCAAGAGGAGGTGGCTTCTTGCAATTTATGGCGCAGATTGGGAGGGGTGGGGTATGCAGATGTTAGGATACATATGTATGTAAGAGTCAGTCACATGGGTATGAGGATATTTAATAGAGCCTTCCCCAGCCTTGGGCCCAGGACTTGGTTGGCCCCCCATGACTTTAAATCCTTGGGTATGGTGATGCCTTTTCCACCACCCCCTTGACATGAAAACCAGAGTCTGCATTGTCTGCCTGCTCTGTAGACCTGTTTGTGCAGGTGCCTACACTCACCCAGCAGGTCCCCAGCCTGAACACATTGGCCTGCTTGGACTCCATAGGCAAGTCCCCACTCAGTGTGCATCCAGCCACCAGTCTGGTCTCTTAAGTATATAGCCACATACATCACACACAGAGAAGTAGTCCTTTCTTCAAGTCTTTCCTCAACTCCTGCCCACATCCAGATTCCCACTTTAAGTCCACTCATGCCACCAGTTGGTGATCACCTGCTCCTGAGTCTCACTCCAGAGGATGCCTATTACCTACTGATCACCCAATAACTCTGGATCAGTTGCAGCCTGGATAAACCGAGTATTTCTCTGTTTTCAGGTAGCCAAACCACATCTGCTGGAACAAAGTCTCATGCCCTTCAAGTTTATCCTTCCTTGAGTACTCTCCCTCACCCCTAGGGTATCACATAGAGCTTCCTTATATCTTATAGTTACTCTTCTAATCATATTAGGATTAAGTCATAAACCTAATATGAAAACTATAATGAAATACTAAACCAAGAAGGAGAAAGCTAAGATACCAAGGAATTGAAGGATCTAACTGACTAGCAATGCATAGGGAAATTCTAGATGATGAGGAAGAGAGGGACCAGAATTATAGTTGGGTCCTAGACTTAGACAATACCAGTCCCGATAGGAACACGAGAGTGGAATTCTTAAGGAAGGATTTCTCTAAGGAAGAGAGAAAAGAAAAAACAGAAAAGAGAAACTGGTAAATTTCCTGAAGTAGCGAACATCGTGAAAAAGAGAATTCTGTTCCTCAGTTTAAAAAGAATTAAATGTAGGGATATAAAATGCTTAGGAAAAATATTTCTTAATGAAATCATTATTAACAGTGAACACCTTTACAGTAACAATTCTAAAAAAACTAAATTAGTAATATAATTTAAAATTGTGATATAAATATTAAACAGAGACTACGAGTGAAAAAAGTTTAGGAAAGGATATGAAAATGCTAAATATTCATTTTCCATATTAGAAAATCAATAGAATATATCAAAAATTGGTACAGAAAGCAAGATCCAAGGGGCAGTCAGTGGGGCAAGAGGCTATTTTTTTATTATTATGGGTTTTATTTTTTTGTCTTTTGCTCTTTTTTTAGGGCCGCACCCTGCAGCATATGGAGATTCCCAGGCTAGGGGGCGAATTGGAGCTGTAGCCGCTGACTCATGCCACAGCCACAGGAACGCAGGATCCCAGCCACATCTGTGACCTACACCACAGGTCACGGCAATGCTGGATCCTGAACCCACTCACTGAGTGAGGCCAGGGATCAAATCTGCGTGTGTCCTCATGGATGCTAGGCAGATCCATTTCCACTGAGTCACGATGGGAACTCCTAGTTTAATTTTTTGATTGAACTTACTCTTACAGAAGATCACATTTACAAAACAACAATTTCTATTTTCTCAAACTATCCATTAGTTTATAACATTTTCTCCTTGACAAACTACAGATCAAGTCTTGTAGTTTAATACATAGGTCATATGATGCTGCAATGACAAATTAAAAAAAATACCAGGATGAAATGAAATATATTCTTACTCTCTGTAAAGTGTTATATAGAGTAATCAACACCCTGAGAGACAGAAACATGATTTGATAGTTGGCTTATATAAATATAGTGGGTCATGGTATTTCTTCAGATCTTGAGTTTCCAACTATTTTTGTTTATTTGTTTAATATATTTCTTTTTTGTTTCATATGAAACTGATTTTTGTTCTTTCTTACAGATAAATTTTAGTTTGAAATTATTCCCTATCAAACACTGAAATGTTTCTAAATTTAAGCACTTGAGAAAGAGAAAGCCAAATGATAAATATCACTTAGTAATCCACCAAGGCCCCTTGTCCCTGAATACTTTATGTTCTAATGCTGATTTGTAAGTCAAATAGTTTAGGTGTATGCCCGTGTTCACATTTCAGCCTTATCAAGCCCAAGGCACAAAGAGACCTTGTAAATATAGCATCTCATCACCAAAAGGACAGTTAGATAACATGGGATCAAGCTTCAAAAACGGCTTTTCTGGCAAATGCATATTTTAAACAGACTGCTTAGTTGACTTAAATATCAGAACTGTCTTTCATCAAGTCTTGATTAGCAGACTGTTAACCTTGAACCAGCAGTGGCTTGCTTGGAATGCATTTCATTTAAGGCGATGAAAAATAATATCTTGTTTTACTAACAGAGACTCCTTAAAACCTTCATTTACTATCCACATAATAACAATCTGGCATATATATTACCCTTCAGAAATTGAAATATCACTGTATCTATTTGAATTGCTAATGGGAAAAAAAGACATGCTAAGAAAATCCTTAAACAATAGGAAGTTCTTAAACACAGGCTTTCATTTTCTTATTGTGAAAAGTTGGCATTAATTATGCGAGTCTCTGTGCTAAGGTATATTTTAAAGTTTGATGGTCTTTGTTGCTTTATTACCATGATGAATGAAAGAAAACTTATTCAACATACCTGGATCACAGTTAACACATTTTACATAAATTGTTTCTTTTTGTTTTTCTGATATTGTTTTAAGAAGTTCAAGCTAATCAAAGTCTAAGGGAGAAAATAATATATTGATTAAAATGGGCAATGATGCATAAGCCTTGTAATAAGATAAATATTAAATTTACCGGAGGAAAAGTCTGTACTTCATCTTTATTCATACTAGAAAATGGCATATAGTTCTACCTGCAGATAGATGACTTTGGACCTAGAGATGAATTCTCACCTATTGCCCGATTCACTGCAACATCTGCCCTGTTGCAGTTATAGTCTGTAAGTTTAAATTGGATATTTTTGGATGCAGATGATTGTGGTTCATTTCCTCTGGACAACAGATAAAGCATTGAATAAAGAGATGATAGTATGTTAATAACAATTCTATTTACTTCAGGAGCAGTGTAAAGATTTTATGCCTTATTAGGAAAGCCCTTCACTCATTCTCAGTTAGAAAATTCTGCCAGCACAATTATATCCATACATTTTATAAATATGTTAATATCCAATTGTAAACAAAAATGATATTTCCTTAGCAGTTACAAATATATAACTTACAGTTATAAATACAGACCTACTGTACCAAAAATTACTACAGGGATATCCAGATATTATAAAAGAATATAACCTGACTGAGGAGAAAAAAAATGAATGTTGTTTTGAAATAGCATTATTTTTTTCTATAGGCAGTTATGTTCAATGACAATTAGATTACCAGGCAGAAAAGATGATTTATCTTTAATGAACTTGTTGATATTATTCATATCTATCAAAAATATGAAAACCAACTAAAAATATTGTCATGAATATTTGAGAGTTTACTCTGTAAACAAGTGAAAAAAAGAACAGTCTTTTCAAAATATGTTCATGCCTATAACCAAATAAAATAGGAGATAACATGTCATTCTTTGCATGTGCATTTATAGCCAGACATTCATAACAATTTAATCCCAAGAATCAATAATTACATTAAGAAGGAAACTAAAAACATATTTTTAAGTAAAATAGAAATACAGTATTTATAAATATTTTAAAATAAACATATTTGAAATGAGCAATTTCAGGGTTTAAAATAAGGAAATATGCACCTATGTCTGAGAACTACATTAAACTTTAAAATTACATTATGAAGGAGTTAGTGTTAAATAAATTATGAGAAAATATTTGTATATTCACTTATCCTCTTAAAGCAGAATCCAAGAAACAAAAACCATACACACACACACAAGATGGTTAAAGGAAAACAACATATATATGACATAAAAATATATATATATATATAAATATAAATATATATATATGGATAGAAAAAAATAAGTTGAAACAAGGATTACCTAATTTAGAAAATGCATATGTTTTTGTCTAAAATGCAGCCAAATAAATTCTAAGACCAGAAAACTTTGGTATTCTGGTACTGGTGAAAATTTTTAAAGATCCCCAAACCACAAATCAACCCATTAGCAAACCATTAATGTTAATGTTTTCTTATATCAATCTCCTATCATACTTTCTTTGTTCCAACCTGAAGAAATATTCTGCTTTATCAATTAACTAGAAAAAGCTCATTAAGGTTAAGGCTATGCTGTGCTACTTATGTTTATGATTCTTGGAGTACATAGGTTAGTATGGGACATTACACATGGTAGCTCTCCATAAAAGTCTATTAAAAAACAGGAGTTCCCGTCGTGGCGCAGTGGTTGACGAATCCGACTAGGAACCATGAGGTGGCGGGTTCGATCCCTGCCCTTGCTCAGTGGGTTAACGATCCGGCGTTGCCGTGAGCTGTGGTGTAGGTTGCAGACGCGGCTCGGATCCCGTGTTGCTGTGGCCCTGGCGTAGGCCGGTGGCTACAGCTCCGATTCAACCCCTAGCCTGGGAACCTCCATGTGCCGCGGGAGCGGCCCAAGGGATAGCAACAATAACAACAACAACAACAACAACAACAAAAAAAAAAAAAAAAAAAAAAAAAAAAAAAAAAAAAAAAAAAAAAAAAGACAAAAGTCTATTAAAAAACAAATGAAGTAAATATACTTCCACCATCTTTCTAAACTAAAAACAAATAGCTACTGAAAACTAACTACTCAGTAAATGGCTACTGTGGAGTTACAAAGTTTAAAGCAGCTTTTAACCAAAAGACATTTAACAACTTTGTTGGGGATACAGAAATAACACACAGGCTTTAGTTGTTATACCTTAGTACATGCATTATAAATTTAGTCGAAAATATTACAGAAAGTAATTTAGTGTAGGTTGAAATTTACTCTTTAAAAAAAATCAATGTCATATAAAAATAGGGAATATTTTGATGTATCTCTCTACAAAAGAATTAAATACTTTTTTGTTAGTGAAAGTATAGTAACAGTAAGTGAATGAATGTTCCATTTTGAAATTATTTTTTCATTTTAAAGAAACTTGGCTTATTGTTTTATTCATAAGAGGAAAAGCTATTTCTGGCTTTATACTCAAATCCCTTGTGTCTGTAACCTTCCCGAAAAGCTTACACGTTTCCTATGGTCAATTTACCACATGCTAGCTAAAGCTGACAACTTTTTATTTACTGGTTAGGGTCACCTATTATTTGTATGCATTATACCAAATATACTCTTGATCAACTAAAATTTCATTGTGGGGATACAAGGAAATTACAGTGAATATGACTGAGATCAAGTGGGCCCTTAAATCTTAATTACAAATTATCAAAAATAAAAATAAGAAAGACGAGAGAGAGAAAGAACTAGTTCCCTTGGCTATTTTCCTACCAGGAAACAAATGAAAAAGGGAAATTTATTTCCAGCTATAAATCCCAAACGTTTCATTTTCAGTTTCCCCAAGTTAACTTTCTCACCTAACTAAGCAGCATTTCCTGCTATTATTAGCTGCTGGTCCAATATCAGCTGACTGGTATCTGTCAAACTCCTTGCTTCAATGAGCTTAGGGACTCCCAAGGAACTCCAATGTATGCAGACTTCTGCTTACAGCTTCTAATTATTTTCTAACAGATAATGGAACATTTAAGTTCACAGAGGTTAGATTAAATTTGTAAGTGAATAAAAACCCTAGATAAAATTACAGTGGCAAGGATCACTGTGGAAAACCCTAAGCTTTTTAGTTCTGAGATAAAGAGCCTTTTCTGATTGCTTATTTTCTGTGATAAATTGGTCTCATCATTTTACTACCTCAGAGGTAGTAATTCTTATTTCTATTCATACTTTGCCAAACTATATGTAAACTATAAGCCATAAGCACCAAAAACATGGCTTCTTATAAGGTGCAACAGCATTTCAAAATGTTCAAAAATATATATTGATATATTTTCCCTTCCTGGAAAAAACTCAAGCCACTTATGTAGGATGCATAGTACAACATATTGCTTTAATGATGCCAAAGCACTATAGGTTATATGATAATCATTTTACCAAAATAGTTGCAATGAAACTAAAATGTTTAGGCAATACAATCCATCAGGCTTTTTTTTTTTTTAATTTTTATAATTAAGAGGATTTGTCTGTAGTTTTCTTAAGAGGTCAAAAACACTCAGTGTAATGTCTTAATCTGAGGGTAGGAATTAACAGCATAAAATGTCATACAGAGCAATAATAAATAAGAAAATATGAGATCATCAACAGGGCTTTGAAGAGCAAGAATACCTCTGAGCAAAGTCTGGATTCAATGACTGCAACGAGCCACCTCAGGGACTCAGGAGAAACATCTCAGAAGAAAAAAAAACTCCTTGAAGGAACTTCCACTTGTTTTATTACTTGTGGCAACCATCTCTCTTGAGGTAATATGCTCTTTTGGAGGAGGCAGAATAATGGTATGAGGAGCCAATAGACTTTGGACCTGGAGAGATTTCAATTCAAATCCAGGCTCTGTCTTTCCTTATTGGTTTGAGAATGAGATAAATGATTTATATCCCATCTGAAATCATAATTCTCCTTAAAAAATGGGCATATTAATACCAATCTATAGACTTTTTTGGGGGGGGATCAATCACTTATTTACTCCATAATTTATAAGTTGGGTCTTAAATCGGCATGTTAGGTTCTAGAAAATATAGTTTGAAAATGTCTGCCATTAATAGCTGATCCATGGTAGAAAATGATTAAGCCGTCTTTTTTACTCTGGCTTTGCTACTGGAGTTAGAAAGTTTTTCTCCAAATCCACCACAACCCATTGTACAGATTAGCTCATGCAGTTTAGTGCAAATTAAACAGTACTCAAATTCATTCTTGTTTATATAATATCTTCAATTTTTCTGGATGGGAATCACCCATGTGTGATCCAGGATTACTGTCAGCTATTGCTTAAAGTAGGGTTAAACTCAAAACATGAAAGTCTGAAGCTTGGGGGTAATCTCTGTCTACTTCAAAGGATCATTTTACTATGACCATTAGCTGTAATGATGATGATGATGGAGGTGATGCCACAGAGTTTCTACTATGCATTCTTTGGACATAACTAGACATACTGTCAATTTGTTCATTTTTTTACAGTCTGTGCTTTGCAAACAAACCTATAACACAAAACTAATACAGCAGTCAGTGGTGTAAAGCAGAATAATAAATTATTTTGATAATTTTCAAAAAACTATCATAAAGTTCAAGATATCCTTGTGAAGTAGTAACTTTTGCATTACCATTTCTAGCTATATCAACTATGTGACCATTCATAGATGATTACTCATTGGTGTACTAAATTTATAAAGGCGTATTTTTAAAATATGATGGAGGAGTTCCCGTCGTGGTGCAGTGGTTAACGAATCCGACTAAGAACCATGAGGTTGCGGGTTCAGTCCCTGGCCTTGCTCAGTGGGTTAAAGGATCCAGCGTTGCCGTGAGCTGTGGTGTAGGTTATAGACGCGGCTTGGATCCCCCGTTGCTGTGGCTCTGGCGTAGGCTGGTGGCTACAGCTCCGATTCGACCCCTAGCCTGGGAACCTCCATATGCCGCAGGAGCAGCCCAAGAAATGGCAAAAAGACAAAAAAAAAAAAAAAAAAAAGATGAAAAAAAAATTAAAAAAAAAAAAAATAAAATAAAATATGATGGAGTATATTTACCATTTATCCATACATCACAGTTGAGTAAATATACGTCTTCTATATATACAAATGTTAGTATATAATATTTATAATATATACTCACATTACATCAATACAATTATTCTATATTTATAGAATATAATATACAATATTAATATATAAATATAGCTTAATATATTTACTCCACTATATACATATGCAGACACATGTATATGCTGTTGCAAATATCACAGCATAGTAATCATTCATTTCCTGCATCAAATCATAGCCATATAAATAAATAAAATCATTTTATGCCACATAATACAAATCAGGATTTTACTCAGAGTCCTTTCCTCCTACAGAAACAATATTTTGAACTTTTTAATTTATAAATGGAGTATTAAGCATTAACAAAACCATCTACAGCAAAGTTTGATACATCTCAAATTATTTTTGTTGATTATCTGGAAATTCTATTACCTGGCCTTTTCTCATCTTATAGGCAATCTTATAGGTTTCTATAGGCATCTTATAGGTTTCTATGAGAATTTTATAAGCAATCTCCATATAGTAAAGATCTTTCTACTGATAGAGTCAGAAAGAGTGGGGATTTTTCCTGAACCATCATAATTAGCAAATACCCCTCAGATTGGAGTCAGAAACTGAACACGACTAATGTAATTATCTTCCAGACCTGTGGTGGTCTTCTAATCATATAAGAAATTCACCAAATCATAGAGTTTAGAGAGCTGGAAAATACCTTTAATATGGTGAAGGCAATGCCTTTAACAGACTACTGATGTCCACTTACCAAATTTAAGTATTGGTACAGTAGACTACACTCTCTTAAGAAATCTCTTTTCATTCATATAAATTCAAGAAATGCTCTGGAGAAACAGAAGCAGTTAAAGAGCTTATTAAGTTACATGTTGAGGCTTACAGAAAACAACTTGTTTAGATTTAGATAGTCTTTTTAGGTGCTTCGAGAGAGAAATTAAGCCTGTTAGAATGCAAAACTTGTCAAGTACTCTGCCTATTTTGAAACTTTTTAGTACACCCTAAGATAATATTTAAAGCTCAAGTTGGCTCTCCCTGTTTATCAGGAAGTTGGCCCACTGTGTTAACAGTGTCTCTTGCCTCAATAAACATGTCTTTTCCACACACACACACACACACACACACACAAAGCTCAAGTTTTAGGAAATCTAAATTCAGAAAACTGTTACTGGAAGTCATTTGTAATGACTGCAGTCAATTACTTTTATTTATTTTTGCCAAGATCTGTAATAAAATCAAATGTTTTTCCTTTCTATACAGGATCTCATGCTTGCATCTTTAACACTATTTAGAATAAACAGGCAAGAGAATGAACTCTTAACAATATTGTTATTAAAGAAACAAATCCTTTCCATATCACTACATAAGATTCCAGAATGATTAAGAAGCTAAAAATGAAACCTAGTATTATTCTCCTATGTGTAATGTAAACATTTGCAGGGAAGCATTCAGAAGGTTCCCACTAGGGGACGTTTCTCACCTCTTGCATGCATAGAAAGTCTACAAAGGGTTTTCCTTCTCAAAGGGTCTTCAGAGGGTAAACTGAGTCCTACATATGCACTCCATATAAAGGACTATTCCCCAATGATATGTTGGTGCTCTGGATTCAATATATCTCATAAATTGATTCTGTAGAAATAAATCTGATATGAACAATATAAATACCTAAAGAGAGTTATCCTGGTATAGTAAGCCAAACGCAGACATGACTGTTGGCGGGAAATGTTACAGAAGTCAATTGTCTGAAATAGAGAAGATTTAAAGAAGGAACAATAAAAGTCTTTAAAACATATAAAAAAAATCAGTCAATTAACCAAGTATTTGTTGTTTTCTATGTGTTTGTATTGCGTTTGCCATTAGAGATCAGACATGCAGTCAAAAGACAGTCCTTGTCATCAAAGATCCTGTAGTCTAGGATAGAGAGTGGGATTCTACAATGATAACTAGGACAAATAAATATGTAATAATCACAATAGGTACACAATTTTTTTTCTGAGTGTTATTAGTAGGTTATAATTTAGATGCAGGGGTCAGGAAAGCTATCTTTGAGGAATTATACTTAAGCTGAGAAAATAATGATAACTAAAAGTACAGTTAAGCGAGAGAATGAAACTGGGCAAAAGCACTGACTGGTTTGTTTAGCTTGTAAGAGGAGCAGAAAGAAAGTCAGAGGACTGGGAAAATAGCTAGGAGCGCTGGAAGGGTCATAGTCTAGTATTTTATTTTACTTTGATGAAAACACTGAAAGGTTTTATGTAGAGGAGTAACACAATTCAAACTTTATATGAAAAAGCAGGGTGATCAAACTAGAAGCTATTCTCATAATTCAAGCTGGAGAAGTTGATGGCTTGGATTAAGGTGATAGCAATGGGATGGAAAGAGATGACGATCTCTAAATGTGTTTTTGGCATAGAATCAAAGCATTAGCTTTTGAATGTAGAGTGGGTAGTTTGAGGAATTACGGCCCTCAGGGATAAATACCATAATTTTGATGGGGACAATAGCATGAATGGATATACATATTATTGAAATGAGTACGACTGAACGTAGAAGAGATTAAAACAATGAAAAGGTACATCTTGAGTGTGTTAAATCTGAGTTTACCCTGAGATTTCAATGTGATGATATCAAGAATGTAGATGAGGTCAGATTCATAAAAGAGACTATGATGGAATTTAAGAATCTAGTGAGACAGTCCACAAAACAGGTACATTAAAAGAGGTCTAGAACGTAGCACTGAGAAATTTTATCATGTCTGGGATTGCTTAATGCCAGCATGATTTTGAGAAGCAAGAAGACTGAAAACTCTTTTTAAAATGTGATTATAAGAGGGTCCATGAATTCCAAATGGCTGCAGAGGGATGTGAGGATGGGTGGTGGCAGCAGAGGGATAGTGAGAAAAAGCAAAGAGGCATTGAATGGAAGACATAAAAAAGGCTTAAATATGTCTCAGAAAGGTATTATAGGAAAAGAACTAGAGGGGCAAGAGAATGCGCTTGGAGAACTGGATCTTTGATATAGTGATTTCAGATGTGATGCCATTTCAGAATGAGTTCTCCACCACTAACAAGATGTGAACAAGGGCCAAGGAAATAAACTACAACATAAATGATTTACCTTAGTTACCGTTTTTTCTTTCCTTTTTAGTAGAGATTTGAAAGACTAAATTCTGTTTCTAATGGAGTTTATGGAATCACTGTCTAAAGATATTGTTTCATTTTTAAGAGCAAAGCAATTATCCAAACCTTTTTCTTAATTACTTTAGCTATAATTTATTCATATATGCAAATTAGCAAAAATCTATAAGGCCTAAAACATAATAATTAAATCGTATGAATTTTTGAAAATCTCCTATTAGTATGATCCAAGATCTAGCTAACAGTTACTGTTAACTATGTGAAACCATATGTACGAACATATTGTAATGTGAAAATAATATTACAGAACAAAATATCTCTTCAAATTGTTTTGTAAGTATGCTATAACCCAGGAGAAGATGTAAATACTACCAAAAAATTGTTTGTCTCACCTTACTAATATGATATCTTTTTTTTTTTTTTTTTGTCTTTTCTAGGGCCTCACCTGCAGCATATGGAGGTTCCCAGGCTAGGGGTCTAATTGGAGCTGTAGCTACCGGCCTACACCACAGTCACAGCAACGCGGGATCTGAGCAGCGTCTGCAACCTACACCACAGCTCAGACAATGTCGGATCCTTAACCCACTGAGCAAGGCCAGGGATCAAACCTGCAACCTCATGGTTCCTAGTGGGATTCGTTAACCACTGAGCCACAAAGGGAACTCCTAATATGATATCAATTAGAGTTGAAACAGCTCCTAATAAGGCACTGAATATCATAAAAACAACATAGAGAAGAGAAACAGAAACAAAAGTCACGTGGACATATCTTCAGAAAATAATAAAATGGCTGGTGTGTAAGATAAATAAAAGTTCCTACTGTATAGGGAGAAGGAAACAAGTATTTTCCTTTTAAAAGAAAATTACCATTTACACAGTATGTTTCCTTGCAGCACTTTTTCATGAACTATGTGGTTGATTTGGTAAGGAAGCTGAAACTGAAGTAAAAATGATTCAGGTAAACATTAATCTCAAGTATTATTGGTCAGTCATGGAACTCAGGATAATCATGCAACTTCATTTATCCTAAGATTCATTCTTTCTAGGAACACAAACTAAGCAAATAAATCAAACATTTAAACAAATAAATAAAATGTTTCAAGACATATGCATTTCCTAGGCAAATAAAATAATGTCAAATGACAGTGGGCTTAAATATCTGGGGAAGCAAACAGTAAAGAATGGAGTGGCAGAAGCACAAACTCAAGAGACTGTCTTATTTAACCAGGCCATGGTTCCCAATTCCAGAAATCCTGCCAATAAGATCATCTTTAAGGTATGTGTTATACAAAAAGAGAGAGACAAGAAACAAAACAAATAAAATGGTGCTATTTGAAAGAACAACTAGGAGTGTGTATAATTGTAGGCACTGTTCCTAAGACAGTGAACCTTTAGAGTCATTTTCTCAATGTTCAACATGATCTTCCTTTACAGGAATGAAGAACGCATGGGCCATTCACTAGCTGTGTGTTATTATTGTCATTATGAATCCATTAGACATACTTAGGTGAGCTGAGTAACAGCCTTATGACCAAATTCTCCTTCTCTTGCTTTTAGTGTAGCATTTAATAGAACACAAATTGCTCCTTATTTATTTTTGCCTTTAGTAAAAATTCTGAGGAAGTATAAAAAGTCCTCTCCTTTGCCCTTGGATATCAATAGAAGAGGTAGATATAGTGAGTTTGAGTATTAAGTTGTTGCATGTGTATCATTTATTATAATAAGTAAGGCACAGCTATCTCTGATAAACCTAGTAGAAATAGTTATTGAATTTAGAATATTCTACCCTAAGGGTAAAGATGTGGGGAGGAGAGAGGTAGCAAAAAAAGTCTGATGTTTAATAAAAATGTGCAGTTTCCATTTATCTTTGGAAACATCATTTTCCTCCTATAAAATTATATAAACACATGCACACGCATGCATAGAAATACAGATATAACTAGTTTGAAAAAGAGATATAGCATGGTTGCAATAGATTTTACTTTTCAAAGTTATTTTTGGAACATTCTACCATACTGCGATACTATAGTTGACTTCCTCCTACCTTTCTTTGCCTAATGGCTTTCTCTTGCTATACTGAAACCTGTTTTGTCACCTGCAGCAAGTAGGACATGAAAAGCCTTTCTCTCCCAGTAGCCCTCAACCAATGACTGACAGCTAGAGTCCTTACATAATCTTCCTTAAACCTGGAGAAGAGAGAGTTGCCAAAGTCTCTCCAACAGAAAGAAGCTCTAGTCACTTACAATGGCAGCTGGTTCTACTGCCTTCCTGTCTTCTTTCCTTATTCCCTTACTGATGAGTCCTTCACCTCCAAAACAAACTACTTTCACTTAAATCCTTGTCTCAGGGTCAGCTTCTACTTCTGGAAGAACCCAAGCTAAGACATACGCCAAACATGACTTTTAACTTAATAACCCAGGGAATATTTACAATTTTAACTCAATCCTTAGCTTAAAATTACAAAGGATTTTCCCAACATAAAGCTTTTTTTATTGTGATTTGATAGGTTATTTAAGCATTTATAATGATCTATACATATAATAGATAAGCTAAGAATGTAAGTATAAAAAGTAGGTATATGTTTGCATTAAAACTATACCAACCTACTTAATATATTGAATTCACCATTGACTTTGCCAGCTCAGCTGTGTTTTAATCATTGTGAAGTTATCCTAATGTTTTGAAAGAAGTTGAGAAAATAGTAAGAAGTGTTTCTGCTTGATAGCTACTGAAACGCTGTAAATTGACATCCGTCAATCTGTTAATCTTCTAGCATCTATTCACCAGGTAGGAAAAGTGCAGTCAAAATCTTTTCCCTAATTATTTTCACTTTTAATAAGATCAAATTCTTTGGAATCTGTTGGTCACCAAATCCATCAACCATCTAGGAAAATGATTCCTCTCATGGCTCAATCAGAGCTTCATCTAAATTTCGCCAGAAATCTATGACTTCAAGCTGCCATCCCCACTCCTGTTTCCATGGGGATAGACTTCAGATGAGGAAAAAGAAAAAAACGGATGGGGTTAGGAGCTTTCAAATAATCATTCAAAATCATGATGAGGTTTTTTGAGCTTCTTTCCTAGGTGATTATTTTGTAGCCTCTTAACCCCTTTTTGCCAGTCTGTTTCCATGGAAATATGACAAAAATGGCTGTCCAAGTTTCCAGCAGAGATTATTAGCATTCTTGTGAATTTGGGCTTTGGCTGCAGTCTAGACAGGGCAAGATCTTTTTGTATAAGTTTTATATATTAACCCACACTGTTTTTACTCACTGCCATTTTTCTTTATCATTTTTACTTTCTTTGAAAGTCCCCTTCACAAATTTATACCTATGGTCAAGATCTAATTGATTGTGACATCACTGAAAAAAGCCTGTTTTACATTTTAATACATGAGCCCAGCTGCAGAGAGCATCAGAACTTTTAGACATCTGTCCAAGGAACATTATGTCTTTACAGGACTCAATGTCTGTTAGATATGTGTTGGTAAATATGTAACGTGTAGAGTATTTAAAGTATTTAGTAACTGAAAAGACACAGCACCAACCAATCAGAGTAGCTGGTTTGCCCCACTTAATGACCATCCCCATTAAATAACAACTGATCAGTTAAAACAAAAGTAGCCCTGTGTAAGATGGTTATAGCATTATACTTAAATATATTATCCAGTGTCACAAACCGAACACCCATAATACTTACAAAAGAGCTTACAAGAGGAAAGAGTAGACATACATAGCAATTCATCTTTAACAAAATCTGATTGCATATACTTTCATATGAAGGTCATTTGAAAATCAAAATCATTCTTATTATTGAAGACATTATGCTAAAAGATAGAGAAAGAATACATATGGGTCTTTGATAGTGCCCTGGCAAGATAACTTGTGTTAAATGTGAAAAAATAACAGCATGCTACATATAGAGTTTTATCTGTCCTACCTCTGAAATTTGCTGAACAGCTCAATCTACAGTTTTTTCTAGGGGAGATCTTAAATTCTGATTGACCTTACAAAGTACTTTTATTCTTCAGAATCCTCTTATTATTCTATAGCTGTAGCATTTTTCTATAACGTCTTGTCTTCTGAATTTGAATTGAAAAAATAATTTTCAATGAGTAATTTTTTGAGCTAGTAGTTTCCTAATTTAAATTTAAGAATGACTAAATTCACTATTGAAACTAATCGATGTTTTCAACTAAACAGATTATAATGATAATAAAATAAAGCAGTCTCATTTTTTTTTTTTTTTTTTTAATTATCATCACTTCACTCAAATGCAGTTTAGCACAGTGGTTAAACACATGGCCCTTGAGGGCAGGATTTGGCCCCAAGGTTTGTTTGTGTAAATAGTTCTACTGAATACATTCACACCCAATCCTGTGTTTCTTTCTCTGCCTGCCTGCCTGCCTGCCTGCCTGCCTGCCTGCCTGCCTTCCTTTCTTTCTTTCTTTCTCTTTCTTTCTTTCTTTCTTTCTTTCTCTTTCTTTCTTTCTTTCTTTCTTTCTTTCTTTCTTTCTTTCTTTCTTTCTTTCTTTCTTTCTTTCTTTCTTTCTTTAATTATCTATGACTATTTACCTACTAAAAGGAGAGGGTTGAGTAGCTGCCACAAAATATTTCAGGAAAAGCCTATTTTTTCCTCTGGTCTTTTAAGCAAAAGTTTGCTGACCCCTACTCAGCCCTTAATTATAACATTATACCATTTCCAGAGAAGATACTTTGAAGTTGGAGTCTTTTTTAAATTCTATAAGCAGGCTATTAATAAGAGATAGAAATGTGATTGCTGGGTGTCTATACTTACATCCATAAATTCCACATTGGCTTTGGGACCAGTTGTTTCATTAAGAATCTTAATAGCTACAGGAATCTTCACTGTTTCTCCTTCAGGGACCCAAATACCCTGTGAGGGGGGATCACATTAAATTTATATTAAGACACATATAACTTTTAGACTAAAAGCTAAATTTGATTTAACCACTCAACCTATTAGTACCTTAATAATGGTTTAGAAGTTTTATGCTTTTTTTTTTTTTTCATTCAATCAACAAACATTCTTTAAGCACCTCTTATATGCTACAAGTTAGTTACTTGGCAACTTTGTTGTCTGCTTTCATTATCAGAAGATGGATCATGCACGTTATGTTTTCAAGGTGTCTACACTATTACAAAATTCAATTTGTATACATGAAAAAGGCTCTAAATAGTAAAAAAAATGAAATAAGATATGATAATAAAGGAACGCTGAAATAGATATGAGGCTACATGTATACAATTTCAAAATTTAATTTATTAGCCTTGACATCACAGCTTTTACAGCTAGTTTTAACATTAAGATGAAAGGAGGAAAAAATAGTTTCTTGTTCCTGAACAGACCATCTCCACTTGCTGTTTTTCTTAATATTAGCTAGTTGTAGTTATAGAGAAAATGTTTTAAAAAGTTTTTCACCTAGAGTTTCTATGCTAAAACATACATATTTGTATTACCCTAGGTTGCAATAATATAAGAGAAGACCTAAACACAAGAATTATTAAAAAGTCAAAATAATAAAGAAAAAAAAGACTTTAACATTTAGAAGGTGAGTTTAGGCATTACATTCTTAGAATGAATAGGGAAATCTATTGTATCAAATGCCAAATAATAAGCCAGTTCTCAGTGACATAACTTTTTTTTAGAAATTGTTAATGTAGACATGGGAAACAAAAGGACCCACTTTCTAATTGATGGCACTAGGGTGGAGAACAGGCTTACCATTACTCAGTAAAGTAACTACAGAGGACATCATAGGATAGAATACCAATATTAAACTATTCCTAAAGTATACTTTTAAAATAACATAAATTCAGTGTGAATGAATTTGTACTGCTTTTTAAATAAATATAATTATTATTTTTCTAGGCCCCATTAGACCAAAATTCAAATATTCTGATAGCCATGATAGTGGTTTAGATCTTTTATGATTAAATACATCATATTCCCAACCAGAAGGAAAAATTAACCAAGTAATTGGCTAAGCCAACTTGTATTTCTGTGGTAAAAAATAATTCTTTATAGTTTAAGACAGTATGTCCTTGTAAGAACTAATACATTAATTAAAACTTAGGTTCAACCATACACACTGTAGGCATAAAATTTAAATGTATTCTGGAAGTTTCAATAAACTTTTAATGAAGTAATTTCAATAAAGGTTCAGTAGTCTTGGACATTGGGCAAATAAGTGTTGTTAATAAAACCACTAATAAATGTTTAGTATTAAAGATCTAAATGGTTAATATTATTCCCTGATTAGGTCACTAGATAATATTTAGACTTGAGTTATATGGTATCCATGATTTAAACTAAAATTCAATTTCTAGACCATGCCATCTTTAATAATATAAGGGTGAATGTATGCTAAGTACCTTCCAAGATTAAGTTATTTTTAAAATGGAAGTCTATTTTTTTCTAGTATAAATAGAGAAACAGATAGGATGAGTTATGCTTCTTTGAGCATACAAAGAAATGGACGATGAGAAGGTCTCAGTCAGGTTAGGATGGTTTCTATTCAAATTAAGTGCTCAGTTAATAATTTTTAATTTAATTGAATAAAATATGAATAATAAGAGATCAAGAGATTCTTGCATTTTGGAGTTCCTGCTGTGGCACAGTGGGTTAAGAATCCAACTGCTGTGGCTGGGAAAGCTATGGAGGCTTGGGTTCGATCCCCAGCCCGGCACAGTGGGTTAAAGGATCCGGTTTTGCCTTAGCTATTGTATAGATCACAGGCGCAGCACAGATTCAGTCCCTGGCCTGGGAACTTCCAAATGCTGCAGCTGAAGCCCTTAAACAACAACAACAACAACAACAACAACAAAAATAAAATAAAAAGAAGAAAGAAATGAAACTTCTGCATTTTGACCTTAGAATAAAACATTTCTTTTAAAGAGATTAGATAATTTTCTCAGGAGTTAAAATGAAGTTTACATCCCAGTTGTTAATATTTTCCATTATATAAACCTTTGTATCTTTGTTTTAAATACCAACAAGAACATTTTACTTTGCAAAATTCTTAAGATCCAATATACTTTAGCTCATGTGTTAGTAAAAATGTAGGCTTGAATAATATGTAAAATAATTTAATAAATATATAAAACTGTCAAAGCAAATTTGGGGAATTGCAGTAATGGACATTACAAAAAAGATTTAGCACTAACCCAACAGAGTTTCTTATTCTTGTTATTTACCATTAAAAATAAATTTCACCACAATTAACCTTGGGCCTGGCCTTTGAATTGGTTTTGTAACTAAGTTAAATAAGTAAACATGCAAATGCCATCTTTTGAGCTCTCCCTTTCCAGAAATATCTCTCTTATTGAAAACCCATGATGTCACCCTCTCCTTCTATCTGTCCTGAATTTCACAAATAAAGTTACTTCTGTAGTTTGCATACAATGGTGAAATCTAATTGGATATTATCTGTTAGATTATAAATGTTACCTGGTAGGCAAAAATTGGCTTAGAACCTAGGCCTGTCCTATTAACTCATCAGCACATTTCTGTGAGTTCTAAAGGTATGGGCTGGTAGGGTCCTTGATGGGGAGGCCTTTGGATCAAAGAGCCAAAGAAAAGAACAAGGGACTAAGGCTCATTGCTCAGGTCACCCTGGCATTTCATACAGCTTTGCATAGGGGGAAAGAACACTAAGGCTAGATCTGGTTTTCTGGATAAGGACAAATTTGTCAAAGGGAGATGATCTCAAAAGGGCTCAGAAGCGATCTGGAGAAAGAATCGTGCTTTGGCTTTGTATCAGTGTTTCCTGCTTTCTCATGACTGTATCCAACCAGCTTGCTCAATAAAAATTAATGATTTCATTTGTGCAGCAACCTCTCAATGCTATAAAGGTTCTCCTCTCTGAATATTAAAAAGGAAATTTGGTTGTCTAGAAGAGTATTATTTAAAACCAGTCTGAAACAAAACTTAAAATAACTGAGGGTAAGTGCTCTTTTTTACTTACTTTATAAACTGTTCCAAAAGCACCTGAGCCAAGTACTTTTACTCTCTTGAGTTCAGTTTCTTTCAAAATTCGAAGTTGAGCTTGATTGGGAGCTGTGCCACTGGGAGTTAAGGGTTCCACCAGCTACAAAGCAAAAAGAATACAGGTTATACAACTTCCAATCCAACAATTAGTGCCCCTATGGCTTTCTCTATCTCTGTCTGGTCCACTCTCTCACACAAAACCCACACAAACCCACTTTTCCTTGACAAACAATATTTTTTTGCAAAATGGATCACTCACCACTCCTTCCGACCCTATCCTTTCTTTTCTCATGCTCTCTGCCTGGGTGAACGTAAGTAACACATGTGCGCCTACTTTGAGGTATACTAGTAGAGGAGACTTTTCCCCCTCTTTTTATAGAAATTTAGAGTTTAATTAGGGGCTCTTAATTCCACTTTTTCATGTTTCTTCCTTTTTGGTATCTTCAGCTAAGTCTCAGAGATTATACTTATGCTGCTGTACACTACTAAAGTTTTCTTTCTTGTTTCAGAAAATCTGATATATTTAAGAAAAGAGAAAAAGAAAAAGAAATTCTACCTTCATAGCATGTAAAATCTAGCTCAGAACCTAAGACACCCAGGTCAGAAGAGAAAAAGAAAAAAAAAGTTAGTGAAATTCCAATACCCTAAGACAGTGCTTCTATATCTTTCCTGTACTTATAAATGACCCAAGGTTTTTGTTAAAATGCCGATTCTGGCTCAGTAGGTCTGAAGCTGGGGCTGAAACTGACATTTTTGCAGAAGTCCAAGAGATGGGTTTGTATAATAATGGTCCTTGAATATAATTTAAGTAGAAGACCCCAAAATACTTTCTAGGTTAAAAATTCTTAAATTCTATGAATTTATTTGAGGTAATTAACAAATGCTATGAGCTGGGTGTGGCCAAAAAGGGCAAAATTCGGTTGATAATTTTAGATGTCACAGTCTAGATGCTATTGTCAGAGAGGATGGATGAGCACGGGAAAGGTATATAAATAAGTGCCAATTTCTTTTTTTGGGGGGAGGACAGAATTAGGAGTGCTAGTTTATTTATTTATTTATTTGTTATTACAGTATAGTTTATTTACAGTGTTGTGTCAATTTCTCCTGTACAGCATGGTAACCCAGTCATACATATATACCTTTTTTTTCCTCACACTATCTTCCATCATGTTCTATCCCAACAGATTGGATATAGTTTCCTGTGCTAGGACCTCATTGCTTACCCATTCTAAAATTAAGAGTTTGCATCTACTAACCCCAAACTCCCTGACCATCCCACTTCCTCCTCCCTTCTCCTTGGTAACCACAAGTCTGTTCTTTATGTGAAAACAGATATATAAACAGAAGAGAGATTTGGTACCCAAAAGTCTATATAGTACAGTAAAATTTTAGTTTTTAATACATGTTTGAGGAAAAAAGCAAGTGAAAGAAACAAGAGTTTCTTTTTTTTTAAGTTAAATAAAAGAACTAAACTTTAAACACAGAAAAATAACATGTTTTTTCTCAGCATAAGGAAATAATTAAGGGCTACTCCTACTCACATTGTCTTGAAAACCACCACAGTATTTCAAAATGTGTCTGTTTACAAGGCTAACTGCACTGTGGCCCTCCAGCTTGGTTAATAGCATCATGCTCCTGTGAATATCACCATCTACTTAATTAGCTGAACAGAGTCTTGAGGATAGGTGAAGTTTAGTGGTAATTAGCAAGAATTTCGGGAAGATGACACAAATGATCAATGAACTTAGGCTATTTTTAATAGTTTTTCAACTAATACACTTCTATTTCATTTTCAAATTTATGTAGTAATGCATATAACTGCATTCAAGTCACATAAATCTCAGAAATAATCACAAAATACTATATTAAATCTGAAAAACAAAAAATCTCCTGCAGAGGATCCTGTTCATTGAATCCTGCTGTGCAGAATTTGGTAGATTTTGATATACATGCTATGTGTATAATAAGAAACTTTTAAAAATTATTCTTTTAAATCACATACAGAGTCATACAAAAATAATACTCAAGATTGGGGGGGCTGGATTTTAGCACTTTGGGTAGGTATACTTAAAATATATATATGTTTTATACATATAGGCATATGCAATGCAGTAATTTCCTATTTTAAAAACTTCACAATTCTACCTGGGATGTTTATTCTTCTGCAATTTTCTTAAATAACGTTCATATTTTTTACAAGCACTTTTTAAGATTTTTAAAATGATTTTTATTTTTTCCATTATAGTTGATTCACAGTGTTCTGTCAATTTCTACCATACAGTAAAGTGACCCAGTCATATACATATATTCTTTTTCTCACATTATCCTCATTTTTTGGAATTTGACTATTATATTATTAAAAGAAGCACAGTTTTATTTTGTGAGCCAGTATGATAGAAAGATGATTAAATCTGCAGGTTCACTTACATATGGCTGCCACTCACAGAATTAGAAAGCTACTGACTTTTCATTGCCCTCATTTCACATCTGTGAAATTGGTATATCACTAATTACCTCAGAAACTTGTTAAAGGATAAAATGGTGTATACCATAGGTGGAAAACTTTGGAACATTGCCTGCCATAATCTGACACGTCAAGGGATAGGATCATATCTCATTAATACATTTTTAAACCATAGCATCTATCAAAGCATAAAGCTTTTAGTATATCTCAATAAGTGTATGTTGAAAAAATATTTTCTAATTTTATGCATGCTACAGAAAAAGAAGACAATCTGGAGCAAAATGATTTGGGGGAGATGTAGCAATTTTAAAAACCTTCCAACAAGATATCTTGCCTTAACAAATTTTTCACCTCTGAGGCAGATTTCGAGTTTTAGTATTTAAGGATTTAAGTTGATCCTCATAAGAATTCCTTTTATTTAGATGGTAGAAAATCATAGTTATTTGCTTTTACTGAGAGAAAGATGGGAACTCAACAATTATTTAATTTAATCCCAAGTGATAATTTTCTATAAAAATAGAATATTCTTATAATACCAATTAGCATGTTTTGTTTAGCAATGAAATGCAATTTGAAGGGCACTCTTGGAAAGCACCATATTAACAAAACAAAACAACTCTTCTTAGCAATGAGTCTATCTTACACATGGTTAAGAGACAGAATCTATCTTCTATTTATTAAGTTACCTAAATATCCACTGCTGTTCCAAACCTTCCATTCTTCTCCAACTCTAGTTTACTTACTTCACTTTTCAGAATCCACTCAGTGATTGCTCTAAGCTGACTGTAAGAGAGAATTTTACATGCCTCCAGTATCCTAGCTAAACTGAAAATATGCATAGCACACACGCTGTGCCCAAAAGTTTATTCATGTTTACATGTGCAGGACTAAAAGTAATCAAGTTGATCTTTTTTAACATCCAGCTCAAGTAAGAAGAACAACTATGTTTTCCAAGTGTATATATCTGAGAACCATTTTTGTGCTTGAACAGGACTATTGATAAGATAGCACATTCTAATTCCAGATAACTTTATTCTTATATGTAACTGTATAGTAGCTTTCTGAAACCTTCACCTAATTCTTCTATCTAGATTCAACTTCTAGAGGAGAGAGTGAAGATTTAAGTTATTATCAGTGTGAGAAATTTATGAGTGAATATTCCCACTCCTGTCAGTATTAAGAAAAAGTCACCATTGCACTGACAATGAGAAAGAAAACAAACTCAAAAAAAGTTGTCTCAGAACAGATTTGTTCTGATTTGTTCAGACAGGCACAGATGTGTGTATCAGGAGAAAGAGGTGGAATTCGAGATGAGAAGAATAGGGTCACGCATAGTCTTTCATAAGTGCTTTTCCCCTATAACCTGTACAGTGAAAATGATTATCTTGCCTGCTAGAGAAGGTGTGGCAATACAAAAGAAATTATAATATTTTATGGGTAATTTGCATATTCACAATAACTAACATGTATAATATTAAAGGCATCTCATAAACTGTGCGGTGAGGTCTGTATGAGTACAAAACTAAGCTTTATCCTGTATGCTTAGCTTTTCACTGCTGGAGTAATGAGATCAGTGGCTAGCAATGTAATGACCCTAATTAAAGCATAAATTGCTTGCCGATCTGGGTTTATTTTGAACCAAAAAATTCTATCTCTTTCTACTATTTTTCTAGTTCTGTTACTTTAGTATCCTAGGGTTTGTTAATAGACCCCTGACCCCAAAAGAAAGAGATCTGTCATCCTCAATATGATAATTTACTTGTCCCCTGCTATTTACTCTAAGCCATGAAACTGCCTTGACTACATTTATTACATACTCTGATTTTTAATCAACTTTATAAAATGTAAAATATAAACCCTCAGCAGGAAACAACAGAATTTTCACTTGGATTAAAAAACTGAATATCATCAAAATGTTCTAAACCTAATAAAAATCCCTAAAGACATGAAAAGAAGAAATAAACACCTCACCTCTGTTTCAAGGAACCTTCTTAAGGCTCTTTTCTTTTTGATGCTCTTTCTTCTAACATAAACTGCAAATGTTAGACCCACAATGACTAGGATGAAGAGTCCACCAATGACTCCAGCTGCAATTAAGGGAGTCCTGCCAAACAAAATCAAAAGAAAAAAAAAAGTATGAAGGGAGAAAAAGTCAGAGGAGGAAGAAAGAGCAGTTGTATAAGCCGCTATCCACATATCAAGTCTAGTCAGTTAGAAGAAATGCAAATAAAAATGCACTAGAGCTGTAAAAAAAAATTTCTTATGGTAAAAACTGTACTTTTTTAAAAAGTAGCAAACCATGCACAGACAAATAATCTTTGGGGATGAGCAGCCACAACATGCCATTTGATGAAAAAACGTGAAATTTGATAACATGAAGACTATATGCCAAATTTTTGATGTAGGAACATTTTGTAAATTATTTTAATTTTATTTTTATCTATAAAGAAATAGAAATACATTTATATAATATTCTTGTGGTATATAAAACATTTTCTCTAAAGTAGGCTTTCTTAACAGCGGCACTATTGACATTTGGGGTTGGATACTTGTATGTGGTGGGGGCTGTCCTATGCATATTAGGATATTTAGCAGCATCCTGGACCTCCATCCACTAGATGCCATCAACACTTTCATCCTCCAGTCACGACAATGTACACTGCCAAGTGCCTGTCAAAATCACTGCTGGCTAAAAGCTACTGTTCTAAACTGAAAATGAATGGTCTGAGAACATATGAACCCATACCTTTTTTTTTTTTTTTTTTTTTTTTTTTTGTCTTTTTGTCTTTTCTAGGGCCACACTCATGGCATATGGATGTTCCCAGGCTAGGGGTCTAACTGGAGCTGTAGCCACTGGCCTACGCCAGAACCACAGCAACGAGGGACCTGAGTTGCATCTGCAACCTACACCACAGCTCAAGGCAACGCCAGATCCTTAATCCCCTGAGCGGGGCCAGGGATTGATCCTGCAACCTAGTTAGTTTCGTTAACCACTGAGCCACAACGGAAACTCTTGAACCCCATACTTTCAAACTCTGGCAAGTGCAACTCTTCTGGAACAAATGACAGGAGAAAGATGAAGAACTGAATCAGACAGATTTTAGAGTTATGATGCACTGCAGGAAGCACACTATCAAAAGTATGACTAAAGTATGACAAATACCTATTAAAGACGTCTATGTATTTAAGTAGTAAATAAAAATATGTAAAGAGTACTGAAAAGGGGCTTAGGAAAAGATTGGAGATTTTTATTCTTAAAATATTTCTCTAATATATTGTTAGCTAAGACATAATTTTGAAACTGATCACTTTTTGTTTTCTAAGATAACTTTTTTGCTTGCTTGGAAAGTAATGTTTATTGTCTTAACTTCTTGTTCTAGAGTAGAAGGATATCTATGAGCTTTCTGTGGTCAGAGCCCTTGAAATATATTAATTTCACATGCCGTAGCAAACAGCTCAGAGTGAAATACGGAGGTGTTGACTACTAAGCCATTATAGGTATGAAAACTAAAAAAGAACTCCCTAAATGCTCATGCTTTCTAGAGTAAAGTGTTTTTTTATTTTATATTCTTACTTGCATAAGAACTTACTCTATATAGCTACACTCAGAAAAAATTTAAAAAATTACTTACTTTTGCAAGATAAATTTTTGCTCAAAGACAGATGAGGGATAATGAGAGCAGATCATCCTAAATAAACGTTTTAAATTTTAAAGAGCTCTTGGAAAATATCTGTGGAGCTTTCTTCTATAAATGAAGCTGTGTCTCTTAAAGATTATAACTGTTATATTATTGTCATATAAAAACTGCAGAAAAACCTTTAAAAAGTAGTTCATCCTAAAGGTTGTTTCCTGACAGCTTGAAGTCCTACAGCATACACAAATGTTGCTATAGTTCAACTAGATTTTCCTAAATGGAATTTTCTAAAGACTAAAAAATATTTGCTATGAAAATTAAACTATAGTATGGACATAAACTCATCATTATGATGTGTTTTGGTGCAGGTAAGACCATACTTTTGAGTATGCCAGTTAAATATGTATTTCAGAAGTATTTTTCAAGTTTTCAACCCAAGGCATCATTTTCAGTTCAAGTGCCTAACATATCCCTGAAAAACCACTACTATAAAAAGAATTATATTTTTGTTTTCTGAGCACAAATTTTTTTATTACAAGGGATTCGTGTATGACTAAGAAGTGTCCCCAACATTTTGTTAGTTGTAGATCTGATCTAAACTCTAAACTTCCTCTGCTTACCTACTTTGCAAAAGAGTAAGTGATATGTGTTTACAGGAGAAATTACTCCTGGGGAGAAAAAAAAACAACTAATAAAATCAAGAAGGGACAATGTTCTATCCAGAAAACTTGCTGGTTCTCTTTAATAAGTGAATATCATGAAAAAAGGTACTGATCCAGATTAAGAAGACTTAACATTCATTAACACCCAGACTTGAAATGCAATTCTGGTCTAGACTGTAATTTGGATAAGCCATCTATTCAGATATTATTTTAGATAACTTGAGAAATTAGAATATGAATTAGATAGTAGGTAAAATTAAAATGTACTGCCATGTACAGATGTGGACCAGAAATTGATAAGACTGAGTTACAAAACAGTAGAATTGAAATCGGGGAAAAATTCATACTTATTCATGTACATGTATAAAATTGTAAGTTTGGTTACACTGGTATTTTGACTAATAAAGTCACTAAAGAATGCTAAATCTATAAGATTATATGAATTTCACCAAATAAAGGGTTTTAAATTTAGAATATAGGAACATTTTTCTTTATTTCTTGAATACAGAATAAGTTTCCTTTGTAGACAAAGGAATCATTTGGAATTCCTATACTAGACTGATGGTACAGTTTACAACTGATGGTATTGACTTTGAATCAGAGAGCTCCACTTTGAGGAGTTTCTAAATTAAATAATTTGAAGATGGGTCTTCAGGTTTAGAGCTGCTTCACTGCTTACATATGGACACTAAAGGTTAAACTTTTTTTAAAAAAATTACACAGATGGTAAAAACAAACAAAAGCAATCAGCTAGTCAGATAATTTTAACAGGAAATTTTTAATAATAAAGTTGAAATAAAACTGTAAAATAGTACCTCTAAAATTATTATTTTGTGTTTACTTTCCAGATCTGCATGATTTAGCTTTATAGTGTTATATCATGCTGGAAAGTTGCTTTTGCATCAGATCAATCTGAGTTTTAATTACGTGTCTGCCTCCACTAGTTGTGTGTGCAGAGCCTCTATCAAATAACTCAGCTTAAATAAACATAAGTACATTCTTCACCTAAGGTAATGAGAAATAAACACAGCAGGAACTACCTAGTTTTTCTTGAATTCCTGAGATCTAATAAATTTGCCTCTAGGACCTGCCTAAGTACTATCATTAAATCACTGGCAAATCACATGTCTCCCCTAGGCCAGGACAGTCTCAGTTTATACCACTGGTAAGTATCAACAGAACCCTACATACTCCCAAAAGTGCCCTTATGTGAGCAATACATCTAATGTTTGTCCTTTGATAAACACTTAGCCCAATTTAGAGAACCTAGAACACCTCAGTATAACAACACATATATACACACACTCACACACAAACACACACATTCGTATTGGAGTGTCTAAGAACGAACAAATTCCCTTTCTGAAAAGGTAATTAATTACTGGCCGTAATAAACCTGTATATGATATAAATGGATATTTTTTGATATGATAATTCCCTGTAATCTTATATTTTAAAAATATAATTGGATAACATTGACTATCATCCTGCATCCTATCTTTTCATTGACTTTTTGAGACCATTCATTTATAAGTGTAACATGCTTCTAAAATAATTAACACATTTAAAAATGCTGTTTGTCCTGTTGTACGTAGAGCTGCTCATCGCCTTGGGTAATATGTTGGAGCTTAACTCTGTAAGTCTCTAGGGAGCTTTGTTAATTTTGAGTCCTAATGACATCCTTTTTTGGAGAATTTAAACTATGGCATTAAGCATTAAGACTTAAAGTTCTGTAACTAAAAAAGATAGCTAGACCTAATGATTCTGAAAGATGCCCTTCATATATTTTTAATTTTATGATTTGGTAATTTTCCAGCAACAAACATGTTCATGTATAAAATTCTAAGTGCTAATAAATGGCCTCAATTTTTTCGCCATCCCTGTGACCCAATTTAATCCATTTTGCTATCATATTTACAAGAGTATTTCCTCTTAGCACGATGTGTCTCTTTTATACACTCCTGAACTAAACTTTAGTTGTTTATAATTATTCTCTCTTGGATTCTTTTCCTTTTCTAGGTAAATTATAAGCTCTGTGAGGTTAGGGACTATTATTTTTACTTTTATACTGCCATATCTCCAAAAACATTCTCTAGGATGATTGTCAATAATTATAATTTACTAAGTCAAATAGCATATGGGATGGTTTAGCCTTCAATAAATTTAAGAAAAACACAATTACTTCACCTAAGACTTTTATAGTATTTGGAATAATTGTGAAAATGGCAAAAAGTGTTCTTTGCGTTTCTCTTCTAAATAGCTTTTTGTAATTGCTCAATTCACTTATGCTCTCTTAATTATTGAATTAATCCCCATCATATTTCAGTCTCTCTACTAAATCAGCTTTTGTCAAGGTCACCATTTTTTTCCCTTATTGTTAAATTAGTCATTTCTTAGATCTTATCTTAACCAATCACTTAGTAACACTTCAAGTAATCACTTTCACTTCCTTAAAACACTGTTTTTCCTTGACTTTCTCCTCTATCTGGTCAGTCCTTTTTCCTACATCTTCCTTATCTCCCTTCCCTAAAATTGTAGAAGAGTGAATTCCAGCATTTAATCATTAGAGTTCTTCTCTTTACTTACATGTGTTCCTTAGATATGATGTCATCTATTTCTTTATGTAGTGATAAGCAAATTTATATCTTAGTTTAGACCTCTCCTTTGAATTTACATATATACATATATATATATAATAGATGTCTCCACTTAAATAGCTAATATCTCGTTTTTAAATTACAAAATAAACTTTTTTTTTTTCTTTTTTGTGCCACACCTGCAGCATATGAAGATTCCCAGGCTAGGGGACCAACTGGAGCTGAAGTCACCTGCCTACACCACAGCCACAGCAACGCCAGATCTGAGCCACGTATGTGACCCATACCACAGCTCACAGCAACGCTGGATCCTTAAACCACTGAATGAGGCCAGGGATCGAACCTGCAACTTCATGGTTCCTAGATGGATTTATTTCTGCTGCACCATAACAGGAACTCCCCAAAATAAACTTTGATTCAAACACTCCTTCACCTCCCAAACAGTGTTGCCTGTTTCTCCCTGAGTCTCTCTTATTTTAGCAAATGTTAATTTTATCTTTCTGTTGTCCACAACATTTCACATTTATTTAAGCTAGGGAAAAGCTAACAAACACGTAATTAAATCACTGTTCATTACCACTCCTTTTTTTACTTAAATATAATCTATCCCTTTGAGGGAAAATATTCTTTCATTTTTAACCCATAACATTTACTTCTAATATAACCCATGGTATCTACTGACTTCTAGTTTGATTCTGCTTATATAGGAGTTCTAGAATAGAGCTTGCCTTTTTAAGGGTCTTATTTTCATAAGCAATGTGTAAATTTCAAATAAATTTAGAGACATATACATATTCAGAGATTAAAGGTTAAAATAATGGACCTTCTATTTTTAAAAGTATAACTATAAGTCCTTTAAATGCTACAATTGTGTCACAAACGTCCTTCTAATTTTGCAGGCTAGTTTGTCTCATAAAAAGAAGCATTAAAAGCATTAAAGTAAATGATTATTACATGAATAAGTGACCAAAAGAATAGTTTACTTCTATAAATATTTAGATGTTATTTATCCTAACTCAACTTTTTTTTTTGGCTGCACCGACGGCATGTAGAAATTTCTGGGCCAGGGATCAAACCCCTGCCACAGCAGTGAGTGACCCAAGCTACTGCAGTGACAATGCCAGATCTTAACCTGCTGTGCCACAAGAGAATTCCGTAAACTCTTAAAGTCACATAAATATTTCAACAAGCTTAGAGTTCTCTATATATTTTAAAACTTAACACAAATGTAATTCTAAAATATTTCTGGTGAAATAAAATGGGAAAAGTTATTTACTTAATGCCTCTTAAATTGAAGCTTATATGTTTGTAGTATTTGTTTAGTCTTGACTTCAAATCAATATGTGAAATAATATTTTAAACTAATATTTTCTCCTAAAAAGTAGTGAAACTAATCCTCAGACCAGTTTTTATTTGTGTTTGCTTGTAGTAGTTTAGTTTCTCTCTCACCCTCATCATGTGTTCAAAGTTTATGGCTTACTAACCCAGCTGTGATTCCTAATCCCCTGTGCCATAACATCGTCTGATCTAGGGGTTTATAAAAAGCTAAATAACTTCCCCAGCCTCTCTACATCTTGGTGTGAATTACCACAAAGTTCTGGCTAATGAGAAAAAAGAAGGTCAGCCAGAGGAAGTATGGAAAAGACAGGTACAGCTGATGGAAGCTCTCCCTTAGACTGCAGCAGCAATCTTGCTACCAAAACTGAAAGATAAGAAAATGACTTAGATTCTGGCCCTGATGATATTGATCCATGGAACCAAAGGCAGTAGCTCCCTCACTTCTAGAGTTCTTATTTTCAAGAATAACATATAAAGCTCTTTGTTGAAGCCACTAGCACAAAGCTTAATTTGACTTGTAGTCAAGTCAGGTCCTTACTGAAAATGGAAGTAGTAAGGAACTTATTAAGTTTTCCATTTTTTCTTGCATTGAACTATCAAAAGCATCACCTCTAGACAATCCAATTTTTAAAAATAAAAGATGAAACAGATAGCAGTTAATAACCCTCCTATTATGTCTTTTATTTTGTCTGTCCAATTATCACAGTCTTTTGATTATTTACCAGGCTTTACCTATATCAGCCTTACCTGAACATTTTTATTGGAGGTGGAGTGGGGAGGTGCCTTACACATTACAAGTAACAGTAAGTAGAAGATTATAAAACCTCTTCAAAGATGTAGCTTCTGAATTGTGGAATTTAAATATGTTGTAGCAGACAGCCTGTTCACTGCCATTCATTTTCAAATAATGATAAAGTTCAAAAGCAGTAAAATGTTTTCATAATTTACCAACCTCAAGCAAATATTGTATTAGAAGATAAATAAAGAGAAGATGAAGAAATCAAAGTTCTTCATTAGCATTTAACTTGGTAAAACATGAATATTCAATTTTTCTAATTCCTGTGCCCATAGTAGACTGGAAGTAACCCAAAGGAAAAAAAAGTTAGGGTGAATCTATTTCTGTCTATCTCTTTTAAAATAATCTGCAGAGGACTCAGACAAAGACAAATAAACCCTCCTTGCAAAGACTCTTGGTCACTGCACCTCACTTTAAATAATGTTTTTAGTGTAGAATGGATTGCTTTTATATTCTAAGGGGAGGTTTATTGTGACCAAAATCACAAGAACACATTTTAGAGCATTTAATAACAATGTTTAACAATATAGCTCCTTTTTGAACTTATATAAATGCCCAATCCCTAATTAGAACACATTTCTAATTACGGGGAAACCTATTTTTTCTAAAGCGATTGCTTAGAAGATGTTACAATTCTGCAGATGTTCTGAATGCAGATTTAGAGCCACCAGACAACATAAACAACAACCAAAAAAATGAACCTAAGTTAATTCAAAGAACATTGAAATAATATAATAGCAAGACAGCTTTACACTTTGCCTGAAACCATTTCATTTACATGCAGAAACAATCATTACTACTAAGGAAAAAAAATCCACATCTATATGAACCAGATTCTCTTCCCAGCTAGAATATTAATTTTTCAACCTGTTCTTTGTCTATTATTTTTCGCTCTTGAAATTATGTATACTCTTAACATTAAGCTATATTTGATAGTATGTCTTGCTTTGGATATCCAGGAAAAGATATTTTAAAATCTCTTTCTTTTGTAAAGGATCATTAAGGAAATAATCTAAAAACTGGTTTTAAGTAGATATATATATATATATATTTTGGTCTTTTTGTCTTTTCTAGGGCCGCTCCCGAGGCATATAGAGGTTCCCAGGCTGGGGGTCCAATTGGACCTGTAGCTGCTGGCCTATGCCAGGGCCACAGCAACTCGGGATCCAAGTCGCATTTGTGTCCTACACCATAGCTCATGGCAACGCTGGATCCTTAACCCACTGAGCGAGGCCAGGGATGGAACCTGAAACCTCATGGTTCCTAGTTGGATTCGTTAACCACTGAGCCACATTGGGAACTCCTAAGTAGATCTATTAATTCCTTTTAAATTTGTCTTTCTCTTTGTCAATATTTTAGTTTTTCAGATAACACATCATTATTTTTCCATCTAGGATATTCCCTACGCAAGTGGCTCACCATTACTTATAATCATGCCAGCTAAGTTAATGCAAAATTTAAGTTTTTCTTAGGGTAAATAGGAGAACAAGAGATAGTAGTTAATGAGTCTTAACTTTAATACCTGGTAACGAGTTTGTGGCTAGAAAATACCATCATCCTTTCTGGAGTACATTTGGGGATATAATAGTACTTTAGTGTTTGGTAAAATAGTCAAAAACAAAGTAATCTGATTTACAACAATCTAATTTAAATATTTTATAACTGTACACTGAAGATGATATGCAATAATCACCAAGCTATAAAATACATGCGCTTCTTTATTATCAGGTAATGATGTCTTAGTTTTTAAAAGAGAGAATGAGAATGAAGAAAAGGAGAGGCCCTTTGAAGCAATCTAGTCTTTTATAAAAAGGTTAAAGCATTGGCACAACTCACTAAGTCAATTTTTAAGTTTTAATTGTTTCAAAACTTTATAGAATCAAAGTAATCTTATTAGTTGTTGAAATATTCAAGATCCATCTATGTATATATCTATTCATTTAGGATTACTTAAAACCAACTTTAGAAAATCAAAAAACCTTGAAAAAAGATTAATTAAGCTTCTTTATCCGTCAAGTCTTCTATATAACACAATTAATGACACCATAAAGAAAACAGTAAACTCATTAGAAGACATTTGTAAATATAGCAGTCCTTGGTAACCTTTGGTGAAAATCTTTGGCCGTACTTTGAAGGAACACATCTAATTTTACATAAGTATAAAATCTGTTATAAAATTATAAATTATATATAAATATAGATAAAGAGACCCTATTACTTAAATGCTTTCTAACACAAACATCTGTAGTTTTATAATTTTTTTTTTCTGTCTTTTTAGGGCTGCACCATGGCATAAGGAAGTTCCCAGGCTAGCGGTTGAATCAGAGCAACGTCATATCTAAGCCGCATCTGTGACCTACCCCACATCTCATGGCAATGGTGCATCCTTAACCCACTGAATGAGGCCAGGGATTGAATCCATGTCCTCATGAGTACTAGTCAGGTTTGCCACCAATGAGCCACAGTGGGAACTCCTGTCATTTTATAATTTTAATATATTGTCTATTTGACTTTTTTGAATAATGATTAGAAAATTTGAATAAATTATTTTCCATGTATTTTAATTGTACCTAGCTAAAGAAACTTTTTATAATGCCAGATACACATATACATATATACATATATATATATAATTTTATAACTTGTAAAAGTCATAAAATTTGGAACAACCTATCTTTCAATACTGGATTGCCCATATATTGACAATAAGGAAAATAATGTGATTGTAAAAAGAAGTTATTGATCTGGGAGGCTGTCCATAACATACTATTAAGTGAATAAACTAAGTTGCTGAATAACGTGTGATGTTCCCATATTTTAAACAAACAAAAGGTTTATTATTGTATACATGTATTATTATATGGATTGATGTGTAGAAGTAGAAGGATAAATATACATTATACACACATACCTCTATATTTAATACACTGACCATGTGTTACTTTTGCAATTTTAGATGCCATTTGAAAATATATTGACAATAATAATTAATCTGAAAAAAAAAACACCTAAATCACAATTAATGAGCCTTAACCACCAGAATGGTGAATTCTACTTTTACTTTAGATTTGAGAGGCATGTGGCAAATTGCCAAGACAAGAAACATGGTTTGAGGATAAATTTAGTTATATCAATACAATCAGACTCAAATATATTTATTTGTAAGGGATTGTTATTTACAATATAATTTCTTATTTATGACAATTTCAAGAAAAATGAGGTAGGAAGAAAAATTTCTGATTCCTGACACAATGAATGTTCTCTACTTGCATAATTGCACATGCACAAAAAAAACTACCAATCTTTGTAAGTAATGGTGTAATTTAGGGTAATGGTCCTATATTGGCATTTTGCAATTTTTCACTACAGGTATCAAACCTGCTAATTTCTCAGGACACACACAGGATGCTATTAGATTCTGATTAAATATTTACGTCTTCTAATTTAGTGAGTTCAGAGTCACTGATAGCAAACCACAACCTGTTATTTTCATGCAAAAAAAAAAAAAGGGTGACCTTCAGTTGGATACGTGTAAAATAACACATTGCAAATTGTTGATGATATGTGAATTAGTGTCAGAATATTTTAAATGCAAAAATTAGAAGAGTTTATATTTGAATTTAAAATCTTAGACCACTACTCTCTTCATACATTCACACACACTAAAACCTACCCTCCTCCCTTTGGGGAAGATGGGTTCACATCTACAACTTCAGAGAGAATACAGAACATTAAACAGAAACTCTATCAGACTTTTTATATCCATCTATCTGCACCTTTCTCTATATTTATTCTCTCCTAAAAAAAAAAAAAAAAAAAAAAAGACAGGTGTCTTTTCATTTCCAAATCTAATCCTTTCATATTTTCTTTGCCCCCTCATTCTTCTAGATTTTTTAGGAAATACCTATAATCGATGATCTCTTCTCTCTCCCATATATCCAACCTTTCACTCTCTACCAGATCTTTCAGAAAACTCCAATTTCATCCATCGTCAAAATACCTCTCTTGATTTTGTTCCCTCCCTCCCTTCCTTCACATGTAAACTTCTCAAACTATATCAATAGCATCTAGCTATATTTTCATATTTCCTATTCATTTTTTTTTTTTTTTTTTTTTTTTTTTGGTGGAGAGTACCCATATGGAAGTTCCTGGAACAGAGGTTGTATCACCCCTACAGAGGCACGGGAGTTGCAGCAGTGACAACACTAGATCGTTAACTCATTGTGCCACAAAAGAACTCCCACATTTCCTATTCATTTTTACTCCATATCTGTATATGGAGAGACATTGCTATATACTGAATATATGGAAGACTTCTGTACATTAAATTTCCCACTTAACATAACTTGGACCTACCCAAATCACCCCAAATTCAGCACATACAAAATCACATTTATGAGTTCACTACCCCTCCACTGTGCTACATATCAGTTCATGTTATCAGCACCCATGCAACTTTGCAAACAAGAAACCTAGGAGTAATTATAAAGAGTTCTTCTCTTAATTACTTCATATCTAGTTAATCACCAATAACCAATTTTAAATTCTAAATATTTATTGAATCTTGTCACTTCTCCTCACCTTCATCCACCTTCCTGGCTTCCCAATCCTCTGCTTATTGATTTCCAATAGCCTCAGCTACATACTCCCATTCATCATATTATCAGTATCTGAATCTTTACCATTTCCAGAATCTTTATTTCAAGAACACTATTTTTAGATGAGACAGTTCTCTATTTTTGGTTCACCTAGGCTGCTATCTTTACTTCAACAATATTGGGAAATTTCGACCATTGACCCTACCATATTTTCATTGTATATTCAGCCTCCCTTATGTAACAACTTCCTTCATCATTCAACTTAATTTTTATTACCTTTTCTATTATCATTTTCTTTTCTTTTCTCTTTTTGTTTTTTTAGGGCCGCACCCGGAGCATATGCACGTTCCCAGGCTAGGGGTCCAATCGGAGCCTCAGCCGCCAGCCCTACACCACAGCTACAGCAACACCAGATCCAGCCACATCTACAACCTTACACCACAGCTCACAGCAATGTGGGATCCTTAACCCACTGAGCGAGGCCAGGGATCAAACCTGCAGCCTCATGGTTCCTAGTCAGATTCGTTTCCGCTGCGCCACGATGGGAACGCCATCATTTATTTTTCTTATAGCCTTAATTCACTTCCCTCTGTCTCCTGGCTATAGTACTTACCTGGCAAAACCCTAATCTTGGGTAAATACAAGTTTCCAAGTACCCATGCCTACATGATCCAAACAATCACAACATGGCTGAATAAAACAAGGCAAAGAGATCATTCTAACTTACACTATACTTCTGGTATGATCTCCTTCCATCTTTGGTGGATTAGTAAATCTCTTTCTTAAAAATTACAATATTGTCTCTCCTACTTTAATCTAAAATGATGACCTCACCTTATATTTCATTTTAGAAGGTTGTGAATTGTCCCATATCCTTACCAGAAAAACTGCGATCTACCTTCATATTCGCCCATATAATCTAAATTTCTTCCAGTTACAATGGATGTAATCCCTGCTCGTTTCTCCCACCAAATTCTCCACTTGCAAATTGAACTCCATCTTTTCTGATGAGAGGAATTTTGCCTGCAGTTGTTCACAATCTCCTGAAATATATTTTTCTTTTTTAAAATCATTCCCATCATCTTACAAACATGTTATAATGTTGCCTAAATTAAGCAAAACAAACAAAAAACCCACTTTTTGGATTTCATGTTCTCCATTTGCAGCATACACCTTTTGAAAGCTTTCTCTGTACAAATTTTTTTTTCCTAGTTCTGTATTCTTTTGTCCTTTTCTTAACTATTTCAAGTCAGTCTTAACTCATTTTATCACCACTACTCCAGTGGAAACTGTTTCTGCCTTTTTTTTTTTTTTTTTTTTGGTCTTTTGTCTTTGTTGTTGTTGCTCTTTCTTGGGCCGCTCCCGCGGCATATGGAGGTTCCCAGGCTAGGGGTCTAATCGGAGCTGTAGCTGCCAGCCTACGCCAGAGCCACAGCAACGCGGGATCCGAGCCGGGTCTGCAACCTACACCACAGCTCACGGCAACGCCGGATCGTTAACCCGCTGAGCAAGGGCAGGGACCGAACCCGCAACCTCATGGTTCCTAGTCGGATTCGCTAACCACTGCGCCACGACGGGAACTCCTGTTTCTGCCTTTTCAAGTTTCACCCATAATTTCCTTCTTGGCAAATAAGATGATCAATTGTTCTTCTCTATCAGCATTAGTCTTAGTCTCACTCCCTTTCACCTAGGAATTTTCTTCACTTGGCTGCCAGAATTCATTTTTTTCCTAATCCTCGATTTAAATCTCCTTTGTGCTATCTTTCTCCTTCTCTCTGCCCCTAAATAATGGGATATCTTAAGGATCATTCCTAAGCTTTCTTTTCCATCTGCACTTTCTGCCTGTGGAATCTCATCCAATACTATGGATTTAAATTTGGTTAATGACTCAGACCCTCTCTTGAGCTCCAGAGTGTTATAACTACCTGCCGTTGCAAGTTCTTCCCTCAGATATCAAGTAAGCAACTCAAGCACATCATGACCCAACAGGATTTGTTTTAATTTTCCCCATAAAATTTGTTCCATTTCTTTCTGAGACTTTATCTCAGTTTATGATATCACCCCTCACCCACTTAGTCAGATCAAAAACTTAAGTGCCATCTGTAGTATTTTTCTTTTTCTTACTATCCCAATACCATCCAATTCATTTACATTTTTCTTCCTAGTAAGTAAAAATACAAATAATTATAAAATGATATTGACTATTTTCTCTCTCTTACCACACTATAAATGTTATAATATGAGTGAGTGTACAGTGCTTGATATGTAGTAAATATAACTAATATTTACTCACTGGCTATTGTTAAGCAGCATATATAGAAGTGTTTTTTTTTTTCATTTTATCATTTCAAAAACAAATAAAATATGGTATGTTTGATTGTATTGATAGTGGGAAGACATTTTCCTGGCAGAAATCGCTTTTTCACCTTATCAAACAGAATCAAGTGATACAAAATCTAGGTTTCATATACTACTTTTTTGTATTCATTACAACTTTCCACCAACTCGGTCCCATCTCACAAATCTTGCAGTATAAACTAGGGAGGAAAATCTAAAGAAAAAAGCCTGTCAAAGCCCAGCACTTCATCCATTATTTTATTGTTGCCTGACCATGAATTTCAGATTCTTATTTCTACCTTTGGTAAGTGAGTATGGGGTGGCAGCAGTAATATAATTAGTGTCAGGTCTCTGACGCAAGTGGTTCTCATACGGAACCACAGGGTTTTTGTTTTTTTTTTTTTAACTAAATCTGACTAGACTTTATCCATAACTACTACTTTAGAAATGATTAAAATAGCTTTACCTACGTTTATTCATAAATGTCTTAGTTACTGATGTGTTAATATATAAAAAGTAAAAAATATATATGTTATGTAATCTTTATACAAGAGTATATGTTTAGAATATGGGAAGTATTGCTCTATTCTGATCAAGCAATGTCAGGTGTATTATTAGACTAAAATATGCTGTGTGGAGACAAGCACTATAAAATGCTATACATTGGAGAAAGTCAAAATAAATAAAAATTAAGACTAAGAGAAAGATGAAGGGTTAAATTATTTTAGCAGGTTATAAAATATTCAATCATCCTCATCATAGGAATTTCTCTCCACTGTTCTTTCACTCGGGAACCATACTAGTAGGAAGAAAGAAATGTGAACTTTAGAATCAATGGACACACTTGAGCTCAAATCTTTGCTCTTCCATGTACTAAGTTATTTTTTTTTGTAAATTGCTTAATTATTCTGATCTTGCTTCCTCAACTGTTAAATGATAATGGTGATAATTGTTTTATATCATGAAAGTTAAATGTAGTGTACCTGGTATATACTAGAATTTTTTATAAAGAATGGCAAAAAGAAGCTCCAAGTCTGAGAAGATTTTGGAAAAAGCAACACTATTCTGAGAAAGAAATAAGAATTGGTGTTTTGATTTTTTCCATTGGTCATTTCTTTCTTGGTACATAGAACAATGGTGGCATTTACTCTGGGATTTGAACTCAAGGATTTGGGATCCAGAGGTTCAAGAAAGAAATATATTTGGAAATAGATTTTGCTTTTTTTCATTAAAAAAAAAAAAAGTTTTTTTCCCTTAAACAAGTAAAATTTTTTATGGCAAGAGATTTTTGTTATTGCTGTTTTATTTTTGCTCTACTAAAAGTAACTATAATTATTCCATAAATGACTCAAGCATATGGAATGCTTTACTCGGGGCAGAGGAACAGAATGCCGTAACAATTGAGATGGATATAGCACTCAGAGTTTATTGGAAGTGCATTTCCCTTTCCTTATCATTCATTTGTTAGTTATGAGTTACTGTGAAATTACTAAAATTAATTTATAACACTATTGGTTTGTGGGGGGATGGTAGCAAAAAATGAAATCACTGTGAGGAATTTCACTGGTAAATCAAAGTGCTCTCTGTTAATTAGCTCCTACTTACATACGAAGTATAAAAATAATTGTATGTTTATGAAAGAATGATTAGTTAGGGAAGGTGCTGAGGTAATAAGAAAAAAGCATGAAGAGAGCAATTTAAGTTAATATCTACATATCATTTTATGCAACCACATCACAGAAGGGGGTCTTAGTAAATTAGATTCCTTTAGTTAAATAGTTAAATAGGAAATATAGAAAAGAAAGAAAAGATACTTAGGGCTTAATCCAATGTATGCCTGACTTATATGGAGAACTAATTTTGACTCCTTTCTGAATACACACATGCATATCAGGCATAAAAATAGAAATTTTAACCTTTACTTAATAAATGCTTATGTTTAACTATTGTTCATTTATGACATATAAAAATATAAATATTTTAATAGAACCTTTGGCCTCAAAAGATATTTTAAGAGAATCTGTGCAATATAATACCAAATCTTTGAGTAATTTTCAGTTTAAAAAGTAGACAATACTAGGAGTTCTAAATTCAGACCCAACTGGTCATATTTAGTTCTTCTCTAATGGAAGTTTATAAGACTTGTGGGCACATATAAATATATAGGTATATACAATGCATTCAGGCAAACAGATGTTTCTCCTTGTCTCTGTCTGTCTGACTCATACCATCTGTAACCTATCAAAGATGATAAAATAAATACCCTTCTATGAACATGTAAAAGCATTCCCTCCACCATTTCTACTGTGTGTAAAATTATCACCAAAAATACTCATTGCAAAAAGGCCTATTCCCTATCAATATAGATATCACACTCTAAAATCAAAACCTGTGACCTCCAAAGTGGGGAAGCAAGAAAAAAAAATTACAGTTTCTGTTTATATTAAATTTTATTTCACCCTATTAAAAATCTATCATAAATTCTATTTTTATAACTGCCTAGATGAGTGTATGATGAAAGGCTTTCATTGATAAGAGTATTCAAAGTTTTCTGATGACAGCTCTAGAGCAGCGCTATACCAGAATACCTAATGTGAGAAAATGGTTATTTAAAATATTCTAGTAGAAATCCTTTTAAAGATGAAATTAATTATGGTAAAAATGTATTTATCTCAATATATCCAAAATTATTAGCATTTCAACATATAATCAATATGGTAAAATGTTAATGAGATGTTTTACATTCCTTTTTTTTTTGATATGATGTCTTTAAAATCTAGGGTACAATTTATGGTTACAAACCATCTCAATTTGTTTTGACCATATTTCAAGTGCTCAAAGACCACATGTGGCTTGTGGTTTTCCTTATCAAACTCAGAGCAGGTCTAGAGCACTCTTGAGGAAGACTCACCAGTTTGATAAATAAATGGAAAGGACATAAATTTGGTGTTAACACTAGGCCAGTTTGTACCCAATTATACTGCTCACAAATGAAATATGGAAGACCTGGAGTCAATGTGTACACTGAGACCTTACCTTATAGAAAATAAGTGTACAAAAGCACCCTGGTTTTAGTTCTAAGACAATACCTTAATTGCTTGCTTCTGGCTCTCTTTCAAGCAAACAAACAATAAATTATTTGAAGGTAGTAAGACAAATTTCTTCCAGACCTAGAGGTGTTCTTATACAGCAAAATTGCATAGGACATAGCAAATAAAGGTTCCTCCTTGCAGGACAAGAAGAAATAAGAAAGGGGTCATTGGAAATACTATACTTAAGTCACCATGGCAAGTAAGGTAGGCAGAATTCAAAGATGGCCCCAGCATTCCAGCCTCTAGTGTATAAACATGTTCACCCAGTTATTCAATCAAATAGTAACTTAGGTGTGCTATAAAAGGATTTTGCAGATATAATTAAGGTTCCAAATCACTTGACCTTAAGATAAGGAGACAAAAGGGTAGGCCTGATCTAATCACAGATGCTTCTCAATTTGGGTCTAGAGGTCAGAGAGATAAAAACTGAAATATTCAATAATGAGAAAATTGGCACACTGATGCTGTCTTTGAAGATAGAGCAGGCTACGTGACAAGGAGTGCCCAAGGCAAAGAATATACAATGAAACAAGAGCTACAGTCCTACAACTGCAAGGACCTGGATTCTGCCTTCTGAGTAAACTTGGAAAAGGACTCTAAGTTCTGGATGAGAACATAACCCAGACAGCACCTTGACTTCAGTCTGGTGACATACTAAGGAAAGAACATAGCCAAGCCTGTCCTTTTACCTACAGAACTGTGTTTTTGTTTCTATTTTTAAGCTGATAAGTTTATGGTAATTTTTTACATAACAATAGAAAACATACACAGTTGATCAATTCCTTCACTTTACCTAATCACAAAATAGATTTTTTTTCCAAATCCTTGCCATTAGTTATAAAATATATAATATAGATATATGATATTTTGAATTTCAAAATAGATTTTGAGGGTAAACTAGGATAGCTTTAGAAGCTAAATTTGTTAATATCTTCATATTGGAGAAGTTTAATACTATTCACTCATATAATTATTCTGATTTTTTTCTATAAAACACTGAAATTATTTCACATACATACTAAGCATGATTTTAAGGATAAAATACTAGGAGTAAGTAAAAGATAAAATATATATGCTATATGTGGTAACCCTCATTATTTTAGAGTTTATTAATTTTGAGATATTCAATCAATAGCATTTGGGTGCTAACTAGATGAGAAGGCATTACTCTTAGGACTTTCAATAATTTACCGATAACTTTTGTGTCAGATTTTAGTAAGGGATGAAGTTAAATGCCACTTTTTACATACATGTATACATAACTTGTTGTTTAACATATTTATATCTTAATCCTTGGAAAGCATGAAGTAATTTCTCTTTATTAGGGATTACTTGTTCATTTTGCCATATCTGCTACTTTTTTACTTCCTTTGTGCATTGTCAGAGGAACTCTGTATGTACCAGCTACAGAAATGTTTGCAACGGGTTTATATTTTTAGTTGGTTGCAATTTAGACAGCTCTGTCTGAAAGTTAGGTTAGAAATAAAACACTATGAAATAAAATTTAATATTTAGTGTATTAAAATCCAAATTAAAAATCCTTAGTAATATTGATGTCATATTTACACCTCTAAATTATACTCTATAAAAATAATGCCACAGGTCAAATCTTGGAACAATATATTCAAAATACTTTTAAACCATATAAATATCTGCCTAAAGAAAAGAACTGAGACTTTAGAGATATCTTTTATTTTTTTGTTTCCATTTTTAATAGAGGACATTGGATTGTCAGTAATGAATTTCAATGAAGCTTAAAATATTTGGAGATCATTGACTGTAAGCAGTCTTGACATCATTCCAAATCAGAAATGAATAATTACAACACCATTATTTCTATACTATAGAAAGATGCTCATGGGAAAGAGCAAAAAAATATTCACAGTGGTTCCCTCAATCCACTGAATTTTTGCTCTGACCCTTAAATAGTATAATAAACATCTTCTCAGTTCAGTAATGCTATCTTTAGATTTTCTATTATAGTCCTAAAGTCAATACTCTTATAATCTCTTTTGATTTTAACCAGAAGTATGACTTCTGGTCACATTTTATAGTCAGTGGCTTTGAGTTGAATACTAATGATTCTAGGATCTGTAAAAGCATTGTAACAATGTATAGGGATTTTTGTGGCATATTGTTATAAAAGGCACTCCCGTATCCTTGAACTACTAAATACTTTTGTTTAAAATAACCACTTGAACTGTATGAAGAGGAATTAACAACAACTGATCTGAGATGTTTTGCTCTTGCCTTATGTTTCTTTGATAATTTTGGTATTTTTATGAGTATTGGGAAGGGTAAGAGTAAAATCATCTGGAAAAGAAGAAACCCACATACTCTCCTTCACCTCTTCAGACTCTTTAACTCAAAAGTAAATTTAATATACCAGAATGTGGAGAACTGAGGATAGATTTATAATAAAAAGCCTGTGTACTTTTTTTTATTGGGCTTAGAGATCATAACGCAACTGCCACTCAACTGAGATAACTATCTACGGACTTTTTTGACCATTAGATGTGGTCATAAGTTACAAACGAAGTTCCTTGGAGGCAAAACAAACAAAGAAAAAAGACTGTGCCATTTGTAAAAGTGATGCCAAGAATATCACATCATCTCTCTTGTATATCTTACACGGGTCACACTCCTAAAGGATTAACTGTTATGTGACCTCTTAGGGAATAACCACTATATTGTAAAGTGAAAGTGTGACACAGGCGTTAAAATGTGACAGGAATATAAAGTGTTTCTCAAGTATCTTCCTATATGAGATTTAGGGAGTTAAATTAAGTTGAATTACCTTATTTCATATTGTGAAGCATCTAGAATAACTGAGTTGGAGCAAATAGCTGGATAAAAAATTTTGAACATATATCTAGTAGTCATAATAATTTATGTCCCAAATTGAAAAAAAAAAAAAACTAGTATACAGCTAGGATTGCTAACTAACAAAAAAAGGCTTTGCAAATAGTCTTTGCTTGTTGAGATGAACAAATTTAGGTTCCAATAGAGTAAGAAACTGAGACCTTAAAAAAGCTTTGGATGTATATTTGACAAGGAAACTAAAGTAGAAAAGACTCTAATACAGCACTCTATGAGATTCTATATGAAAACAGCATACGTGCAAGCTAAAATAAATAGCATACAAAATAATAACAAAAAATTTTCTGAACATATTTCTTCATGTGATTCTTGATGGAAAAGGATGAGCATCAAAGGTAAATGCTGTTTTGAAGGCATTTATTTCAGATAAGGAAATTATGGAGAAGTTTCAAAATTACAAGTATTATTTTCATTATAAGTAGCATAGTCTAGGAGACTACAGGTGAAAAAAAAAATTCTATCCTATCCTATCCAATCTTCCTGGAAGAAAATTCCAGCAGCAGCCTATAAGGTAAATGGAGTGTGGAAAACCAATTCAAAAATTGTAGGCTTAGGAAAGAATAACACTGCTTAGAAAATGAAAGTCGATCAAGATTGGAAACATTTCACCTGTTTTCATTTAAATCTTCAATCTCCTTTCCTGCTGGTTTAGGAAAGAGAATACAGCATAATGGGGCAACAGGGAGTATGAACTCCAAATATCTTGAAATGGCCACATTGATATGCTCAGTGTAATTTTCTGTGACTAAAAGACAACTGGGCTTTCGTACAATCTCCCAGTTAAAACATGGTTTATGACAATTAATTCTATCTTATTTTTGTCCTTCTATTATATAAGATGTAATCAATTAGGACAGAATCTTAAGGGGGGAAAACTATCATAGAATTTAAAACTGGAAAATGACTTGAAATATTACTAGAATAGTCCCCTGCTTTCAATTAAATATATGCTCACCGCATTTCAGAGAAATAAGCATTTACTGCAATATTAAGGACCTGAAAAAGAAGGTATTTGTTACTTTTACCTCTCATTCAGTCTGCCTCAAAATTCCCCACAGTAATATATACTGTTGCAGAGTGTCCAAGCTAAATCTTTCATAAAAAATTCCAAACTACCTTATAAAATGCCTCAACAAGTCATCTAATTCTAACAAATCAATACAATTGAAGAGTAGAGTCACATTGCTTAAAATTTAAGCTCAAAACATGTATTAAAAATATCTAGAGTTTTCTGAAAGGAGCAAATAGCTACCTACTACCAATTCTTTGAAATAGTTTTATTTAGAAGTCTGAAAAAAAATTTACTTAAAACCTGAGAAATTTTGATGTGTCAATTTCATAGTCATTGAACTATTGGATTAATGCCCTAATGATAATAGAACACAACCTCACGAAAGCTTCAAAAAGATTGTTTTGCCAATATTTCAACTAGAGTCATAAACACTACCAGTGAACTTATCCTAGATAATGGCTCCTGTGTATTATCTCATTTAACCCTCACACTGATCTTATGAGGTATAAGAATTCCCATTTTAAAAATTGCCATGACTTTCCCCATTCCACAGATAAAAAATAGTGTATAGTCAATATTTGAACCCAGGCTTTCACACTCAAGAAAAAGTGTGAAAAGCTTTTTACCTGTACAAATGCCTCTGCTCTTTACCTGTATAAATGCCTACAAGTGATTTTTCATAGAAATGAAGGGCTGAACTATACTCTCTATGCTATTCCTAGACATGATCACCTATTTATAACAAAACTATTCTGAATCAGGTATATTGGTTTAAGACGATAGGGAATGACATGGAAATCTAGGCAAGTAATAGGACTGAGCATTACCAAACCACTTTGATATAAATATTGGAAATATCAAATCTATAAGGCATACTATGATTTTGAGTTATGTAATCTCAGTTACTTGCACTGAAATCCACAAGTCACCTGTCACTATGGTTTTAATCCTTTCTCTGTCTCTGCATATGCCTTTGCCTATGACCTACTATTCTTGGTACCAGTGGCCCACATCATGACAGTGATTCTCAAGATGAAAAAAAGAAATGTCCTTTCCTTCAAAGGACCTGTCAAAGGGGTAGAGGTAAATATTAAAGATCCCTGGGTGACTCTAAGAGACCTTCCTCCTCCTGGAAGGATATGCTCCTTCATCTCTAACATCTAAAATATCTGATATCTAGAGACATAATAAGTAATAACATTTATTGAGTGATTTATCTAAGCCAGTCACTGTTTTATGGGCTCATTCAATCTTCATAGTCAATTTAGGAATGATATTAATATTCTTATTTTATAATGAAGAAAGTGAAGCTCAGACAATTTAAGGAACTTACCTAAGGTCACACATCTAAAAAATGGTAGAGCCTGGCTTTGAACTCAGTCTAATTCCAAAGACAGCTTACCTAACCATACTACATTGCCTCTTGTTAATTGATTGGCTGTAATGATTATAAGACAATCATCAAAACGAATGTGAAAACATGCTTCAAATTGACATCCAATGACACAACTAAAGTCTCAAGGAGGAAAAATTATTTCATATATGTAGTAACAATCTAAAATAGATATTAGCTTATCAAACCAGTTTGGGCTTTAGGTCTCTCTCTCCCTCCCCCTCCCTCTTGTTGATTTATTTCATAATTTGACCTTGCTCAAAACTACTATACTAACTGGTCTTGTGCCCAAATGCCAAAGTGCCGCTGTTGTGTGATCACTTTACCACATTCTATTTTTTAATTTAATTTTTTATGTATTTCATTAAAAATACTTTATTAATAAGACATATCACTTCCATTGTTTTAAAGACAAAGGCAAAATAAAATATAAATTAAAGAAAACTACAACTAAGTTAAAAGACATGGATGAATCTCATGATATAATATTTAGCGGAAGAAGCCAGATGTAAAGAGTCCATAGTGCATGGTTAAAGTACAAAAATAGGCACACTGACCTATGTTCTTAGCATTCAGGGTAGTACTTACCCTCAGAAGGGGGCACAAGAAGCATTTCTGGTTCTGATACTGTTCTGTTTCTTGATCTGGCTGATGATTACACAACTGTCTCATTTGGAGAAATTTACTGAGCTTTGCATTTATGTTTTACATTTATGGCTTTAAATATAAATATATATATATGTTGTATTTCAATCAAAGGTTTACATTAAAAGGCAATGCTTTGCCCCAAATGATTACTTTGTTAATTGTAATTTAGCACTATATTCTTTCTTCTGAAAAATACAATTAATTTGTTTCATAAAGAAAGCTAACAATATTTCTACCCAACATTGTAAAGTTATTGTTTTCCTAAACATAAGATGTTTTAAAAATCAACTTTATCGAGGCATAATTTACACACAGTAAAATCCATTCTTTTTAATGTACTGAATTACCATTTTGAGAAGCCTGTACATCCGTGCAACCATCTCTGCTATCAAGATGTAGAACAGTCCCACCACCACCATCCACAAATTTCCTCGCGAGAATTTGGAGTCAACCTTATCTGCCACTCCCCAGCCCCTGGCAAGATGGATCTACCTTCTGTCTCTATGGTTCTGTCTTTTATAGAATGCCACATAAATGGAATTCTATAGTATGTCTTCTTTTAAGTCTAGCTTCTTTCATTTAGCTTAACGCTTTTGAGATCCATCCATGTTTGGTGTATATCAGCAGTTTTTTCATTTCTAGTGCTGAGTGGTGTTACAGTGTATGGATATATCACAATTAAAAGATATTTTTGACTAATTTTCAGGTTTTAGTGATTCTGCATTGAACCACAACAAATGTTCACATATAGGTTTCTGTACAAACATGAGTGAAATAACTTGTTTTTTAATTCTAACTTGTACTTTTACCTGCATAAAAAGAGTTTCTACATTGTCTTTAGTCTACAGCAATTCTGATGCCTAGAGAATATACCAACCAGTTTAAAATAACATAAAGTCAGATTAAATAACATCTTATAAAAACAGATCAACTTTTGCAAATTGCTCTTTTAAAATATTTATTTTGTAATCATCTATAGAGTTACGAACAAAAATATACTACTAAATTTCCAGATTAATAAATTTAAAATTCTGTTTACATTGTACAAAATTAAAAATAAATGACTTTACTAATTTAGGTTCTAAAATCATAATGAATAAAAGAAGAAGAGGTAAGAAATTCAGCTTGAAAAATAAAGTGTTATATGCCTCTTTCATAATTCCCTGATTTAACATATTGTCAATTTTACCCAACTGGTTCGTACTTTTTATCCATGATAACTGGGTAAGGATCTGAGTGACAAAATGGAAACATGGTAGATGTTACCTAGCATGTTGTGGTAATGTGGAATGGCCCGTCCAAAGGTAGTAAATGCAGTCATGACTAGTTGGACCGCTACACCTGCAGGCAATTACAGAACAGAAAACATCATTCTCCGTTCACAGTGACATGCACACACATGCACCAGTGCTCACACATGGAGCCTTGGAAGAAAAACATGGGAAGCAAGCACACCAAGTACCTATCCATCAGGCCAATGCAGTCTTCAATACTTGAGCCTATGCACCTGCAGAAAATCCAAATTTTAAAAATACAAGGAAAAAAAAAATCAGTCATTTAAAAAAAAGAATCAGAAAGACATACTGATTGTGTCAAACTTAATTATCATTATTAGACAATTTCAGAACTTCATAAATTTAAAGCTAGTGAGAATATTATTATTCCATGGATACCCAGAAATTAATTGCAAATACAACACAAATGCAATGCAAAATAACATGTCCACAGTAACGGACATTGTACTCTGTTTCTGTGAATAACTTCCAAATACATGCTGCTCATTTCTAATATTTTAAATTCATTTGTATCATTCATGATTATATGTCTTGATGAGTAACTTGATATTTCAATGGCTATAATTTCATGTATATGGTTTCTTCTAAAAGGCCATAAGTTTAAGTAAAAAGCAAAATCAATAAAAGAGGAAACATGAGCTATTCAATATAATACATGATGCTTAATATTCATTAAAGATTGATTTTAGCAGAAAATGAGTTAACATGGTTTAATGCTATTCTCATGGATACTTTACATAATCATATTATTCCATTCCTTGGTTGTGACTGTCTTTAAAATATACTTATCTTTAAACATGAATTCATTTTAAAAGCAAATTAACTGGTTTAACCATACCACAGTTTATCTTGACATTCGCTTTTAAAAGAGCAAGGCCATAACAGGCAAATAAAAACAGGTTTAAAAGTGCCATAATATTGAAATAAAAAAATAGCAAATAAATACTACCCAAGGAAATGACTAAATTGAGACCTAGGTAACTAAAGAACCCACTGATGTTAACATTTAAGTGAAAGTATAATAGTAAAAAAAATGCCAATTTTGAGGTATTTTAGAAATATTTCTTCCATATTTCAATGAATTTGAATTGTATTTTTTCTTTTTCTCATTAAAGACATTTAGCTCCAATAAATTATCAAGATTTCTTGTGTAGTTATGATTTATAGAACTGTCTAATTTTGCTGGTAATATTTTTTCCAACTTTCTAAAACTGAAAAGGAAGTTGAATTAAAATCACTACGTAATGAAGTAATAAGGTGCTCAGACTGTATAAGGCCAGACTGTCAATTATATCGTTAGAAAACTCTGTAACATTGGTAAACTAATATAACTATGTATAAAATAATTAAGCCACTATTTCTCTGCTTTGTCAGATTCTGTTATAACATTCCTCCTGGGGAAAAAATTGCTTTTTGAAGATTAGCTTTGAGTGGCCCAGAAAAATTTTCATGTGCAGAAAAATGGGAAATACACTGTGAAAAAGACTTTCCCCAAAAAACACAAATAAGAACTAAAAATTTAAAATATAGAGCACATGACATTGAGTTGATTCCATAATAAATAATAAAAATCATTTCTAAAAATGAAAAAATCAATTACTGTAAAAGTTTCCAAATTGTTTTATATGGTGTTCTTTTATTCTATTCTAAAGGACTTATCTTTTTCTAGTTTACTATTATATCTTCCTCAAAATGCTTTTTCTCTGTAAAATTAATAGCCTACTTCTTATTTCCAAGTGATAATCTGAAAGCTATGGTTAGTTTGTAATCTATGTCTTTATAATAATCTTTTAAAGATAAAAATACTTGAAAGTAAAATTTAACTTGAGAGGAAAGTATGAATAATGAAAGATATTCATTCATACATTACAAAAAATAAAAATAAGAAACTGTGCCACATGCCTACTAAGTTTTCCTACTATTCTAATAGCTGGGGAGAACAGAAAAAGATGAATTAGACAGTTTTCCTATTCTTAAGGAGCTCACAATTTAATGGAGGAGACAGATGCATAAACAGTGTACTGTGTAACGTGATACATATAATAATGTACATGGGCACACAGCTTCAGAAGGTCATGGTAACCCTCATGGAGAAGTCAGGAAGCTGAAGTTCAGTGTCCTGAGAACCAGAATTGGAGTGGCAATGATTTCTAAGGGGAAAGAAAAAGCAGAAGCAACAACATAGATCTGAGGATAGGTAGAGTGTATATAAACAGGTACAAATAATTCTAAATAGAGAGAAACATGATGCAACAAAAAGAGGATAGAAAAGAAGCTAGACCATTAGATAGGAACCAGAACTTGAAGATGCATAGGAACAAACTAAAAAGGGAAGCACTGGAGTTCCCGTCGTGGTGCAGTGGTTAATGAATCCGATTAAGAACCATGAGGTTTGCGGGTTCGATCCCTGGCCTTGCTCAGTGGGTTAACCATCCGGCATTGCCTTGACCTGTGGTGAAGGTTGCAGACGTGGCTCGGATCTCGCGTTGCTGTGGCTCTGACGTAGGCCGGTGGCTACAGCTGCAATTCGACCCCTAGCCTGGGAACCTCCATATGCCGCGAGAGCGGCCCAAGAAATGGCAAAAGGACAAAAAAAAAAAAAAGAGGGAAGCACTGTAAAGTTTTTTAGAAGTCATGAAATTGCTAGACTTGTGTTATATGTTGGTCTCTTTACCCTGTGGGAACTAGTCATCTGGGAACTAGGCAGTTTCCTTTGGTACGGAAACTGGTGTAGTCTATTTAAGAGAAGATGAAGGATTTGACTAGGGAACTGGTGCATAGGATGGAGGCAAAGGGACAGATTCTAGAAATAATGAGGGGAAAAGGAGTAGTTGATGGCTGATTCGCTGATAGAAGTGGAAAGATCAGAGGAGTTAAAAATAACTCATTTCTAACTTTGACAATGGTGGTGCTATCAATGAAAGAACGTTCGAGGAGAAAACCTTCCCTTGTGTGTGTGTATGTGTGTGTGTTCAGGCAGGAGGGATTGGTAATTTCAGTTTTGGGTATCTAGTTTTCAGTGTGGCTTTCTTCCATCCAGGTAGAAATATTCCTCAGCAGGTGGAAATATGAGTATGTATCAGATGAGGCAGGGCACGGGTTGGGGGTTGGGCAGGGGCAAGGAAGATGGGAGGTAGAAGCATAATGATCCAGTTTACCCATTTTATAGGAGAAGGTTGACATCATGTAAGTGGATGTGATGGCTGAAGAAGGATCTTTAAAGCAGGACTGAGACTGAAACTCAAGGAACTCCAATAATTAGTAAATGGCATAGATGAGGTCAGATGCCAGAAACATAGGGAAATATAACTGAGTAAAATAAATTAATTATAGTGTTCTGAGAGCCAAATCAGTAAAGGAGAGTTGATGTCAAATGCAAAGAGAAGTCTAATAAAAGAACTAAGAGTATGTAAATTGTCATAGTCAAGGTCACTAGAAATTAGGTTGCTGTGAGTGGAGAAGCATACTGGAAAAAAGACAGAGGCAAAGAAAAAGGGAGGAGCTACTGAGGGGGCAGGATGTGATGTCATGAAAATTTGTCTAGGAGATTTTGTAGGATATTTGAGATTTAAATGTATTTATAAATTGAGAATTAAAAAAATGGAAGACAAAGATGAATAAGAATGTGTCTGAAGTGGCACTGTGTTTCCTAAATACAAGTCACTGTATTTAAAGATGTACATTCTATTTCACCTCTTTGTACTCTCTCTCTATAAGCAACTAATTAGCACCTGCAATTTATATTGATTCAAGAAGATCAAAGAATAATGGAAACATTAAATTTTTGAAGAATCAAAATCCCAAATAAGAGATGAAATGAGGATGGAGAAAGATGTAACTCTCTGGATAGTTAGTTAATAAATATCGAAATTCACGTTTCAAAACAAAAATTTAAATTGATATTCATCGTAGATGCTAGTGATGTTAATAAAGAAACTATAATCTTTGTCCTTACAACTATGCAATTGTATACTAAATTTAGTTTACAAGTCCTCTTTTACTTTTTTATTTTTTTGTCCTTTTAGGGCTGCACCCGCGGCGTATGGAGGTTCCCAGGCTAGGGTCTAATGGGAGCTGCTGCTGCCGGCCTATGCCAGAGCCACAGCAATGCCAGATCTGAGCCGCATCTGCGACCTATACCACAGCTCACAGCAATACCGGATCCTTCGCCAACTGAGCAAAGCCAGGAATCGAACCTGCAACCTCATGGTTCCTAGTTGGATTCGTTTCCACTGCATCATGACGGGAACTCCTACAAGCCCTCTTTTAAAAATTCTGTTCTGCTAATTTCAAATATGAATATCATTTCTAAGTTTTAAATTCTTGCTAAACACTTCAAAATACAGAGAAAGATTTCTAATAGGAAGACATGAATTGTAAGAATAAAAATTCACTGGACTGTGACTTCCTAGTGGTCAAGAGCTGTGTCTTGCTTATTTCTGAACTTAACTATCACTATATTTGATACACAGTAGGGGTTCAACATAAAATTGAGGAATGAATGAGAAAGGCTGCTAAAATAAAAGTCCTATAATCAAGGCAATAAGATATGAAGTTATATTTTTCCTCTAGGAATATTAGAATCTCTCGATAGGAGATGGCTAAATGGATCACCTATTTTAAAAATATCTAAAGAAGTTATTAGAGCCAATATATTTAATGTACTTTTAGAGTAGTGAAAGTGCTTTTAAGGTATTACGCAGATAATTTTATTTTCAGACAATCATTAAACAGTATTCAAAGTAGGAATTTTCTTTCTGAAAAATGTGATTTGAAAGACTATTTCCATTAACTTGGTTCTTGAATTATCTAGCTGACATAATATTGGCATATAAAAGAAAAGCTGTTTTTCAAAATGGAGTCGGCCTAGTTAAGCTCACACTTACTGAGGGGTCAGCTATCACACATGGTTAGGAATAAAAATAGCCACTCGTCCCCTCAACCATATTGCCCTGTGATCTTTCTAGGGAAAGACTATTTCTACATGCTCAGAAGGGGCTGACTGCACAGAGCACCTCATGGCTTCATTAAAATGATCCCAAAGCACAGTGCTACGCCACACAGAGTACAGGGGAGGACTTAGGAATTTAGAAATTCCAAATTCCTAGACTCTGCTCTGGGGCTGTGACCTCAGAACTCTATGAAGTGAGCAGACCTGGACAATACAGAAGCTCTTAGTAAAAGGATGGCAGAAAGCTAAATGAAAACAAAGGCAGAAAGTCCATCTGCACTGTTAGTCATGACAGGATCCATTTACCTTAGCAGATAAGAGAGGGCAATATTCAAATTCTGTCTCAACATCATTCTACAGCAGGGAATTTCAAGTCATCTTTCTGTTTACTAGGATTCCCAAATGGTCTGGTCAGATGTATTTCCTATCACACCGTCATTCTCCCTTTAAGTTGACATCCGGCTTTGGTTGCTGTGGTAAACCGATCTCTTCATTATCCCTACTTCTCTTTCCCCCCACTCTATATCTCTTCTTTTATTATATAATCAGTATTTAGAAGGGCTGTGAGGAAGACACACCAGCTACACATTTAGACTACGGCTCTGTGATCTCACTTTCATTTCCCTAATGGCTTTGTTGTAATTAGATTTGCAAAAACAGCAAAAGGTCTCAATTTTGAATGGCAACAGCTGTTGACATCAACATTATATTGAATAATTTACTGGTTTAATTTTAGCTGCAAAACAATAAAACCCTCGTGTGGATGATTTTTTAGGAGGCAAAGTTTTATCTTTCTGTTGCTGACTCGTCTGCACGAGCGGTATTGATATTTCCATGAAATACTCTTAACCGAAGTATGCCAAAATCTCACAAAGGGAGCAGATTATTCTTTCTAGTTTCCTTGAAGCAAAGTGTCTATGTGATCATTTTGGTGTCCTCAAACTACATGCTTTAGGTAAACCAATGAGGTGGCATTAGCTCTTCCAGGCTGAATTTGAATTTGAATGGCAGAATATTACTTTACCTTTTGAGGATCTGTCACTTGAGAGTGACTTAAGCTGATTTCTTGACCTGCAGGAAATTGTAACAGCATCTGCAAAATGATGTCCTCTTGGCAGAAAATGATGTTGCTTGCTTAACCTCTTCAATATCCCCTAACAGCTAGCCCTTAATCTGGCAGAAAATCTCTTTATAGAATCTCATGCTTCCCTGCCAGATCTCAAGTACCCAAGATGATTCTCAACAAGTGCATGTGTTTATTCGTGTGTGTGTGTGCATGTGTTTGGGCACTCACACTGGAGAAGAGGACAGAAGGAGGATAGAGTGTATGAAACTGTTCTTTATTCTAAATGTATTGACCTTCTAGAAGAAAGAAAAGGAAAAGTCCTTATTAAAACAGATTTGCTGTCTTTTAAATAAATAATTGTTGGGATTTATTAGATGAAGTGGCATTACTCTTTTAAAGTTCAGTGCTTTTTTCTTTCTGTAATATGTCTTTGTTATTCAACTGTTATCAATATCAAAGGAAATCTAATTATTATTCACTTTACAATGCTCCCTTTTGGAAAATAGAAAAATGTGTACCTATCTTTGAATTGCCTTATATCGGCTGCAGAAGCACCAGGTTATAGGTTAACCTGTAATAAAACCACCTTCACAAAATGTACTTGTAATTTTAGTAATATGCATATCACTAGGTCCCTTTAAAAAAAATCACTGCTTTTGCTTATATTTTGTTGATGGAGACATACAAGGCACCATTTATCAAAAAGAGATTATCACTTTAGGCTGATTTTAATGACGAGAGAAACAGAAACAGAAAATCTCTATTAAAGATTTACTAAGCATGAATCTCAAAAGTATGATTACATGTCTTTTCTGATGTATTTAATATCCAGTAAAATTTAGAAGAATTTTTACACTGTGTGTATATAGTATAGCTAATACTAGCTTCATAAATGTTTAATAGAAGTTACAGGAAAATGTTAAACAGAAATATTTTAGAGGGTATACATTTGTTTCCATAAAGCATTCTTGTAGAAAGGATATCTCTTAAAATCAACATATTATATAAAGATGAATAGGACTGTGCATGAGGAGATTATATATTTAGTAAACTGTGTCAGAGATAAAGACAGATGTGTTCAGCTTTCGATTAGCATTGCGCACAGGTCAGTGAAACTGCTTACCCTTGGGTGCAGTTTGGATGGCATGGGTGGCACTCCCGATCCTCATCAGCATATTTGAAAATGAAACTGTTTGCCCCTTGTAAGCCATCTGGACATTTTTCCACACAGTTCGGGCCATCCTTAAAATGGGAGCACTTTGTGCAGTTGTCAGGTCCCTGAAGGGTAAGAAACAAAACCAAATGGAGAAAGAAAAATGGGTGCCATTTCCTCTGGAATGTATTCATGTGGTTTAGTTATTGAGCCTTCAGTGGGTGACCCATCTTCCTCTAGAGAACTGGGGAATATTTTCAGAAGTACAAATAGGGACAGATGCTGCCATAGTAACTTTTCAATCAACAAACCTGTCCAGTGATATTTTCCAGAAGGACATCAGTAGTTTCTTTCTGTGATTTACTCCTGGTGAGATTATAGTGCAACAATATTTGACAACAACACATTTTTTTCCCTTGGGGGTATTTCATCACACTCACTAGGCATATGTGAATATTCTTTCTAAATAGTTAGTGACTATTAACAGTATTAGTCAATACTAATATCTACTAAATGAAGATAAGGAAATAATAGGAATTAGGTAACACTAAATTTCATATAAAAGTGAGATGTAAACTTTGCTTCACTTGTTCCATGACTGTTTGAACAATAATTTTAAAATGTTCTATGATTAACAGGAATTAGGGAGTTTGGGCAAATAAAAATTAATTTCTAAGTTACTCTCCATCTCAAATCGTCTAATGATAATGCTAAAAAGCATATTATGTCTATTAATAGGAATTTTAGTAAATCACACTACAATACTGAGAGCACAATAAAGGCCCAATCTGATAAGCAAATATCAAAAACTCCATAATAAAGTATAAACAAAAGAAAATTATTTGGAGAAACTTACTCAAAGATGATGGTGATATAAATATGATAACTCTAAATAAAACTCACTTCACATATTTATGTTTCTAATTCACAATATATGTCTAATATGTACAATTATAATAAGCAATAATATGCAAATATATTTAAATGTTATAACAAACATAAAAACCCTAAATTCATTTTAAATGTCTAAAAAGTTTATGGAAGAGTAGATATGGATTTGGTGCCATGGATAGTAAGCATGCAAGAAATGATAAATAGTACATTCTTAAATCAAACTGAGAACAGTTTGATAAAAAATGCTAAAGATGCCCATGTATTTATATATTCAGCTATTTTGATAATATTAATTACTCAAAATTTAATTTTAATTCTCCTTTTTTAATTATTATTAAAGTATAGTTGGTTTACAAGTTTTCATCAAGTTCTGTTGTACAGCAAAGTGATCCAATCACACACATTTCCCTGTGCTGTACAGCAGTTCTCTTTTTTCTTTTTTTTCTTTTTATCTTTTGTCGTTTTTTTAGGGCTGTGGCATATGGAGGTTCCCAGGCTAGGGGTCTAATTAGAGCTGTAGCTGCTGGCCTACACCAGAGCCACAGCAATGCCAGATCTAAGCCACATCTGTGACCTATACCACAGCTCATGGCAATGCCGGGTCCTTAACTCAATGAGCGAGGCCAGGGATTGAACCCACAACCTCATGGTTCCTAGTCGGATCCGTTTCCACTGCACCATGATGGAAACTCCCTTTTTTGAACATCATATTATCTTAAGAATCTCTTAGGATTCCTCTTCTCTTTGACCACTCCTTGGGACTTCTTACCTTGATTCCTTGCTCCCCCAAATTTGTTTTTGTCTGCACAGTTCAATAATTATGACAGTTCACACTGAACATAATTTAGATAAATAAGATATGCTAAGTATAGAGGGGAATATTTACTATTATTAGGCTTATAAATATAAACATTATGAATTTGGGAAATAAGAGCAAGCAAACTTCATACAGAGATATTTAGTAGGAAAGGAGGGTGGGGATTAACCTACTCATGGGAGTGCTTTACATCTTTTTATGAACATTAATCCAAAAGTATCCAGACATTGCTAGTGGTGATACAGGTATCAATCAAGAAATATAATACCTTATTTACTTTTTTCCCTCCACATTTTATTTTATTTTTATTTATTAATTTATTTTTTGACTTTTTTTTGCCATTTCTTGAGCCGCTCCCATGGCACATGGAGGTTCCCAGGATAGGGGTCCAATCGGAGCTGTAGCCACCAGCCTACATCAGAGCCACAGCAATGCGGGATCTGAGCTGTGTCTGCAAACTACACTACAGCTCAAGGCAACGCCAGATCCTCAACCCATTGAGCAAGGCCAGGGATCGAACCCACAACCTCATAGTTCCTAGTCAGATTCATTAACCACTGAGCCACGACGGGAACTCCTCCCACATTTTATTTTTTTAATCTTTTTTATATAATGATTTTTTTTTTTTTTTTCCATTATAGCTGCAGCATTTGGGAGTTGTCAGGCCAGAGATTAAGCCCACACCACAGCAGTGACCTGTCACTACAGTGACAACACCGGGTTTTTAACCCAGTGCACCACAAGGGAACTCCAAGCAATATAATACTTTAAAATTTAAATAAAGGCAGCTAATTAAGAACAGTGGTGTAAAGACAATAACGTAATCGGAATTTTTTTCTGGAAATCCTGAGACTGGTGAGGTTCAATCAAACACCTATTTTACTATTTTGATGTGAGATTTTGCTATTATCTATCTATCATTTATGTATCTAGATAAATAGATATAAATATATTTAAATCTCATGTTTCTAAATCTTGTATCTTTGTACGTGTGAATATATATGTGAATACATATTTTGTATTCTATGAATTTATTTAACTTGAAGAGTTGCTACTGGCAATTTCTTATTTCCTACCAAAAAGGAACACTTCACATGCTTCCAATTTTAACACCTGCTCATGGGTACTTAGGCACGTAATGCCATCTATTATACAAAATCATTTTCTGTGCAAGTATGCTCAGTGGCATGACTTATTGTACAAGACAAGAGACATGCTGATGTCTTCTTGCAGAACACAAGAATAAAACTTAGTAAGAGTAACTTAGCTGTCATAGTCAAAATTAGGAATTATTTTTCTATAAGATCTTCTAATATAATTCCAGTTAAAATCAGAAGATGTAAAAATTTTATGAAACTAGAAGCAAATTCACATTTAGTCTTTAGATATGCTTTAATGAGATAAATTATTTTGGTGTTTCCTTGTTTTTAAAGAATCTCAACTATTTGGTTTTATTAGCTTGATATGAAATCAAATGCCCTAAGCTGACATAACTAAAAGATGTCCTGACAAATCTCAAAAGAAAGGAAATATACTGATTCTCCATTTCCATAATAAGGAGATTTAAAGAAATACATGTGTGTCTAATGCTTATTCTTCTATCCTTATATTCCCAAAGCTTTTAAGAACCTCGGTGCAGTGACAGAACTGATAAATGCAATAGAAAACAGAGGTAAAGGTAATATTCTTCTTCAAATCTGATTTTAAGTTACCCTTGGACTCAATAATATAGAAAGAAATCCGAAGGATAAGCTAATCTTTTTTATATATTTTTAAATTATTTTTTGTCTTTTCTATGGCCACACCTACGGCATATGGAGGCTCCCTGGCTAGGGGTCCAATGGAGCTGTAGCTGCCTGCCTATGCCACAGCCACAGCAACACCAGATCCAAGCCGCATCTGTGACGTACACCACAGCCACAGCAATGCCGGATCCTTAACCCACTGAGCAAGGCCAGGGATCAAACCCACAACCTCGTGGTTCCTAGTCAGATTCGTTAACCACTGAGCCACAATGAGAACTCTGGATAAACTAATCTTGATAGAAACATTTCATTTTTGGTGCAGTGAGTTAAGGATCTAGTGTTGTCACTGAAGCAGCATTGGTTGCTTCTGTGGCGTGGGTTTGATACCTGACCCAGGAACCTCAGCATTCCACAGGTGCAGCAAAAAAACTAATAATAAATTTTATTTTTTTTCTCAGTGATAATTGATTTTTTTTTTCTGGTGGCTACTTTAAGAGTCAATGCCACAATTTTCCAGTATATAATTCTCTTCCCCTTCCAGCTTCACAGAATATTGAAATTTTCTCCCACTAGAGTAGAGGTTTGTCATTCTTTGGACAATGAAATTAAGTAGAAGCAATTTACAGGTCTTCCAGTGCCAACCTCTCTAGCCTTCTCTTTCCCTGCCACCAGGACTTAGGAACCCCATGTAGATGTAGAAGTACCATAAATTCAGGGCATCTTGGAATGCCAGACCACCACAGGGAGAAGTGCTACCTCAGAAAATTTCCCAGACCCATTGTGCACATTATGTGAAAAAGATTTAAAGATTTTTCTCTAAGTTCCTGTCATATGGGGGTCATTTGTTATGTCAACACATGCTTTATTAACCTGATTTTAACAGCTACTTTAGCTTTTATTAAAAATGTGTTTTAAAAATCAGTGCCCCCCCAAAAAAAATCACTTCCCTTGCCTACCCCTCGCTTCTCTTGCTGCTTCTCTGGCTTACATTTTGATCTCTTATGACTTTGTTTGATGTCCTTTATTTTTCTTCTTGCATTTCCTCCCTTATAATTCTTGATGTGACTATACAGGAATAGTGAAAGTGAGTCAGAAAGGGTAAAATTTAAAAAAAAGAAAAGAAGAAAGGAAAAGGAAAAAGGATAAAAAAAAAAAAAAAAAAAAAAAAAAAAAAAAGACCAAATAAGACAGACAAGGATGTAAAAGCAGAAGCGTGCTTTATTTCAAATCTATCCCTCTCAAGATTATCCTGGATGTCTGTCACATTTAAATAGGGTAATACCATCTGTTTTACATATAACTGTGATGTATATTCCCAGAAAATATTTTATCCTTATCAAATTACAGACATTGTTGCCCAGGGGGAAAAAAAGTGAAGTGGAAAGAGTGTGAAATTTGGAGTCAGGACTTCTATAGTCAAGTCCCAGCTCCACATCTTACTAACTTGTAGACTTTTGGAGCAACTCTCTAATCATTACAATGGGTTCAGATATAATAGTGTTTGGCAAATATAAACATTTATCAATTATTATCATTAGGGAAACAGTGACTGGTTGAGAAAGCAAAATTTCAACAGAATAAATCATAAGACCAGGTGTTCACATTCCAACTACCTTTATGACTTCTTCCTCTATCTCATTACAATGTCAGTCCCATGAAGAAGTTTCCAGAACCTTTTGGATGGCCTGAGTGATATATGGCTGTTACATGGTATACAAAACTACCTCTGTCTCCAGTTTGATAGACAACATGCAGACCCAGAAACAGGCAAAAACCTAATATAAATTGTAAAGGCTGAAAGCAAGCAACCTCCTAGAGGGAGCAAAGTTTGGGCTACCGCTTGAGCTCAGTCCTGGTAGTTTTTCAGACACCGTAACCTAAATGACATTTATTCTTATCTGCTTAGCATTTCAAGGCTTACCAACCAAATAATCAAGTACGTTTTCTTGATTTTATTCTCTGTTTTTCCACAGATGAGCGGTTCAGCTTTACTGAGCTTTTTCTACTTTTGACTTACTGCCTTCTCTAATCTCAAGACATATTCATTCACACTTTTAGCCTTTGGGTAGTGATTTTAAATACATGATCCAATAACGCTGTCCTACAGAATCAAAATGTGTTATTTTTTTTTAAATTCTTTCTTGGTTATCAAATAATTTTGAAAATTGCAAGAACATTTATTTTTAGGGTTTTCTAATGTGTATGTTTATAAACTGTCTTAATTCTTTTGAAGAACAAAGGAATAAACAAATAGACTGCAAAAACAAAGAGGTTAAAAAAATTCAATAAGCTAGTTATTTCCTAGCACAATTTTATACCATAGAAGGCAGCATAAGGGAATCAAAAAGCATGGAGCTGCTCTTGCAGTTTGCCTTGTTCAGAGGAGATGGTCAAATTCTTAGTTATTGTAATTGTCTATTTTCAAAGTCCTCCCTCTGAAAGAGATTTTGTTTTCCATGCTATGACTTATGGTCCCTAGATATGCTGGTTTTTAGAAAAGTCTTATAAAAATAGTTCAAATTACTTTAACAACCAATTATAAAATTTTACCTTCCTGTGTTTTCTGAAATTCTTTATAGAATCCACATTTCTCATGCTGCAGATTAATTGTATTTTCCATTACTATCCTTAGTGGAAAAAGAAAATAGTTGCATATGCCCTTTGCATACTTACTTGGAGATCGTTACATATTAAATTGTCTTTTAGACTTTTGTTCTTCATGCCAAATCACATCACTTCTTTTTCTCAGAGGTCTGTTTTTCCAAGCTTAATCATCCTTGTAGTAGTCCTCTGAACTGTCCAAGTTTTCCATACCCTTCTTTAGATGAAGTTCCAGAACGGCTCATTGGGGCCTAATGGAAGTTTGGAGGGCTCAATGATATTTTTTTTTCTAAGCTAATTAAGTGCTGAATAAGCACTGTGGTAGAAAAATTAATACTATTTCAATTTCAAATGAGTTCTTATGGAGCAATGTGAAGCTCTTGGCTACACCCAAATGTTGGTCCCCAAATTACCTACTGAGAGATGATTCAATGCACAAATAAACTGGAAATTTGTCTAAAGAAGGATGAATATGACATTTTGGAATGACAAACTCATACTGACCTCATTAAAAGAAAAAGCCTAAATGACGGGAACCAAAGGAAGGTCTAAAAAATAATTACCGCTTTCTCCATAAAGCTAACTTCAAACAATATAAATCTCAATCTCATAGCCCCTCCTTTGATCCTCATAGCTCAATTCTCTCTGCCACGGCATTTATTATACAGCTTTAGATTTTAGTTTATGAGTGCTGGTCTTCCTCATTTTTTTTCAATTTTCCTTCGCAATGCCATCATATTTAAATGATTAAAAACATGTATGAACATGTTACAGTTTACTTCCAACACAACATGAATTTTCATATTTACATATCTTTACATGTTTCCTCATTCCAGATTCTTCTTCAAAGCATACCTCAAACATCACTTTTCTTTAGCCTTCCTTGATGCCCCAATTTGCATCCCAAAGATTTAATTTATCTTTGTGTTCCTATAACAATTTATACATATTTATATTTCATCAATTATTTTGCTTCAATTTAATGACCTGTTAATCTCTCTTTTCAACCCTCTGAAATCTTCAAGGACAACTCCACATCTTCTTTTTAAAGACATTACCTGGAACATAAATATTTAAGAAACTGAAGTTTTAAATATTTTATCTCTACTTCTAAGCTGTAAGCCTCTTGAGGGAAGAATGTCGAATGTGATTCCCCATAATGTGCTGTAAATCCCTATTTAATGGATGGATCAATAGTAAGGCAATGGCTTAACAAACATTCCTACATGACACGATATAAGCCAACACAACCACAGATGTCTTTGGGCTTACCGGTCCATGGCACGTGAGGATGCCATCTTCCATCTTCTCGCACTGGGGGTCACACTCCACACAGATGGAGCCATTCTCAAACTCTCGAAATTCACTGTGAAAACATCAGCGGCATGAGGCGGTGTAAGCAAACAAGCTGTCAACTTAACAAATGAAGTAACATCTGCTAAAAGTCCTATTGGCAGAGTAAATTCTAGAGTTTGTTTCTCTATGTGCCAGGAGCATCAGAATCATTTCCCTCTACACGAACGAGTAAGTTCTCCATTAGGAGAAAAGATAAACTGCAGCCAGATGGCTCTCCTTGCCCTCTGCTGGGTTCAACGACAGACTCATTCAGGAAACCTTTCTCTTGTGAGAGATATTCCAGCAGTCTCAAAAAAAAAAAAAAAAAAAAAAAAAAGAAAGAAAAAAAAGTATGACTTTTTGATGACACAGCAGAACCATTTTTGCTTTTTAAAGTAAGGCTGCGCCTGTTTGTCTCTATATAAAATTTTACTCCTGGCTGAAGCTTTATTTTTTAAACTTTGAAAGAACTATTGTATCTTTCTTGTTGCTAAGTTACATGAATGTTCCCCATCCTTGTCCTTCAAATCCCAAGACTCTTCAATTTATTTTTAGTGAAACTTCAAAAACCACTTTGATTCCTTTCTTTTAAAATATCTGCCTTGGAGAATTATGGAAAATATCTTTTTATGGTAGATTTTATTTTCTTAGATTATTGATCTAATATCACAATGTATTTTTCAGTTTAAATTCTTTATGAAGTAATTCCATATGGTATAAAATTAAAAAAGTTTCATGATAACATTCTAAAATTCTCTAATTAAGATCTACAATGACAGCCATCCCTTCCCAAAACCTTCCATTTTGTTGTGGGTATTTGAATATTAAATGTTAAAAATATGTTTTTCAAGCAATGTCTGCTCTAAAATTTTCCTTTCAATAATTGAGTTCCAATAACGTACAACATTTTTAAACCATAAGATTTCTATTAATGTATGAAAGGATGAGGTGCTGGGTATAGGCAATTTATAAAGTCAACTATGAGTCATTAGCAAAACTTGACTAAATATTTATAGCTACTTTACTATTTTATGCCTTTGTATCATGAGCGACCATTCTAAACTGATAGCATTGCAGATATGGCAATTGTGAATTAACTAGGTGATAAATTCAAATTTATTTTTCTCTAGAGTAAAGTATTCTCTTTTGCTTAAAGTGAACTGTCTCAGTTGGCTATTGGAAAGGCTTACCAGATGACTGAAATCCAAAAGGTGAGCTACATTTTCTGCTGGTTAGATTAAGATTACATCTACTTCAGGAAAAATAAGTGTTTGTTTTTCAATATATACAGCATAAATCTATGGGTTAGTTATACATATATTTAGTTACATGGATTTTGCATTCTTAAAGTGAAGTGTTGGTTTGCTATGGATTAACATTTTATGAATTTTCATGAGTTTAAAATCTTAATTACATATGAAAGTTTTTATTTTGTATGTTTCCTTAACATGAGTGAAATAAAGTATTCAAGAGAGAAATCTTCAGACTATAAGGTTGAAATGACCTGGTGTTGGGGGTGGGGACAGGGAGCTAAATTGTAAAGGGAATCCAAAGCACTATGTATAAATGAAATTATATGATAGTTACAGCAAACCCAGCAATCATCAGCAAAGCACTATTTTGAAAACAGTTTCGTGTGTGACTAAAGAGTTATAATACCAAATGAAGGAAATATTTTTTATGGTACTAAAACATAGGTCATGCTTTTCTTTCTCTTCTCCAAAACTTCCTCCTCCATACTCAGAGCTAAGGAATAGTATGAAGATATCATAGAAAATCATGGAGAAAACCTCGATTTGTATGGCTTTGGGCTCTCTTCCTTTCTGCTCTTAGAAGAGATCTTCCTTGCAATTTCTTGACTGTTATTGTTTCCATCATTATTTTTTTCCTTCTCTGTCCCCAGTGATCCTGCTATAACTTGGCCAGGGACACTCTTTCACTTGAATCTGATCTAACAAGTCTATTGAGCATGAGCTTTGCTTACTGAGCTTTGCAATTTTGCTGCTATACATTTCTGACAGTTTTGTTGTGTGTGTGCCACCTCAGACAATCCTGTGATCAAGAGAAAATGCTTTGGATTTGTGGTTGTTCCCAGCACCAACGTTAATATTTCTGTCTTAAATCCCTTAACTTCTCTAGACTTCATCCCTAAATATCCTCTACAAAAGGGAAAAATAAAGTGTTTCAATGAGAGGTTGTGATTATTAAATGCAAAATTGCCTAAAAGAGCTCAGACAGGGACTCTTTCTGATGTCTCCAAATTGTTCTTAAAGTTTCAAAAGCATTTAACCATATGGCCAGATGAGAAAATGAGATTGCATTTCAGTTAGTGTTCTTTTTTCATTTTGAATACTTGTGTGTAGTTAGGAGTTGCCAAAATAAAGTGACTTATATGATCTGGATTTGAGTGCTAACAGCCAGGATTAATTTTCTTTTTCCCCTTCAAAAAAATCCTCTAATTAGGATTTTTTCTTTTATAATAGTTGAACTATTTTTATACATAAATAGGTTCCTTGATTTTGGTAAATGCCATATTTGTATTTACTTTCAGCAGTGCATAAAATAACTATTCTACCTAACCACTTGATCGGCTTAGTTTAATAGACACAAAAAGAAAATGATACCAATTGTTTGAGTGGTAGGAATACTAACAAGATTTTATTATGCATTTTCTGATTTGATAATCACAAGTATTTTATGACTTTATTATTGCTCTCATTTTCCATATAAGAAAAGGGGGTTTAGGACAATTAGGTTATTTATCCAAGGATGGACATTTCAACTAGGAAGTGATTAAGTTAGGATCTGAATTCATTTTCCCTCAAAGGCTCTCTTATCTGCCAAGCAAAGCTGGAGGAAATTTGCACATACCACAAGATTGGCAGTGGGGAAATCTATCATTGGATAGGCAAGAATTATTCAGACATTTATGAGACACTTTCTTTTATTATCTTTTAAACTAACACTTGTGTATGATTTCCTAGAGCCCCACCACTATTGCAAAATACCTTAAGAAATTACATTTCTTTAATGCATTTGATTTAATGATTTGGAAATGTTAAGCTTTCCAAAACAGATGGGTGATCAGTGCTGTTTATTTAGAAAACCAGTGTTTTTCCTTTGCTTAGCTTTCTTTGTTTCACAAAAATGAGACAGAGGATAGTGTATATACATTCATATATCTATCTATTTCATATTTCTGACAAGTTTAAAACTGAAATATTAAAGAAAAACAATACATCTAGAAAAAAAACAGGATAAAAATCAGATATCCTGAGTTCTAGTGTTGATTTGGCACTTCTACAGTGTTATGACTTTGTCAACACTTAATTCTATGAGTGCTCACTGTTTATAAGTTGCGTCTGTTTGATAAAATGATTTTTAAAATTCATTCCCGCTTTAAAATTACACATATATATTCAATAAACTTTTCATGTAACTTTCATTTAATGGATTAAGTCTACTAGTTTCATTTTAATGGCATCAATTGCCATACATACTTAGACAAGCTTATTTGATCTGAGGTATTTTGTGTACAGGTATTTTATGTATTCTTTTATAATAATAATATGAACAAGCATAGATACAATTCAACTGAATGAGACAAGTAGCAAATAATTTGCTATTCATTATCAAATGTATGCATTGACTGTACTTTACAAAATTACAAGCTGAAATTTTCCTGCTACAATTATTAAATGTTTTTTGAAATGCCTTTATTAAAATATAATTCACACACCGTACAATTCTCCTATTGAAAGTGCACAAACCAATGCTTATTTTAATATATTCCAAGAATTGAGCAACCATCATCACAGTCTAAAACTACTGAATTCTTATTTAAAATTGCTTTTTTTTACCTAAACTTCTAATTTTAATTTTAACCTTTTTTTTCCCCCTAAATTCATGGAGAGCATTGGTTTCAGTCATCTATCAAAGACGATACATATCAGTATCATTACAACCCATAGATTTTCATCCTTGTAATGTAAAACACAAAAATACAATGCTACCTGGGATCACAAAAACAGTTTTTAAAATGGGACAATTCATGAGACAGAAGAATAAATGAAATAAAGAGCTTCAAAATTACACCTTTGCAAGACTGTTGATAATCCTTTTAGTGAGCAATATAGGAAAATCTGAGTCTGGGACAGTACTAAAAAAATGCATTATCACACTAATGAAGGGCAACTGTGATGCATGAAATAGTATGTTAGGAGAAAGTGATTTTATGAGTATATAAAATGCCATGCAACAAGGTATATACTAGGCTTTATTGTTGGCAATTTGATTATTGTAGTATTGTAGATGGAATTTAAAATACTTGATTTAAAATATAGCTGAGGTTATCTTTAGAAAGTGACAGAACACTTTCAAAAATCTTTCCAACTAGAGACTACAAAGACTATTGAAACCAATACCCTCCATAAATTTAAGGGAAAAAAAAGGTTAAAATTAAAATTAGAAGTTTAGGTTAAAAAATTAGGCAATAATTCCAGATGAAAATTAATAGGAAAGCATAAGAAATAAAAATATTGTGGCTATATTTGGGAGGGAATGTTACATCAAACAACGTTCTTCATAAAGAAAATAGAAATGTTTTTCAGTTTTGCATAAGTATACATTGCTATAATTTAGTAAGTGTTATCTATTTTGATTCACATTTTTAAGTATATACACAATAGTTAATATGCATTTTGACTTAGTCTCATTAATTCAAATAAAGTTATTTCTCTTGAAGACAACTTTTTCATGTCTTCTCTTTTATTCAACAAAAGCTCTTCTTAAAAATCTTGACCAGAACACACATTCTGAAATTTTACCATTTTATTATCATTTTAATATTGAGCAAATCAGTAGCTCAAAACTCATAAGGTAAAGACAGCATTATAAGATGCCTTACCCATCATAGAGGTTACAAGACTCTATGCAGGTCCTTCCCCTGCTGAAGCGACGACAGGACAGGCACTGGTCTGGCCCAGGTCCCCAACACCCATCATTTGAACAGAGATGGTTGCATACCATTCCTTCAGCAGCTGAAAAACACACCCAAAATCAAGGGGAAATAAAACAGAAAGCCTGTGTCAAAATTTACCATTTTAATATGAATCTTCAAGTAAAGCTGGAGGAGTTGGTTTGAAAGAGGAGTAGGTTTTAAAGAGATCTGTAGCAGATAACTTTGCTTGTCTACCCAGTTGCCATGGTCCACTCTACCCTCAGTTTCTTCCACATTGCAGAGCCCCGTATCTGTGTGTGTATAACAACACTGCTCATAAGAGAGAACAAATATCAATTATCTATATCAAAATTCCAGGGAGAAGGAGTGACAGAAAGTAAGGAACAAAATACACCTTTCTAAAGCCTAACCTTTGCTCCACTAATATACCAACGATTTTGTCTTCAATTCTATATGAGAATTTCATGCAGAAATTGAACAAGTGATATCTGCTGTAAGACAAAAAATATTAGAAGGGGAAAAAGAAAGAACTATATGGAGGGTAAGAAGAGGGAAAAGAAATAGAAACAAAATACAAATTTTTCTTTTTTACAGGCCTCTGGTATGCTCTGACTAAGCTTACCTTGACATTGAGTAAAATTGGCACATGTAAGAAAAAAGTTTCAAAATAATTTTAAACAAAGCGTGTTGGTTATTTATGAAGAGCTATGGAGATTAAAGTAGTTTTTAATCTTATCTCTATATTTAACAGTCTTTACTCTTGTCTCTTTGTTGATAGGAAAAGTGCCCAAAAGTTTAGGGACCATGTTTTAAAATTTTAACTTGGTAAACCATCTCTGTTCTTCTATATACCAAATAATATTTATTCAGTATATTATTATTTATACTGAAAAACATAATTTTAATGAAGATATAGATATTGAATAAGATAGAATAGAATAGCACTGAATATGTGGTTGTAATTTAAAGCAGTATCATAGCTGTGAAAGTTTCAAGTAACAAATTCTTGAGAAAATGAATTACCAGCATCACTGATTCTGATTAGTTTTAAAACAGTGAAACAAAATCTCCCAATCCATGTATTATTTCTCCTATATCCTGGAATCTTAAGCAGGCCCCTATATTAAACCGTGCAAAATTCTTTCTCAAGGCAGACGTCTAGACCTATCAAGATATTTTTTAATTCATAATTGTTTAACTGAATAATCATTGTCATTATAGTTTAAGAGAGAAACTCCATGTGTGTGCGCGTGTGTGTGCTTAGCAGTTTTATTGTCATATGCATGACATATATTGCTCATACATAAAGTTTACAATCTAATGTTTTGATAGATGCATGAAATCACAAGCTATGTATACACAATCCAGGTAATGAATGAATCCATTACCTCCAAAAGTACATTTTAATACTTGTTAAAAATCAGTTGTTCACATAGCTGTAGGTCTACTTATAGTTCTCTATACTTCTGTTGATCTGTTTGTCTCTCAAGGTGTATTTTCTCATTTTTTAATCTTGTGTTTTTATAGTTAAAGTCCATATCTGGTAGGCAGCCTTTAGCTGGGTAATGATTTTTTAAATGTCTAATCTGATAATTAGGGTATTTTAATCACTTATATTTAATATGACAGTTGTAGTTAAGATCATTGATTTTTCTATTTGTTTGTACAATCTGTTCTCTTCCCACTATTCCTCTTTTTCTGACATATTTTGGAAAAGCAAATTTGTGTTTTGGTTTTTTTTTTTTTTAGGGCACATCTGCTACATATGGAAATTCCAAAGCTACCAGCATGCCACAAGCAGGGCAAATACCAGAAATGAGCCTCATCTGCGACCTACGCCACAGCTCATGGCAACACCAGATCCTTAACCCACTGAGCAAGGCGAGGGATCGAACCCCTATCTATAATAGTAGGATTCTTAACCCTCTGAGCCACAACGGGAACTTCAGGAAAACCAAATTTTTAACTTGTAATTTTAGTGATATCTTTTGGGTTTGCAGTATGCATATTTCTAATCAAACTTTTTATTTTTAGATATACAGAGAGATCCATGTTCTCTTACCCAGTTTTCCCTAATGGTAAAATCCTGTGAAACTATCATTCAATAACACAATCCAGATATTGACATTGATGCTATCAAGATACAAAATATTTCTGTCACACAAGTATCCCTGACGCTGTAATCTTAAATTCACACCCACCTCTCTCCTGCCTTTGACTCCACCTTACCCACTCTGCTCTTTCTGCAACACCTAATTTGTTCTCCATTTTTATAATTTGGTGTCACTTTTAATGTTATATAAATGAAATTATAGAGTATAGGATTTTTGAGATTTTCATTTTGTATTAAGAATGCATTTCTGGAGATTCATCTAGGTAGCATATATTATTAGTTTAATTTTATTGCTAGTAGTATTTTCTGGTATGGATTACTACACTTTAACTATTAACCATGGAAGGAAGTTTGAGTTATTCCCAGTTTGGGTCTATTATAAATAAAACTGCTACAAAAATTAGTATACATGTTTTTGTGTGATTTAAATTTTCATTTGTCTGAATTAAATGTCCAGGAATAAAATTGCTGTGTCACATTAGAGAATTTTAGTTAGTTGTTTTTATTTTGCTTTGTTTCATTTTAAGAAAGTAGCAAACTGTTTTCTAGAGTAGTTGTACCACTTTACATTCCCATCAAGAGTGTGTGAATTATCCCATTTCTATACATCTTCCCCAGAATTTGATTTTTTCACTATTTAATTTTACCCATTCTAATACGTGTGTAGTGATATCTCATTGCAGATTATAAATTCCATAAAACAGCCAATAATGTGTTTATTTGCCAATGTGTATCCTCTTCAATGGAATGTATCTTTATGGCTTTTGCGCATTTTAGTTAGATAATTCTATTGTGGAGTTTTGAGAGTTCTTTATACATTCTTTCTTTCTATCTATCTATCTATCTATCTATCTATCTATCTATCTGTCTATCTATCTATCTATAGTCTATCTCTCTATCTTATTTGAAATTGGTTTCTCCCAATCTGTAGTTTGTATTTTTTTTTTTTTTTTTTTTTGCCCCATCCATAGCATATGGAAGTTCCTTGGTCAGGGATCAAATCTGAGCTGGCTCAGTGGTTAAGGAATCCAACCAGGAACCATGATGAGGTTGCTGGTTTGATCCCTGGCCTTGCTCAGTGGGTTAAGGATCCGGCATTGCCATGAGCTGTGGTGTAGGTTGCAGATGTGGCTCGGATCCTGTGTTGCTGTGGCTGTGGCTGTGGTGTAGGCCAGTGGCTACAGCTCCGATTCGACCCCTAGCCTGGGAACCTCCATATGCCATGGGAGTGGCCCAAGAAATGGCAAAAAAGATAAATAAATAAATAACAAGTCTGAGCTGGAGCTGTGACCTATGCCACAGCTATAGCAATACCAGATCCTTTAAACCACTGCAGAAAGCTGGGGATCAAATTGGCATCTCCAAGAGCTGGCATTGCCAAAAGCTGTGGTGTAGGTTACAGATGCAGCTGGGAACTCACATTACTGTGGCTGTGGCGTAGGATGGAAGCTGCAGCTCTGATTCGCCCCCCTAGGCTGGAACTTCCACATACCACAGGTACAGCCCTAAAAGGAGAAAAAAAGAAAATCTTTTTAAAAATCATGTCACATTGGATTGTTTATCCTTTGATATTTAGCTGCATGAGTTGTCTGTACATTTTGGAGATTAGTCCCTTGTTGGTCACTTTAGAAAATGGCCAGAAGATCTAAATAGACATTCCCCCAAAGAAAATAGACTGCCAAAAAACACATGAAAAGATGCTCAACACTGTTAACTATTAGAGAAATGTAAACCAAAACTATGATGAAGTATCACCTTGCTCTAGTAAGAATGGCCATCAAAAAACCCTACAAACAAATGCTAGAGAAAATACAGAGAAAAGGGAAACTTCCTACACTCTTGGTGGCAATGTAAATTGGTACAACCACTATGGAAAACATTACGGAGTTTCCTCAAAAAACTGAAAATTGAACTATCATATGATCCAGCAATCTCACTCCTGGGCATCTATCCAGAGAAAACTGTAATTCAAAAAGATGTATGCAACCCACTGTTCATTGCAGCACTATTTACAACAGCCAAGACATGGAAGCAACCTAAATGTCTGCCAACAGAGGAATGAATAAAGAAGATGTGGTACATGTATACAATGGAATATTGCTCAGCTTTAAAAATAATGAAATAATGGTATTTGCAGCAACATGGATGGACCTAGAGATATCATACTATATAAGTCAGACAGAAAAAGACAAACATCCTATGGCATCACATAAATGTGTAATCCTAAACAAAAAGGATACAAATTAACTTATTTATAGAACAGAAACAGACTCATAGACTTTGAAAACAAACTTATGGTTACTAAAGTGGACTGGTGTGGGGAGGGATGGATTGGGGGATTGATACTGGTATACACACACTGTCGTATATGGAATGTTTGGCCAGTGGGAACCTGTGTGTGTATAGTACAAGGAACTCTACCCAATCCTCTGTTATAATCTATATGGGAAAAGAATCTGAAAAAGAATGGATGTGTGCATATATATAAGAATCATTTTGTTATACAGCAGCAATTATTACAACACTGTAAATCAACTATACTTCAATAAAACTTTAAAAAAAATCAAATAGCAAAAATAAAATACCTAGGAATAAGCCTAACCAAAGAGAGAAAATACATTGAGAACTATAAAACATTGACAAAGAAAACTGAAGATGATTCAAAGAAATGGAAAGATAATCCATGCTTTTGGAAACATTAATTTTGTTAAAATTGCCATACTTCCAAAATCAATTTACAGATTTAATGTGATCCCTATCGAATTACCCATGATATTTTTCACAGAACTAGAAGAATAATCCTGAAATTTATATGGAATCACAACAGACCTAGAATTTCCAAACCAATCCTGAGGTAAAAGAACAAAACTGGAAACATAACCCTTCCAGACTTGGATAAGTACTACAGAGCTACAGTAATCAAAAGAGCATGATATTGGCCCCCAAACAGACATAGGTATATCAATAGAAAAGAAAAGAGAACCCAGAAACAAACCAACAGATCTATGGTTAATTAATCTTCAACAAAGAGGCAAGAATATACTATGGAGAAATGTCAATCTCTTCAACAACTAGTGCTGGGGTAAACTGGACAGCTACATGTAAAAGAATCAAATTGGAACATTTTCTAACAACATATACAAAAATAAACTCAGTATGGATAAAGGCCTACATGTAAGATAGGATACTATAAAACGCCAAGAGGAAAATATAGACAGAACATTCTTTGACATAAAGCACAGCAATATTTTTCTGGATCCGTCTCCTAGAATGATAGAAAATAAAAGCAGAAATAAACAAATGGGACCTAGTTAAACTTAAAAGCTTTTGCACAACAAAGGAAACCATTAAATAAAAGACAACATAGAGAATGGGCAAAAATATTTGCAAATGATGTGACTGAGAAGTAATTTAATTTTCAAAAATATACAAACAGTTCATATAGCTCAATAACAAAAAAAAAAAAAAATCAAAAAAATGGGCAAAAGGCCTAAACAGACATTTCTCTAAAGAAGACACACAGATGGCCAACTGGCATATGAAAGATGCTCAACACTAATTATTAGAAAAATGCAAATCAAAACTACAATGAGATATCACTTCATAGCAATAAAAATGGCAATTATTTAAAAAAATCTACAAATAATAAATGCTGGAGAGGGTGTGTGGAACCCTCCCACACTGTTGGGAATATAAAGTGGTACAGCCACTATGGATAAGAGTATGGTAGTTCCTCAAAAAGACTAAAATAGAGTTACCTTATGACCCAGTAATCCTATTCCAGAACATATAGCCAGAGAAACCCCAAACTCAAAAAGATATATGCACCCTAATGTTCACTGCAGCACTGTTTACAACAGCCAAGACACGGAAACACCCCAAATGTCCATAGACAGAGAAATGCATAAAGAAGATGTGGTACATATAAGCAATGAAATATTATTCAGCCACAAAAAATAATGAAATAATGCCATCTGTAGCAACATGGATAGACCTAGAAATTATCATACTAAGTGAAGTCAGACAAAGATAAATATTAAATGATTCACTTATATGTGGAATCTAAAAAAATTGCACAAATTAACTTATTTATAAAACAGAAATAGCCTCACAGATATAGAAAACAAACTTATGGCTGCCAAAGGGGAAGGTGGAGGGAGGCATAAATAGGATTTTGGGATTAACAGATACACAATATTATACACAAAATAGATAAACACGGGCCCACTGTACAGCACAGGGAACCATGCTCAATATCTTGTAATAACTATAATGGAAAAGAATCTGAAAAAGAATACATATATGCATATAATGCATATATATATATATATACACACACACACACACACACACACATATAAAACTGAAAAATTGAAACTGAAAATGAATATAAATGTATACATATGTTCATAATATAATATACATATACAATATATATACATGAACACATAAAAAAATCACTTTGCTGTGCAACTGAAACCAACATGATATTGTAAATCAACCATACTTCAATAAAAAATACAATTTATTGTTTTCCTTTTATAATTTATTCTTTTAGTGCCAACCCTAAATTCTCTTTGTCTAGCTCCAGATCCCAAATAATTTCTTCTAAAAAGAAGTTTTCAAATGATATTTACATATCTATTAATGTGATCATGTGATTTTTCTCTTTTAGCCTGTTAATATGATATATTACCTTGCTTGTATCCCTGAAATAACCCTTGACTGTTTATGCTGTATAATTAATCTTCTATATTGCTGAACTCTATTTTCTACTAATTTTTAAAAAAATTGTTGCTTCTATATCCCTGAGAGCTATGCTGGCCTGTAATTTTCATTCTTTTTTGGTACACTCTTTTCATATATGGACCTTAATCTTCAAACCCATCATACAAAGTAGTAATAAGCTTTCATTTTATGGATGGGCAGAGGCTCAGAGAGGTTAAGCCACTCAAAGCACAAGTGTCAGAGTAGCGACTTAAACTCAGCTCTGCCTGCTCTCTATACCACCCAGTAGGATAAAGGCTTCAGATCTATTCTCCACCTTCTCTGACATCACCTGGAAGAGACATGGAGCACCTCATATAGTCTAATCACAGTGGAAGTCTACAGTCCCCAATCCTTTGCTCGAAGGAGTGAAGTAGGGACCACAGTTTTGTTTTGTTTTGTTTTTCCCATGGCATTTGGCTGGAATAGAGTTACAGTCTAAATTTTTGTCCTGCTATTCTGCCTCTTTGCTAGTCCTTCAGAAAATGAGAAGAGGCTTTTGTTGGGATTTTTAAGTATTCACCTATTGGTATTTATGAGTTGTCAGTTTCTCACTTCCAAATCTGATATACATAAGGCAAAAAGAAAAGCTGGGGAATTTACGGCTGTGTCCTTCCTTGGATGCCAAGGCGCTAAACCAGTCTTCCTTCTTCTCTCCTTCTTTAAAAATCCTGTTTGTTTGATTGATTGATTGATGGATGTCATTTTAGGGCTGCACCTGCGGCATAAGGAGGTTCCTAAGCTAGGGGTTGAATTGGAGCTGTAGCTGCTGGCCTACACCACAGCCACAGCAACTCTATCTGAGACATGTCTGCGACCTACACCGCAGCTCACAGCAATAACAGATCCTTAATGCACTGAGCCAGGGATCGAACCTGTGTCCTCATGGATGCTAGTTAGATTTGTTTCCACTCAGCCACAATGGGAACTCCTAAAAACCTTGTATTTCTTTATAAATAATGTCCAGAGATTTTAGTTGTACTTAGCAGAAGGACTAGGTTAAAGTATACCTACTTCGTCTTGCAAGGAAACTAAAGTCCCCACACATATCTTCAATTTACCACAGTCTATTTTCAAGTTACACATTACCACTTCATGTAGATTCTAAGAACCTTAAAATAGCAAACTTCCATTTCTCCATTCTTAACCTTTAAGCTATGGTCATGCACTTTACATTCCTATATGTTATTCACCCCACATTTATTATTTTTAAACATTATTTTTGCCTTTTGAGGAAAATTAGATAATAACAATAATATATTCTATATATTTACCCATGTAGTGCTCTTTATTACATGGATATTTCTATCTGATATTGTTTTCTCCTGACTAAAGGGCTTCTTTAATATTTCTTGTGGTGCAGTTTTTTCTCTTGCTGTTTCTCCTTTCTGGTATGTGTCTGTGAACTCTAGCTGCCTGAGTCTTCCTGGACTCTTAGCTCTGCATCCTCAACTCAGAGAGTCTTTGGGACTCTTATTGGGCCCCACTGAATTGTTCCATTGCCTAGGAATTCTCCCAAGGTAGGTAACCAGGGCAATCACCAGGCTCACCTAATTTATTTCCTCACTCTTAAGACTCGCTTTCTTTCATTGCTTGATCTCCACTCTCTTGCAAACTGTCATTTCATATGTTTTGTTCTTCTTTTGGTTGTTTTATGAGGGAAGTCTAATTCCTCTTAGCCCACCTATATTCACTTTTAAAATGCAAAATGGGATTAACTATGTTTTTTCTTGTTATATACAAAAGTCTTTCATATAGGGTTTTTCTCAAATGCACCTCCATAATTTCTAAGCACACACAAAACTTTATTGAAAATTTGAGTCCCTTTTATTCTATTTTAGCTTATTTACTTCATAGTCATCATCCAAAATAGCAGATAAAAATATTTTTAAAGATAAAAGGAATGATGAGAGACTGTATAGAGTATTTTCCTATATAAAGAATTGTTGCTCTTCTCATATTATTAATTGTTTTGGGCAACTCATAAAGTTCGTGGACTTTGTGTTTCTCTCCATATCTTAAATATTCATTAATTGAAATACAACATATTGTACTAATTTGTCTCTTTTGTGGAGACTCTTCAAAAGTCAAATGATTTAATGTTCTTCTTGAGAAAGGTTGACAGTTTGTTATACTGATTTTGAACTAATAGCAAGAATTCTTTACTTCTGATTTACTCATAATGCAGAGAAAGCAAGTTATCTTACTGTATAAAATAAATGTCAGTAGAAATGAAATCTAATGTTAGCAGAGGTCTCCTATCACTGATTTGTAGACTTCTAAGTGACTTCCCATTAATTTATAAAGATGTAGAGAGTAAGAAAAAGAGTTCAAACTGGTTGAATATAAATTGTGTAAAATAAATTTTAAGCAATAAAGAATTAGAAGATTAATGATAAAATATTATTATAATACCCATTTTATAAGCATTCAGCCATTTTAAGGTTATCTACAGGGTGTCTAATATTCTGAAAAAAAAATATATATATTTATATATGATTTTTATTTCTACTTGCTTATAGGATAAACATGATTGCCAGAGGAAATCTCTTGGAGAGGGAAAAAAACGTTATATTATAAAATCAACTTGTAAGGACAAGCAGAGTATATTCAAAATCATACTGCACAGTATCTTGAATCCTGCATTTGTATTCATCACTTTCCTATCCTTGTGGTAAATATTATCGATGCCTCAAATTCTAAGTCTCTCAAGTATATTTAGTTTCTTCCTTTAGAAATGTTGACAAAGACATCAGTTATACCCTTGTACCTATTTCGTGATAGGCCATTAACTTTTTGATCTATTTATTTCACCAACTCACATTAGCTTTTTCAGATTTGAACCCCTTTCATCTTGTCCCTTCTCCCTTGATTTTTCCATCATTTGCTTTGACCTTAGTTGAAGAGGGCAGTATTAGCTTCACTCAAACCCCTACCTTCTTTTCTGCTGCCTACTGCCTCCCCAAGTCTGTACTCAGACGCTCAACTCCAGAGCAGTTTTGGATCAGGGAAACAGTATCTATTGGAGGAAAGCAATAATAAACAGAAAACCATAATAATTACTGTCTTCTCATCCTTTCCAAATGACTAGATGATGGTATTCAAGGTTGACTGATCATTTTGTGCAGAGTGAAACCATGGAAAGTGTCTCCATGGAGCAAAGAACAAAAGGCCAAGGAGGCTACTTCTTTGAAAGTCTTAAGAGAAAAGAAGTTTTCAATCAGCACCAAGAATTCAACAGTCCCCTGACCTCCCACAGTGATGATCCCATGGGAGGGAGTAGAAGGCCTATTCAGTGGCTTACAGTTTAAAACACCATTATAAACCTTTCTGTAGAAACTTCAGCAATGAAGTTATTTGGCAACCTTTAACTTCCCCTGTGTTTTCTCTGGAAGCTGTAAAATAGATTTTTCTTTATCTCATATGAATTGCACATGTCTATTAAAAATTTGGAGAGATAATAATGTGCTTAGCATTTCGACCTTTACAGAGAATATTGAACTTGTTTTCATTAAAACAGAGGCAAGCTTAAATAATGGATCTTGCCACTGTGCTGCATGTGTGAAAGTAAATGGATTAGTTCAAAATACAGAAATGAAGTACCTGCCTACAAGCACAAAGGAAGAAAAAATATCTTCTTTCATTGTGCAAGACCACCTATGTATGCTCTTTGCATTGGTTACCATATGTAGAGGCATGGGTTTGACTTGGGATATATTTGGACAGATACCATTAATCTTTTTTTTTATAAAGGCTGAAAAATATAATTTCTCTGAAATAGTTTAGTTTTTGTGATCAGACCAGGATAGGTTCAAATCCTTACTCTATGACTGTCCTTGCAGCTGTGGGCAATTATTTCCATGTTACTAATCTGTAGAGTAAATAATAATATCTACCTTTCAGGGTTTTATGAAGATTCGACATCATATTAGTGTATTAGTAGTATATAATACAGGGTTACTGATTTAACTAAGCTCTCAATAAATGTACTTAAGAGAAATGTGGCAACATGCAAGCATACCCATGTGTTTATTAAAAATATTTGTTTAGAACCTATTTAGTTTATACTGGACATGGCTAAGAAATGGGGACATGATGGAAATATGAAATAAAATATATTTTTTTATATAGGGCTTATAGTCTAGTTAGGAAGACAGCATTACGTACATCTCATTTATATAGCATTACAAATACATATATTTATGAAAGAATAGAGCAGCTGTTCTTACCTATGAGTAGGTGGTATTAGGTCAGCCCATAGAAAAAGGGTCAACAGTTTGAGATGAGAAGGATAAATAAGGATTGTTAAGGCAAGGAGGGCTGGGGGAAATTGAAATTACAAATCTAGCCCAGAGAGTCTGAGCAGAAGATACTATTAGTGCTTTCAGAGAACAGACCAGACATAGGAATTGAGTGGTAGGTGGTAACTGATGACCTAGTGAGGGGGACAATGGCCAGATTATGTGGGACCTAGTGGCCGTTTAAAGGATTTTCTTTGTCCAAAGAGCTGTGGGATATTGATGAAAGGTTTAAAGCAGGAGAGATAGAATCTTATTTTTAAAATATCACTCCAGTTGCTTTGATGGGGTTGACTCAAAACCATGTCTGAACAGTTGGTAGCAGAGAGAAAATACTGAACTGTCCAGAGATAGGCATATGGCCCAAGAAGGGTCAATCAGTGTTGTTTCCACAATACAGATGCTGGGAGATAGGAAGCAAAGTTCTTTTACCTGTACTCATAAATGTGAGAATGCGCCCATGCAGGGCTAACCATTATTAATAAAGAAAAAGCTTGCTGAAGAAAGCAGAATCCAGCAATACAGAAGGATTGCATTCTGGTGATATTTAACCTCTACATCCATCTCTGCCTGAAGGACCATCCCCTGCACTACTCAGTTCTGTGAACTCATATGCTCTCGTTTCTTTTCTTTTTTGCCCTTTAACTATATTTATTATTTTCTTTGTTATATGAAAAGACTTAAAGCTTATACAGTTATGGTCAAGTCTTATATTTCTCAGTTTTATTGAGATCAGGTTACTTATTGTTTAAGTCAAAGCTGTACAAAGTGATTTGATATGCAGATATACCGTAAATGTTTTCAGTTAATATATCCTCCACCTCACATAATTAGCATTTTGTTGTGGAGGTGGTGAAAACATTAAAACTCTACTCTCATAGCAACTTTCAAGTATAAAATAGAGTTTTGTTAACTATAGTTCTTAAGCTGTACCTTAGATCTTCAGTATGTGTTCATCCTGCAACTTAAAGTTTGTAGATCATATGGTGATTCTCTTTTTTTTTTTTTTTTTTTTTTTTTTTTTTTGCCATTTCTAGGGCCACTCCCGCGGCATGTGGAGGTTCCTAGGCTAGGGGTCGAATCGGAGCTGTAGCCACCGGGCTAGCCAGAGGCACAGCAACACCGGATCTGAGCCGCGACTGCAACCTACACCACAGCTCACGGCAACCCGGATCCTTAACCCTGAGCAAGGCCAGGGATCAAACCCGCAACCTCAGGGTTCCTAGTCGGATTTGCTACCCACTGAGCCACGACGGGGACTCCGGTGATTCTATTTTTAAGTTTTTGAGGAACCTGTGTACTGTTTTCCATCCTGGCTACCCCGATTTACATTCCATCAACAGTACACCAGAGGTCCCTTTTCTCCACATCCTCATTAGCACTTGTTATCTATTCTCTTTTTGATAACAGCCATTCTAAAAGGCATGCGGTGATAATCTCACTATAGTTTCACTTTGTATTTCTCTGATGATTTGTGATGTTGATCTCCTTTTCATGTACATGTTGGCATCTGTATGTCTTCTTTGGAGAAATGTCTATTCACACCCTCTGCTAATTTTTATTTATTTATTTATTTATTTATTTATTTATTTATTTATTTTTTAGGACTGCACTTAGGGGTTGAACAGAGCTGCAGCTGCTGGCCTGTGTCACAGCCACAGCAATGCTGGATCCGTGCTGTGTCTGTGACCTACACTGCAGCTCACAGCAATGCCGGATCTCTAACCCACTGAATGAGGCCAGGGATCAAGCCCGTGTCCTCATGGACACTAGTTGGATTCATTACCACTGAGCCATGATGGGAACTTCCCCTCTGCCCATTTTTAAACCAGATTGTTCTTTGTTATGTTATTTTAAAAAAATATACCTTGGATATTAATGCCTTATTCAGATACATGATTTGTAAATATTTTTTCCCATTCTATAGGTTGCTTTTCCATTTTATTGATTGCTTTTGCTGTTGTTTTTGTTTTGTTTTTGCAAGGCAGAATCTTTTTGGTTTGATGTAGTTCCACTTATTTTTGCTTTTGTTGCTTCTGTTTTTGGGGTTGTACACATAAAGTCATTGCCAATACCAATGTCAGGGAACTTATCGTGAATATTTCTTCTAGGAATATTATACTTTTGGTCTTATTTTAAAGTCTTTACTGTGAGTAGTGTAAGACAGGGGTCCAATTTCATTCTTTTGTATGTGAATATCCATATTTTCTCAACATCATTTATTGAAGAACAATTCTTTCTTCATTGACTATTCTTATCTCCCTTATCAAATATTAGTTAAACTTATGTGTGGATTTATTTCTGGTCTCTTAATTCTGCTCCATTTTTCTATGTGTCTGTCTTCATGTCAGTACCATACTGTTCTGATTATTATGCCTTTGAAATATCATTTGAAATCAGGAAGTGTGATGCCTCCAGCTTTGTTCTTTCTCAAGATCATTCTGTCCATTCAGGGTCTTTGGAGTTCCATATAAATTTTTCTATCTCAGTGAAAAATGTCACTAGAATTTTGATAGAAATTTAACTGAATCTGTAGATGGTTTTGGGTAGTGTGGACTAGATATACAATGGGTTGAAATTCTGAATCTGATTTTTAATAGCTCCAAAAATTGGGGATATTATTCAACTTTCCGAATAGCTGTATATTCATCTGAAAAATTGTGATAATTATGCTTTACAGGGTGGGCATGATGCTTAAACTATATAGATTAAGACAGAGGCTGATGCTTTTACACTATTTAGAGGAAATATTGCAGACACCTAAAATCAGTGAGAAGAGATGGATTTTTCAGTATATATTTGATCAATATCCTAATCAATTGAAGATTTTTTAGAAGTATGCTATACCAAAACTTCTAGATGGGTTTTCAATTTAGTTTTAAAGTGCTAGAAGAAAAAATTTAAGACTGTGCCAAGATCATAAACATAAAAAGAAAGAGAAAAACATATCCATTAAACTAGATAAAGCATATGTTTGTTTATCAAAGGACAGAAATTTTGAAAATTACTTATAGAAGGAAAGCTATACATAGCATTTTTAAGAGAAAAACATTAATGTATTTAATTTGTAATAAACTTTCAATTCAGAATTGAAAATGGATAAAGCTCATAATTACATAATTTATAGGAGAAGAAATATAAATGATCAGTCAAAACATAAAAAGAGGCTCACCAAAAAACATGAAAAGACCTCTTTTTCACATTTCATATCATCAAAATTTAAAACCACAGACAATATCCAGTGTTGTAAAGAGTAGTGGAAAATATTCCTTATCAAACATTGTTTAGGACAAGTGTAAACTAATCTAGTATTTTTGAAACATGATGTTGCAATATATCCTAAAATTTATTATATATAACCTCATTTCACAGAAATTCCACTTGTCAACATTTATCCCAAGGAAACAGCCCCATAGTGCAAAACACTTTATAAACTAAGATTCACATTAGGCACTATAAATATGAAAAATAGAAAATAAATTACTGTTAATATGACATTCAATGAATATTTTTATATACAGCTTTTAAAAATAAGAAAGAGCTCTATATATTGATATGGAAAATCCTCATAACACATTAAGTAGAAAGCTTAGATGGCTACATAGTATTTAAAAATATATGGTATGATCCAGTTTATATATGAAAATGTTTCTTATCTATCTACCAAAATTATATGTTTACATATTTCTATTGTTTTGATTTCTAAAAATGATTAGAACATCCTATTATAATTAGAAAAATATACTATTATTTCCACTTTGAAAGGTAATTATGAATGTAATTTCTCATTTATGTTGGTTGAAGTGTATATGGGAAAATATTTTTAAAATATAGAGATGCATGAGTTCAAATGTAACTCAGGTCCTGAAAGTTTGGTGTAATATTTATCTCTTCACTATTTATATTCTGATGTTAAAAATCAATTCCTAAATATTTAAAGAAACTTCAAATACTTTTATAAACCTACTCTAAAACTCTTTCTAACCAGTACTGTTTTGTTCCTACCATAACCATATAAATAAAGGAGGCAGAAAGTATTCCAGCCTTTCAAATCCTGGAGTTTCTCTCAATCTCCATCTCTTCAAACCATAAAGTCTGCTTTAAAATTTCTGACTTAAAAGAGCAATATTTTTCAAGCTATGGTCATACTTTGTAGACGAGCTGAAGAGTTGCTTTATTGTCATTACTGTTTTAAATCATGTTGAACTCCAAAAAACTGTGTTAAAAATCAAGGCTGTTTTTTTTGTTTTGTTTTGTTTTAGGCTACGAAACCAATATACAGATTTAGATCAGAGAATTTTACGGTGACTTTGTGTATATGCATGTGTATATATTTGAGGGCTGGTTACATGTATATGTGTTGTTTAAGTAGGTGCATATACACATTATGCTGTAAAGCTCATGTAGCCGTATGTCTTGAAATGGATAAGTGTGTGTGCTTGTGTAAATCTTGTGTGTAGCATATTAGAATATGTTTAAATGCAATATTATGGTACATTTAAAATGAAGCAAAAATTAAATTATCCTATTTTCAGGTAATACTATGATGATTAAATGGCTTTAATCACATAGGTAGCCATTACAGGCTCAACGTAAACATCAGCAACACCCCAGAGATCAAGTTTATAGTGTAATTACATTTCTAAGAATGCAGGATCCAAGGTACAAGAGACTAAAACTCAAATTTTAATAAATATATTTCATGCAAAAGTTGTTTTCTCTAAGATGTTAAAAAATAAAAAAGATGCTTAATTTATACTATCGCACCATAAACTGCTTTATTATAAATGCTTCATTTCTTCCTGAAACTGTGTTTACCTTATGTTAGATTTTTAGTCTATTATTATCAATTATTTTTTATTCTGTCTCAGTTGTTTCAAAAGTTTAGGAGTCTTAAAGAGATATAGAATAATTAAATTTTTCCTGTCTTACTTTTTTATATTTAACTTTTTTCCTGCATTTTCTTTTCCTATTTACTTAGTATTTGGGTTCACAGAAGGTTAAAGAAAGGATTTATAAATGATTAAATGAGTCAAATAAAAATGTTTTTCCCTGCTTCTTTTTATTTATTTATTTATTGTCTTAATAGTTAAATCCTTTCTTTGAAAGGTAGTAGTACTATATTTTTTTTTTCTTTAAATGGTTGCACCTGCCTGCATATGGAAGTTCCTGGCTAGGGGTCAAATCAGAGCTGCAACTCCAGGCCTATGCCACAACCACAGCAACACCAGATGCGAGCTGCATCTGTGACCTACACCACAGCTTGCAGCAACACTGAATCCTTAAACCACTGAACGAGGCCAGTGATTGAACTGGCATCCTCATAACACTATGTCAAGTTCTTAGCCCCGGAGCCAGAACAGGAACTCCTGTTTCATATTGTTTTTGAAGGAAATGGAAAAAAAAAAGGAGAGTATCACCTTGACTTACAGAAATAGTTATAAACTAATGATGAAAATTATTCCATATTACTTCCATGAATGACTTAATTTGGAGAATGTATAGACACAATGTTGGATAAGAAGCTTAAATAGTAGAGGAAAAAAAAAATCAGATTTTCTGTCAGGACTAAGAATTACAAAACCAAGGAAACAATCCAGGCTTAATGAAAGGATAAATGTCATGATACGTGTGCATGAATATCTCGATATATAGGATTTTATATTTCTTGATTCTATGAGGAACAGGAGAATATATAAGAAATTAAGTTCACTCAAAACAGGAATCTCATGTTGCAATATATCGCTTTTCCCTGGAAAATGTTTTAAAGTTCTTCACAAATTATAAGCTATATTTTGCAAAAATGTCTAGCCTGAGGTACCTTAAACCCTTTTTTGTACAAGGCAGGTTATCAACAAAGTAATTAATTCATTGACTACTTTACTTAGTTTTTTTTTTTTTTTTTTTTTTTTTTTTGTGCCCACCTGCAGCATGCAGAAGTTCTCAGTCCAGGAACAGAACATGGGCCACAGCAGTGATAATACTGAGTCCTTAACCTGCTGAGTCACCAACAAAGTCCTCACCTTAATAAATTAATATCATGTTGGCCTCTTAAGAGTTTACATTTTTAAAACATGCCCTGTACCATCCATTCACAAATTTAATGAATTTAATCATTATGTGCTTATATCCTTGTGATTGTTCCAATGGTGAGATCAGAGAAGCAAGAAGACTGCCTAAGAGCAAAATGTTCCTTAAGGAATGTGACTTTTAGAAAGGACTGACTTACTATGACCACAGGAACATGCATTTGTAAACAGATTATTTGAATTCTGTCTTTATATTTCATATTTATCATGTCAGTCACTACTATATGCATAGTGGTGGCACTTGCAGGATGTGGAGGAAAGTAGTACTCAGAAGGAAAGCAAGGAAGAATCAAGTATTAATCATTGGAATATCAAAGTAGAAGATAGGAATGACAGTTATATACTCATGAAAACATTATTTGCTTCTATGCAACAAAGGAGTGATGGAGTGAATCAATAAGTAACAAAATAAATTTTAAAAAATGCTTACAAAAATGCATTTATGAAATGAATTTTCTTTTTGAATAAGCAATTTCTGGAACAGCATTTTTTGCACATTTCTGAAGAACACGTCTATTTTCACCACCTCTAAATGGCAAATACTTTGTTATTCTGTATTATCAAATTCACTGAAACAAAAAGCAAACATAAAATTGAACAGGGAGTTCCCGTCGTGGCTCAGTGGTTAACGAATCTGACTAGGAACCATGAGGTTGCGGGTTCGGTCCCTGCCCTTGCTCAGTGGGTTAACGATCCGGCGCTGCCGTGAGCTGTGGTGTAGGTTGCAGACCCGGCTCGGATCCCGCGTTGCTGTGACTCTGGCGTATGCCGGTGGCTACAGCTTCGATTCAACCCCTAGCCTGGGAACCTCCATATGCCGCGGGAGCGGCCCAAGAAATAGCTAAAAAGACAAAAACATTAAATTAAATTAAATTAAATTAAATTAAACAGAGGAGATTTCCATACACTGATTGGATACAAGGAATTACCTGGGATCCTTCTTAAATATTTAAATTCCCAGTTTCCACTTTTACCTATCGAATCAAAATCTCCAAAGGCAGCAAAATTAGGCAAGATTTGAGAACATAAAATATATTATAAAAAGTCAACCATTCTGATTATTTTATACCAACGTTGTTTTAAGCATTGAGAAGAGGGGCAACAATTCTGACCTGCTGTTAATTTTAATTGTTTGATCCAGTGTAGAACTGCATAAAACATTCAAAGTTTCTATGTTTTAATGTCTGGGTAATGTACTTACTACAGTTTTCAGCTTTCCTGTTGTCCCGAATCACTATTCTTTGGTTGATGGTGCTGAAGAGTGTTGTCCAGTTAATGGTATGATAATAACACAGGTTGCTGTTGTCTGTGATATAGATGTTTCCTGCACTGATTTCCTTCAGGGACTGGAATTGTAGTGAAGTGATGCCCTGTTGCTTGAGGATAAGCAGGGAAAGGCCACTAAAGAGAGGGGATAGGAAAAAAATGAAACAATAAGAACTGTTTTCTGGCTATGATATTCATTCTTGAAGTAAAATAAGGATATCATGTCTTACTCCGAAAGGAAAATTAATAGAGACTAAAAAAAGATTGAATCAATAAATCTGTGCTCTGAATATTATTTCTTTATATTCTTTACACTGACAGATTTAAAAGTAATCATATGACACCCCCTAAAAATGTCCATCTTTTAGAATTATGAATATCAATGATATCTCTCACTGTTTATGTATTTACCACGGATGTATCTGCTCAATGCCTTCCCTCCTACCCCTTGAAGGTCCTTCTTAAGGTCCTCAAAAATGAAATATTGTATTAATAACAAGTAATAAATATTTATGGGTTGATAGTTTATCTACCCAAAATAAGTTAAATTTTATAAATTTTACTCTATTTAATAGATTTCCATGCACTTTCAGAGGGCAAATAGCATAGATATTTAGCTTTAGCATATACCTCAGGAACCAAAGCATGACTGTAATAGCTGAAAAATGTCTAAGTAAGGATAGGAGATGTTAAAATCAAAGAGAAAAGTAAAATTAAACTAAATATTTAAAAAATACTCAGAAGGCTTGGACAACTGAGAAAGCATCTCTAAAAGTTAAATAACAACCACACTGTTTAAACAAATTATCATTTCAAGGAACTTGTTTCTGTTTCAACATAGTCTATATTTTATAATTAAATTATTTTCCATTCTCTAAATAATAAATGTTTCTGACATTTCAATAAACTTATGAACATTATTTTACATTTTAGAGATCAAAGCTGTCCCCTTTTGCTTCATTATAAATCTACATATGTTTTGCTTTTAATATTCAGAATTTTTTCATGAGTTATATATAAATGCATGGTGAACAATGACATGCATTTATTTAATGTGCGTGTGTGTGTGTGTGTATGTATCCAGCTCAGTTGTAATTCACTCTTTCAAATCTTTGCTCCCATCATAACCACTCTTTATTGTTGTTTACAATGTGAGCATGATAATACAATAATTTATAATGTTTTATTTAATGGATGGTAAAAATGGTTCCACATAGCACTTGAATAGATTATATCTTTCAACTGTAATTTTTTATTAAGCACTTTTACCTTTTATATTTTAGAACCTCTTATAGATATAACTTTTCATAGCAAAATTCTATGGACTTTCTGTGAACCATTATTACAGAATATTTGATGATAATATTGATCTTAGGTATCCTTCAGATTTAAGGAAATAAATTTAATCAAAATCTCTTAAATAAATCAACTTTTAACTGTTCACAAATAATAATTTCATGAAGATGAAATCTGAAGAAAAAGAAAAGCCATGGCTTAATAAATATTAAAAAATATATATTTATTATGTGAATAAAAAATATTGACATTAAAACTTTACAACAGTATACCTCTGAGCTCTGATTTTCTGCCATTACCAGCAGTGCATGAAAGATTGTGGACCAGTTCCTAAAATATCAGCTCTCTGATGCTTCATTCAAATGATAGCTCCAGAGACAAAATGAGAACCTCCCGGTAAAATGGCATTTGTATCACACACCGGCATGATTACCAAGTCATTCAACCCTATCTTTTAATTATTATAACGTATGATCAAAAGAGTTCCAATTTTATGGTTCACAGTATGTACTCCATACCTACAAAATGCTAATATTACTTTAAGTGATAGGTAGTTGAAAAATCAAACTGTATTCTTTAAAGTGCAATCAGGAGTATTCTTTGCTGAGCTTTCCTTTGGAATTTAAAGTGGAAAACCAACACTTCTAGAATCTGCAAATCAGTCTAATGGACTTTGACACAATGTACACAGGAAGGCGAGAGACTTGTAACTTTGAACATACACACCCACCTATAGAGTACTCTTCCACCAATAGTCACCAGGTTAGAAAAAACACTGAAGTCGGTCATGTTTGGGGGCCATGATTGTATGTTCAAGAAACCTACAAAGGATAAAGGGAGTAAAATAATTCAGAATATCATTGTCTTAGTGACTGTTTAATACTAATTATTCTTGAACTACAATGAAAATGCGAGGTAAGAAAAAGGTAACACATGTTCCTATTTTGAATCTCTTTTTTTCTCTCATTTCTTCTTTCAAGATTTAGTGTCAAGTTTCTGGGCTGCAATACTCAATAGATAATGAATGTCAAAATAATGAACAACAAGAATACATGTTTCTCAGACATACATAATCATATGACTATATCGCTTATTTACTGATTTCTATTTTTTATTATTTTTAAAGTATAGTTGATTTACAATGCTGTGCCGATCTCTACTGTAGAGCAAAGCGACTCAGTCATACTCATACACACACACACGCACACATATATATATACATGTACATTCTTTTTTAAAGTATTCTTTTTCCATCATGGTCTATTCCAGGTGATCAGATAACTGTATAAAGTTTTATGTAATATTTTTTTTTTTTGCTTTTTAGGGCCACACCCACGGCATATGGATAGGTGAGGGTCAAATTACACCACAGCCACAGTAATGGAGGATCTGAGCAGTGTCTGTGACTTACACCACAGCTCATGGCAACACTGGATCCTTAACCCAATGAGCGAGGCCAGGGATGAAACCCTTAATGTCATGGTTACTACTTGGATTTTTGTTTCCACTGCACCACAATGGGAACTCTGAGTTTCATATGATTCTTAATTTGACTTATTCTTCTAAAAGAAAAAAAAAATTGTCTAACTAGTTAGAGAAAAAAGTTTCAATTTCTCTGAAATCTTTGCCACCTTATCTATTCACTTATAATACCAGCTATCTTGCATTTTAAGACATTTATGTATATACTTAACTCTTCACTTGATTTTACATTCTTTGATAGCAAACCCATGTCTGATTCATGTCTATAAGCCTCATATCACCTACTATGACAGCGCTGAACATAATAGGACTTCAATTAATATGTGTTAAATGAATCCTACATTTCCCATTCTTAATAGTGCTTGTAGAAAGTAAATAGAAAAACATGGACTCAAAGATCCATTGACATTTGGAAAATCAGTAACAACAAAATTTCAAGGATGGTTTATTTTTTTAATTCCACTGGTTTTCAAAATGTGCACAAATGCTAAGGAATAATGACACCTGTTGCCTAAAATGATTTGTTTTTAGAACTAGAATTTGTTTTGAAAATTTCAATACTGTATATTTCCAACAAAATGCTAAAATTCACATAGCTCATTGCACAACAAACTCACTTAAAAAAATTACCTGTTATCTCTCGGACTGTCCGAAAGACATTCAGTTTCTCTGGGTCTATGGCTTCAATTGCATTGTAAGGATCCCTAGAAAATCAAGAAGAAATAAAGCCAAATTTAAAATTAGATAAAGGAGTGAACATTTGAGAAATGTGACAATAATAATTTCATTCAAACTGAACTTTAATTAGCAATAGGAAGGTTAGTATGTTTTATACAAATTTTTTTCTATACTAAAGTGGAAGGGGATTAAAAGGTGCTTTGAGGACTTTTGATGACACAGATATAAATTCTTCATTGGAGGCTATTCTAGATTCAGAGGAATGGTTCAATCTGACTATCCCAAGGAAACCTCCAAATATACCTATTCTACTTTTTAACCATCTTATTTTATTTTGCCTTTAAAAGTTTATTCTTAATTGGGAAAATGTATTCTGCAGATAAATTATGCTTTTATGAGAATAATTGCCTTTTGGGCTCCTCAAGACATATTAAGTCATTAATAGAACCTATAACTTCATAAGGATAAAAAATATAGAAAGTCAATTTGCTTTTTCTGATTCTTCGCATTTATCTATTAGTGTAATCTTTTTCCTATCTTGTATTTATGTTCACTGTCATAACACAGGAATGATTTGCCTCCATTTATATAAACCATACTAATATTTGAAAATAAATTTACAATAAATTTGACAATATTCAAACAATATTGTAAATTTTGGAGATTTTTTTTAAAAAATGTCATCTCCCAATGAACAAGTATATTTTTGTAATTAATGTTATTAGTATATGGATGTCTTGTCTTTTTAAAAGTGAATATAAAACACATTTAAAGTTAAATAGATAATAGATTTTTTTCCAAATTTTTCATCTTAGGAAATGTTTATTATATGTTGACCATACAAAATAATTGCATACTTGAATATTAAGCCAAATATAAACATAATATGGTATATTTCTCGGTGTTTTAAGCATGACCTTCAGTTTTCCTTAAGGAACTTTCACTACTTTAAAATTTATTTTATGCTATTCTGGGCAAGAAGAAGCCTCATATTAAATATATGCTTCAGATAAGAATTAAATTCTATTCATTGGCCACTTCTCTAGAGAAATCAAACTTCAAAAACAAACTAGGCTTTTTTAGCAGTGTATATCCATCTGCAGCTAACAACTGAATTTCATTCTTGCTCTGGACATCTGCTGTTTTACGAGTCTCTGAGAACCTTCTTTTTCATATGGGGAATTAAAACTAGGATACAATGATCTATTGGAGGCTATTAGTCAAGGGGCTCCAACAATCCCCTGACAAACAGGTAAGTATATGATCTGTGTTCCAAGAATTTGGGTCTGAATCCACTGGCATTGATTCATCCTGGCATTAGAGATTTGAAAATATTCTGTATTAGTTCAGCAACCTTAATCTCTGGAACCACGTTGTACTAACTCAGCCTGGTTCATCAGCATATTCTATACAGTGAACCATTCCATATCTTTAAAACAAAACAAAAACAAAAAATGTACTTGATGAAATTACTGTTTTAAACTAAGAAAAACTAAGACATACAATTGATCCAATATACTACTTGTTTAACACGGAGTGTTTGTAGAAGGCTCGGAAATACTATAAATGTGTTTCCCTGTATTTCACATGTAATTAAGAATTTCCTCAATGTGACTTGAATACCTTTCAAAAACTTAAAGACTAATTTAAACATTCTGGCAAACTCTATTTGTAGCTGAAGATATAGGGAATGAATATCTATACTTTTGGTGAATATGAAGTCACAAAATTAGGTTCACCATGTGGGAAAATTCTTATTGCTATCATTTTTTTAATGTACAAAGACTTTTGCATGCAGAGGAAATATCAGCTCTGTAGTAGTAGAATACACTTTTAACATTTGTTCTTTGATGAAAAGCAGTATCTAGAACAGTTCTAGTCATATAATCAAATATGCTCTCTTTGTTGAGAAACACTCAACAGTTCCGAGCAAGCATGCCATAACAGGGTCAGTCCAAATCTTTACTTAAAACACTGCCAGGCCGAGCAAGTACAGCATAACAGGGTCAGTCCAAATCTTTACTTAAAACACTGCCAGGTTGCCAGGAATAAAATGAATCCCGGTCTGTTCACACGAAGCCCAATGGACCATAGACTTTTTATATACTTAATTTTAGAGATTCAGAACTCCCATAAAGTAAGTTGACAGACCACCTCTTAACAACTTCAAAGTAACCCTAGGGAGTTTCATCCTGCAGCCACTTGAAATCCATAGTATTTTAAAATCAAGAATTTTCCTAGCTAAATTCAGGGCCACGAAAAAGAACAGTTATGTCTGTCCTGAAATTGTCCTGTCCAAAATAAAACTCAGGATATTGAGCAAGAAACCTATTTTCATACTTCCATTGAAATAACTTTATTGTTTCACCAAACTTGTTATCTGTTTTCTATTGCCTATTATCATTTGTCGATCATCTAAGAGATTTCTTGTTAGTGTCTCATTGTGACACAGCAGGGACGTGCTTATTTGGTGAGCATTTTATTCCTCTCATACTATGCACATGAACATTTTATGACATGAGAAGATACAAAAGGGGATCCTATGGATAACCTCTAAACACTGAATTTTGTCTGTGCTTCTCATTCTAAATAAGGAAATAAGAGTGCCTTGTTTATTTCCAGCAGTGGCAGTATCGTGCTATAGATGGAACATATTTAACTTTCCTGAGTTCTTTTATCTGTTAACATTTTAATTGAAAACTTGATAGTAAATTTATTTTGGAAGAATTTTTTTTAAAGTATGATATTTTAATAGATAATACAAAGGATTTGGGGAGTTCCCGTCATGGCACAGTGGAAAGGAATCTGACTAGGAACCATGAGGTTGCGGGTTCCATCCCTGGCATCGCTCATTGGGTTAAGGATCTGGCGTTGCTATGAGCTGTGGTGTAGGTCGCAGATGCGGCTCAGATCTGGCATTGCTGTGGCTGTGGCTTAGGCCAGCAGCTGCAGCTCCAAATAGACCCCTAGTCTGGGAACCTCCATATGCCATGTGTGCGGCCCTAAAAAGCAAAATAAAAAAAAATAATAATAATAAAAAAAGGATTTTGCCTTTCTATTAAAGAAATACTAGGGGTCGAATCAGAGCTATAGCTGCCACCCTCATGCCACAGCCAGAGAAACACTGGATCCTTGATGTACTGAGTGAGGCCAGGGATTGAACCCGCAGCCTCATGGGTACTAGGCAGACTCATTTTCACTATGCTACAATGGGAACTCACCCTATTTCTTTTAAGCAAAACATGCATCCTATTAAAAATTAGTAGAAAATTGAGAGTAAGGGGAATTAAGTGAAGTAAAACATTTTGTTAATTTATTAAAATCTGTTTATAATGTCTTGTATTATTCACCTTTAAAATCTCTGTCTGTACACACATATTACAGACACGAATACACAAATGCCCATACTAGGTATCTAAGACATTGAGATGTCTAAGACCTACTCAATCAACTTTATACTAATATTTTCCTAAGATGAGAGTGAAAGAAACCCTTCAGAATATGTTTCATGTTGACATGAGACTAGAAATGAGGAATAAAACATATATGTAACATACATTTTAATCCTGGAAAATGCTTTATATATTATACTGGAAACATAATAACAGCAATTACAATGTTAAATTTAAGTGCTATAACTAAGGACAAATAATAGTTTTCTGAAGTAGGAAGTATGATTTATCATAACGTAAATACTGCCATTTTAAATAACTTTGACTTTATTTTGGTTTCCAATAATCCGTGAAATAAGATGTACTGCACTATGTACTGTGCTATAAACTAGGTATGAAATAGAATTATTGATATTTTCCTCTTGAACCGCCTTTTCCTCTTGCTTTTTTTTTAACTTTCATTTTTTGGGGGGTTAGTTTTGTTGTTGTTGTTACTTTGTCATTCATTATTAATCCATTTCTCAACCTTTACAGTAGAAGGCCCTGCTTGCCATGGATGCCACACACCTCAATGCAGACTGTCTACAGTGGAGCCTCAAATTAGACTCCAGTCTAGTCTGGATGAAGTTACTCAAGTAGAAAATCAGTTGTTTTTAAGAGAAACTTGGTTTACCTTTCTATTTCTAATCCATGTGAGTTGATTTTCTGTAAGTCATTTTTCACTCTAGTGTTTTCCTTGAAAGTCTGGATTTGTTTTGTAATGACTCTGTTCACAAACTTGTGAATGTATAGTTCCTGTTGTGCAATCTATTTTTGTACCTTTAAACATCTACTTTCCTTTTTTTTGTATGTATTTATTATTCTCAGGCCCTAGGTGAATGAGGCAATGTAAAATCATTTTATAATTAGCATTAATTCAGTTTTGAGTAATGCATTCCATAATGAACCAAGAGTAGATATTCTGAACTGCACTAGGCCAGGTCATTTTCAAATCTTTCCAGCCACGGTTTGTCTATAAGAAGATTAACCATTAGTAGGTCACTTTTGTTGGTTTATAATCCTTCTACTATCATAAAATTCTTGCAGTGGGTTCTCAACGGGGCAGTACTATCATCGAGCTGGGAAGCTGGAGTGTTTGTAGAGTTGTTTCAGATTGAGGGACAGTATAGGCTTTTAGTAATAATCCCAAACCAAGTTAAATGCCTTTCATAGCAAAGGACTGCCCCATGTCTTGAACCACCTTAAAATACGCCACCCAGTTTAGGATCTCACAACCACAAACTTCATAGTTGATCCCACCCTGTGTGTAATTCTGTAGTCATGTTGCTTCTTGTCATATAACAAGATAAGATGGCTGGTTAGTTATTTCCTATAATACATAGTCTATTTAATATGACTTTACTAATTTCATATATATATATATATATATATATATAGGGGTAGGCTCTATTCCCTAGAATTTTAATTTCAGAATTAAAAAGGATGTATTAAAATGCTGAATGTAAACATGATGGATATTGAGCCTGATTTTAATAAAATTTAAAGCAATTCATAAGACAATGTTTTCAAATCTTTCCCCACACTGACGGACTTGAGGCCAAATCATTTATTATATCAAAGTGGAAGCCGCCAATGTGAATCAAGGGGCTATGTCTTTATATTTCTTAGAAGACTGTGAAAACATAATATGATCTTTCATTCATGATGATAATTTTGTTTTAAAAATAGTTAAAATGTGAATATATTGTTTTACTATATGTTATATGGGTATTAAATTATATAGGTGTCACATATGTATTAAATGTCTTATATGTATTGAATGTCACATATGTATTAAATTATATAGATGTAGCTAAATATTGGCCCACGCCTCCTAAACAATGGGGCCAAAAGCAAACATAGCAATGTAAATGGATGCAGAGGGCCAGTGGGGACTATGGTGAATTTGACTGAATATTTCCCATCTCATAATGGCTAATATTACCTAATTCCAAAAGATAGTAAGTAATCATGTAGGAATTTAAGCTAAGAGTAATCAAGTCCACATATTTTTAAAAGAGAAGTTAAAATTATTGACCTTATTTTTAAAATAAACAAAACAAGAAAACAACAACAACAAAAACACCTCTTCGACCAAATATAACATATCTGGGGCAGAAACTACATACATACTATTACAGTTTCTGGCATAGATCCATATTAAAAGCTACATTCTGAGTAAAGAAATACTTTATGTAATAGGACTTACATTAATTTATTTGATTGGAAAGAAATGCTTTGTTTTATTTCTCTTGCTATTCCTATTTGACACATTTATTCATAATGTGTTAAATTGTTTTGCTTCTAGATGTGGTATATGTTTAGAGTAATCTTTTGAATTGAAATATGTGAGTGATATTTTTATCTGTAGCCTGTAGCACTAATATTTAGGGATTAAGTAGTGGTATAAGCAAATAGATAAACTATAAAGTAAAAACAGTGATGTTTTTATTGGAATTGAAAGAATACAAACTTGGTTATTTTCCCAGTTAAAACCAGCAGGTGGTTCTGTAATGAAGGAGCCCAGAAAATGTTATAAGTTATATTGCTAAATTAATAATACTAACTTCCCAACCTAATCAAAAAGAGAAAAAGATGCATCAGAGCCAAGAAAATTTCTGAAAGCTCAGAATTTCAACTTACTGATTTGTTTTCTGTGAGATATATATTTTTTAAAAATACTAATTTATGTTATCTTGAACTAATCAGTTAAGAATTTGAATGGAACTCCCCAACTCACCCACTGATAATGCTGCCTTAACACATCTAAAAAAAATATGTCGAGCTTACTAAAATCTATGGATTTGAGGAGACTGTCCAGCAAATATAACTTAGATTATACATAATCTATATTTTAACTCTAAGCAGTCAGCAAACTCATAGGCTGGATGGATCCCTGAAGTATGGTTAAAGTCACTGCTGGTGAAATCTGGCATTGTCTTTTGTTGAAGATTATTGGGGAAGATCCTATGAAAAACATGATGGAGGAAATTTCAATGTCAATAGGAATCCAACAGACAAAGCTAAAGACTCTCTTAAGCTTTGCCTACACTTGGTAAAATAATTTTCAATAAAAATGTAATACTGACCCATGAATACCAGTGACAAGGAAGATCAAATTCCCATTGATTTTGGTGCAGTTTATGAATTTGTCAATGTTACTAGAATCCACAGTCTGAGCTGACATCAATGATCCTGTGCCAATGCCATCACAAGCTGTAGAAACAAGATTCACAGTCAGGGAGTTAAGAAAAATAAATTTAGTCAATAAATTATTGCATTTTCCTAAAATAAATTACTCTTTTGTCATAATAAAAAAAAAAAAAAAAAACTTCACCTTTTGGGCAGATGTCAGTGCAAGGTTTACACATTTTAATCCCATTTTCTTCCACTTCCATCTTGGAACTAGGGCAGGCACGCACACAAGAACTGGAATCAACCACGAAGTTATCTAATAAAAGAGGTAAAAGTAGGAATAATGTTGGTGTTCAGCAAAAGAGTTTAAAATTAGATATTTTAGAGTTTAAAAATGATCACCCTTATTGATAGCATGTATGTTTCTTTCCCTAAAACAACTCTTTATCTAAATATCTCAACCTGAAATAACATCTACGAACATCTACATTCAAATCCAAGTGCAGTGCATATGAACAACAGCTAGTATTTGCTTGATGACTGCTGTACATACTGAATTGCCCCCAAGATAGTGAATTTCTTTATAGACTTAGGAAACTGCATGACATTTAGTTTGTGTTTTTCAATAGTTCCACTTCATTTCATGTCATGATGCAAGTTGGAAGTCTAAAAATAATTCCAGTTACATGAAGCACAAATGAAGCTGAAGTTAAACTGCCTTGGATCAAGAAAGTGCACTTCATAACCAGGAAGAAATGTTTAAAATGTGTTCATCTTTCAATACCATAGAATCTGTCCCATAGTTTGATATGAAGAAACAAAATGAAATGTGAAAGGGCACTGCTTTAGGAAAGGTGTACTAAATAAACCAGGAACATCTAATTATCTGACACATTGGTGAAATGTTTAGGAGTCCAGTGGTCTGGAATACGCCAGAATATTCCCTCCTCAAAAAAGGACAAATTATTGCATATAAAGCCTCCCACAATAAAGGGAAAACACAATACCTGCTAGACCACTTTGGGTTTTGAAAGCAGAAACCTTCCATATCTGGAAATACTGCTTCTTTCCCAATATCCAGTGGTCTTGAAGGACTTAAAGGGGGCCCAGAGCAGGAAAGGCATATAGCAAATGTCCAGGCTGGGGTGCAAGCAATTCTGCCAGTTGGGTCACAAGACCCAAGAGGCTCTATGATATCAGAAGTATCTCTAGTGTGAAAATAACAAGTTCCATAACTCCACATCAGGGAAAATCACATCAGCGACCGTTAGGAATTATACCCTATTTAACAAACAATTCCTGACATGCTTCTGGGTCCTTAGAGATAGAGTACCTAACTAAGGGTCATTGACTGACCTTACAGCCAGAAAAGCCCTTAATAAACAAGGTTTTATTAAAAAAAAAATGGCATTATTGTGTTGAGCAGGTCCAATAGCAATCCCCTGTAAGATGGAAGCAGTACATTTGGGATTGATATGAGCTGTGTCAGAGGCACAAGTAAATTGCATAAGCAGGTGACCTAGATCATGTGTTATCCCCATTTTGCTGGCACCTTTCACTAAGCTCCGACCTATGACTGCAGAGGGTCAAAGAGAGGGCACTAATGACAAGCTGATAGAGAGGGACAAAAACTAAGCCTGGTATGTGGGTGAAAGCAGCTGAAAAATGGATGAAACTTGTTTTGCAGGCTCACTCAGGAGTGGACCTGAAAGATAGTGGGAAGGAAACATCCTACCAATAGGCATAGTTCTAGGTAGTGCAAAGGACACTTTGCTTTGAATGGAATAAACATGAGTTTAGAATGAATATAAACTCATGAGCAGTGGCTTTCTCTGGGAGATGAAATACTGGAAAATCTGGAATTGGAATTGAAGGGAGTCTGGGATATATATGAATCCATGGGAGTGGGCACAAAGGGTGAAGATTTTTGTATCTAAGTTAAAATTCACTAGAAGGCATCCACCATAAAAGAGACACTGCTGAGACTGCATCACAGCCTGATCCCACTTCCCTTCCTTCCCCTATGGGTCTTGACTCTGAGACTACTTCTTGAGAACAGTAGTCTCTGTTTCACAGGAACCCAATCTGCAAAGGTATAATCATCCCTTTTGTAAAGTCTTTAGGAATACCTTATATTCAAACACTTCCACATTTTTTGCAGCAATTAGGCTAAGTGAAATAAAAATTATAAATATCTTCATATCAGTTGGCTTCAGATTTTGCTGTCAAATATGTTTTAAAAAAATTTGTTGTTTAAAGTGGTTGAATTTCAGAATTCTGAATTAGGAATTGTAGGCCAATATTTAGAAACTAAGTGTCTTTGTTTTTCCAGGATAGCTATAGTTTAGTAAACCATGCCTTATGAGTAAGGTCCATCAAAGTTTTGAATTTTACATAGGTAAACAATGAAATGTTTTAAATTAGTATGTAATTGGATAGACCTAAACTAATCCCCAAAAGGAAGTTTATGAGTTGCCATATCTGTTTTAACTAGGTATGTAGTTTCAAAAATAGTTCTCAGTATTTAGCCTCTTGCCATAACTTAAAAGAGTTGAGAGACCTCAGATAAGCCAGTAATAAAGGATATTACAAAGAAAAGTAAATTTTATAGCTCAGATTTTTCTGGTCTTCCACTCCAAATCAAGCCCTGGACCTCAACCTCAGGACCTGAATAAAAAGGAAAATGATAAAAATCTCAAAAGAGCATGGTTTAGTCCATTTTGGGGCAAGGCACCATGATCTGAAAGTAGTAGAATAGAAGGGCATTTGTCTAAGAAAAGAAAACAAATCATCATGTAGCCCCATTCTAAAATAATTTCCAACCCCTATGTTTTAAGGATAGTAGACAGTAAAACATAAGGTTATTTTAGAGGTTATTAGATAAAAAATATGTTTGGATATTAAAGTGTTTAAAATGGAAAAATCTCTACTATCTTAGAATCATTGTGTCAGTGATTTTAAAATGGTAATTCAGATCCAAGTTAAATATATGATTATTCTTTTAACCAATATAAAAACATTTAATAGTAATGGCTAAATCATAATTGTCACAAAGACTTGCTTTCATATACTTTTCCTCTGAAACTTATTCCCTAGACCTTTCAGCCTTATAATGATTCTGGAAGAGAGAGGGTACATAAAATTTTCCATATTTTAAAGAGGAGGGAATAGAAAAACAAACAGTTCATTTAAAATCACACAACTAATAGGTAGGCAAAACTATAATCAAAACCACTCTAATTCCACATCCCTTATATTTCCTACTCCATCATGAATACAAAGCAAAAAAAAAAAAAAAAAAAAAAAAAACAACCTAACAAAAACCAAACTGTAAAAATGGTAAATTTATGTGCTATAGAATGTTGAATGTGTGGACAAACGTAGCATTTTTTTTTCAGCTTTCCACTCAGTAAAACATTGAAGAAATGTCTCATGGGTTTCTCTAAGCAAAGAAACTGACTCTAATACCAAGACATATACTATTCTTGATAAAGCTGGTCACTTTGGATCCACAGGATGTTATCCAGTTGATAAAGATGCCTTAACATGCCCTTATGTTGTTATTAAGAATGGATTTGATATTAAAACAACAATGCTATATATTCTATTACAAATAAGTAATAGGAAATAAGTTTAGGTAAAAATTCATTATTACTAGGAGACCTCATTCATTACATAGCTTGCTGTCACTTAATCACTTTTCTGAGGGAAAGTATGTACAAAAAAGACTGAGATATAGTGAAAATAATGAGTTTAGAAGTCAATAAATGACAGTGGACTCTAACCTCAAACATGCTGCTGATTTGCTGAGATTTTGACCAATCGCTTCATGTTTTAAAACCCTAATTCCCTTATTTGTGAAATGGTAGTGATAGTACCCAAACACAAGTTACTCACGACATTGTCTCAAGTTTCAGATTACATTAAATTTACATGAAATTCCTTGCTTTAAAATGATGAGCTAAATAATTTGGTTATTCTTATCCTGTTACTTACGTGGGCACTTCTTGACGCAAAATGCTCCATAGGTGTATTTTGCATTGAAGTTATGCTCCAGCTGAAAGGTGGTTGGATTGTAGACAAAAGTTTGTGGACACTGAGTAACACATGCTCCACTGTCATTGAAATTCATGCAGGCCTACAACATAGAAAATAATCACTTCATTTTAAAAATAACCTTCAAAATACCCGTTAAAGGGACACTGTTACAACAGTTTTGTGAGAAGGTTGTGGTCTTAACTTAGCATGGATCAATTTCCTAAAAACTGGAAATTCTGATATTTTTCTTGTTTTTAGGGCTTTTTTTTTTTTTTTTTTTTTTTTTATGCTCAAATAATGAGATCTGTTGTAACCCACCCCCTAAACACAGGCCACTCAATAATCTGAATTTTTGCAAATTGCATCCTGTTTTTTTTTTTTGTTTTTTTTTTTAAGTATTTTATTTATTTATTTTTGTTGTTGTTGTTGTTGTTGTTGTTGTTGCTATTTCTTGGGCCGCTCCCACGGCATATGGAGGTTCCCAGGCTAGGGGTCGAATCAGAGCTGTAGCCACCGGCCTACACCAGAGCCACAGCAACGTGGGATCTGAGCCGCGTCTGCAACCTACACCACAGCTCACGGCAATGCCGGATCGTTAACCCACTGAGCAAGGGCAGGGACCAAACCCACAACCTCATGGTTCCCAGTCGGATTCGTTAACCACTGCGCCACGACGGGAACTCCAGGGCTTATTTTTTAAGTTCATATTAGTTTTGTACTTCTCAGTTTAACAAAATGTTCTTTTTTTAATGTTCAATAATATACTGAATCTATACCTACTGATGTTCATACTATTTGGTATCTATTCACTAAAGTCTAAACTGAGAATTGGTTGAAATGATTAAAGTTAGATAACAGTAAAAATGTATTTAAGTCACGTATTCAAAGGGCTCACATATTCAAAGGGTTTATGCTGAGTCTTAAAAGTCTGGTACTCGCAACTAAACCCCAATTGTTTAGGCTAGACTTTCCTTAAATCTGGTATTTGGGGAGGTCGGTGCCTTAAGTGACATGGTATAGTGTCACCATGGTATAGTTTTATTCATCACCATTGCATAATGAGAAAACATTGTGATGGCCATTCAAATGGGATTTAAAGAAAAGGTGCTGGCAGGTGACTAGTCAAGTGTAAATGTAGGGGCTTTAATGCCAAAATGTAAAGATGTAGCTATACTTAGCCCATAATTTTAAAACATGACACACTCACATGACCTTTTTCATAATATCACATCATTTACTAAAAGTTACAAAGTTCAAGTAAATATGTTTCTCTGACTCACATATTTATATTGGGATCTCAACTTGCAAATACATTTAAATGCATTTGAGAATAATTAGAAATAAATGTAATACCTGAGAGTTTGGTATTTTATATAAAAATAGAACATATGTTTAAGTACATAAAAACATGTGAATAGGAAAAGAGTGATGAACTAATTACATTAATTAAAAAATCAAACCTTCATGGGAATAATTTAAGCCTTGGAAGGCAGGCTAATGTGAACTCAAGCTATATTTTACATATCACCATAAACTGTATATATAGTTATTAATAAGCACTAATTTATTCTGTTTCCTCCAAACATTTTCTTAATCAATTGTTGTTTTAGCAAGCACTTTATCACAAACATGACAATTCCCTGATGATGGTCTACAAGATGCATAATCAGAATGAGACTCGCTGATGATATATTATTCACTAAGATGACACTTTCCAGGAAGAATCTATTAAAAACCAATCCAGAAAACTCAGTAAGCTTTAATTTATGGCTATAAAACTTCATATGTCCTCATAATTGCTTTACTAATATATTTTAGACAGTGGTGTATACAGATTGCTTGGCAACAAAAGGGACATAAGCCAAAGGAATCAAATAAGTTTACCTTCCAGACAGCATACAAAACAACATAACTTACACCAAGACCTTGGTCTGGCATTCTTGGACATTCTGTACCAGATGCCAAGGTGGAATCACTGGACCATTCCATAAATGCAATGACAGGAAAAATCAGAAGCTCACTCACCACTCTGCTTATTGTAATAATGGAACCATGAAAAAAAAGAATGCAGTGAAAAACTTCTAAGTATTAGAACTTAATGTTAAAGCTTCTAAGAGTTAATGGTTATTATTGGTGTTCACTGTTGGTTTTTTACTCTCTTATAATTGCCAACACAACACAAGGGTGTTTCAGCATTCTGCAGATCAAACTTCTATCCCATGTCTGGTGACAGGCAAGGGAAAGAGGGTCAATTTAATATCTGCTGAGCATCTACCTTATATTTTTAACATATTTCTTCCTCCTTCTTCCTTCTTACTCATTTCTGCAATGCAAACTTTGTTTCACTCTGGTATTAGGATAGACAAATTGAGTTTCTTGTGACATTAAGAAAAGTAAAAACTTACTGCACAACTAAATCGTAAGAGCTATACTTTGTATTTTGCTTATTTCAGGAATTTAGTACCAATTTTGAAAAATGTAATTCAGTTCTACATATATCTGTGTATCCTCTGAGTATCTGAGAAATCGAAACAAAAAATAAATTCCTATGTTCCTTATTACCATTAAAAATAATTTCTTATTTTATGATTTTTTTTTTGGCTTAAAATGAAACTAATGCTCTGTGTGTATATGAAACTGTGTCAACTATAGCTCATGGAATTGTTTGCATCTATTCAAAAGAACAGAAAGAACTTTATCAGGGATATCAAAATGTAATTAAAATGTGTCCCCAATAAGCTATAAATGTTAATTTTGAGGAACTAAAAGTGTCCTCTTCTAAAATAAAAACCACACAAATGATCATATAAATTGCTTGAAGCATACATTTGTAAATCTTATGTTTTGAATAATATTAGCTTGTAAACAATATAAACCGAAAAACAGTTAAATTCATAAATTTATCTGTTTTTGTCTTGAAATTTATATTTGAGAAATAAAACACGTGCCCCCACTCAGAAGATTCAATGATGCAACATAAATAGGTGATCAGTATAAGTTCTGGAAGGACACTGTTACCTTTTTAAAAGATATCTCATACATTCTCCTTCATTTTCTTCAATAAACCTCACTTGTAATATAAATTATATCAGAAAGACATAATTCATTTAGTAGAACAGAACAATCCTAGTAAATAAATAGCCACCCTGGGACGGCATTACCGCTAGGAAGGCAGAGTGTTTTTCTTGATCCTAAAATGGTAAATTTGATCTCATCTTGGCATATGAAGAGTCCATGTGCTTGGATCAAACCAGGAAGGGAGGAAGGGCAGGAGAATGAAAGAAGAGCTAGCAGACTTACAAAGCAGTCGGTGTCCTTAGGTCCTGAGCAGCCTCCAGCACACTCTCGATGACAGCAGTCACTGACATAGGGCCCGTAGCATCTGCCATCACATTGTTCTGCACAAACTGTCCTTGTTACTACAGAAGACAGAGATAGAGCCTCATCAAAGTCAGCTAGCAAGGGAAGTTCTAAGGTGATTTGGAGTAGCTGAGAAAAGCTGAGCCTGGAGTAACAATTTACTCAATCCACCAGTGACTCAGTTCAGTAAACATTTACTGAATGAAGTCTGCAACTGATCAAAATTACTGCACAAAACCCTTCAAAATTAATACATGATTTTGTTTCTATATTCTTTCTTATTCTAGCAAATACTTGAAATGCCTTGCAAAAATCCCACAACTTAGCAGGAAAGATTCAAAATTAAACTAGCTGAAAGAGGTATTTTGGCAGGTTGTGAAAGATGGAATTAACAGCAAAGTCAATTTACCATGCACACAGGGAGGTCCTATGGGATAAGCTGTCCCCAAAAATGAGTCTAAGATTTTTAGCAGTCAATGCAATCAGAAAAGCATAAACTTTTACATGATTCACATTATATCTTATATTATTCTTAGATAGAAAGAATGATATATAGATATATAGATAGATGATAGAATGATAGAAAGATGGATAGGTTACAGATAAATAGATAGGTAGACAGAGGAAGATAGGTAACTGATCTGTAGTAGCATAATTCTTTCTATTCCTGAGATTTAGGTGAAATTTCTATCAAAAAGAGAAACCTGTGTAAGGAATAGAGCAACACCCTGGACAGAAGCAAGGAAGGAAGGAAAGGGAGGGAGGAAGGAAAGGAGGAGAGAAGGAAAAAAGGAATAGGAAGGAAGGGAGTTACATTCATAGTAAATAAGACAAAAACTTCTATTAGTCTTTTAACATGCTTTAAGCCAAGCTGGTAGCCTCATACCAAATTATATTTCAGTAAAATTAAAGCTATAGTCTGTACATTGAATTTATAGCATTGAGTGATACATTTCTGCACTTATTCCAATGAGATTTTTTGAAGTATTTAGAAAAACAAATTTTGCAGCATATGTGTAGCACATCATTTCTGGGCGTCTGCATTTCCACTTATTTCTTCCCACCTCTTTGAGGTCTTCAAAGCTTCCTTCAACTTGTACTATAGCAAGTCACTGCTCCTTTAATAACAGTATTGCCCAGAGCAGGTCTTCACAATTTTCTTTGGGCTAAAGGCCCATATGCCTGGATGGAATCATTCATCCCCTATTCGTATAGTCACTATAGGTAGATGACATTAGATCCAGATTTGAATTGTCAATTGAGATGCAACATGCATTTCTTGCAGTGCATCAAAGTTCCCATTTAGATATACAAAATGGCATGTATCACTTTCCCATCTTCACCATCAAGTATATCTCTCTTATTTGTTCCCTTATCTCAGTTAATGACAGCACCATCCATCCTGTAGTTCAATGATATCTTCTTTCCCCTCACCCTCACTTCTCACACCTAATAAAAATCCCACGTACTAGCAATAGATATTTTTCATTACTGTACCTCCTCTCTCCTCTCTGTTCTGAAACTTACCTCTAAATTAGTACATAGCCTTCTAAAGGCATTTCCTATCACGAATAATCCTCTATGCCACTCTAAAAGTAATGACTTGAAAACATAAGCCACTACAGATAAATCAGTGTTGTTTCACAGTATGAAGTTCACTTACCATCTATGTACTAACGCGTAACTCCTTAGCGAGGAATACAATCCTCCATCAATTGACCACTGTTTCTATTTCTACTGGCATCTCTCACTCCTCTCATTGAGATTTTCACCTCCAGATACACAGAAATACCATTTGTAGTCTCCAATTCCTTTCAACTGCTGGTACACAATTGTGATTTTCACTATCTTTACACGGTGCATTCCTTCATGCTGAAAAAAACCTTTCTGTCTTCTCTGTCTAGCAAATACTCATCCCAAAGATCCATTTAAGGTACTATTATTGCTCTGAAACATTTTCAGACACTTCTCCAGGCTGAGTTAATCTGACACACTTGCTTCTGAACAAGTAAGGGGATGAAGTTAATACAGGAGTCCATGTGATCTGAAGGCCTAGGCTCAATTTTGAACTGTTCTTGTGATATGGCAAGTTATCTCACCACTCAGTATTTCACGTTTTCATTTTTAAGAGGAGGTTATATTAGAACCTATGTAATAGGTTTGAAGACAGAAATAGAGATATAGGTATAAAGTGTTAACATGACCCCTATAATAGTGTTCGGCAACAGTTAGATACTATCACTGTATGTATTATAATATATTATATTTATTTTTTCCATCTTTGCTCCCCCCACTAAGTTATTACAGAAATTTATTGGAGTGTATTGTCTTATTCCAGTTTATATCCTCAATGACTAGCACAGTATTTGGCACTTCACACAAAGTAAGTATCCCCTTCCTCATAGCATCAATCACCATCCAACATATTTTACAACTCATTTATTACACTTATTTTGTTTTGTGGTACATCAGGATATCTAGAACTGTACCTGGCATCCATCTAATTTTTGTGTTTCATATACATTTTATATATATATATATATATATACACACACACACACACACACATTACATATATATACATTATACATAAAAATATATTTGAATGGATTATATCCACTCTTTTAACTCTTCATAGTCACACATTGTGCTTATATTGATGTTCCTATCTCTTCACTGCTATATTTACTGAGATGTCCCAATTAGTAATTAATGCCATATAAAGGAAACAATTTTAATAGAAAACTTTTAGAAAGAACAGGTTCAAATATACTTCCTCTCTTCCAGATTTAACAGGCCCTTTTGATGTATTAAGAGTTGCTAATTGAAACGGCAGACATGTTAAGTAAGCAAATTACTAGATTTGAAGTCAGTGTTATCACAGGGCAGTCTATTAATTTGTTTTTAGTTGACAGACATTGCTCAGCTGGAAAATAGCATGAAGTGAGTCAGCAATCATATCGTAGAAGTCATATCATATTTTAGTTCTAGACACATATGTCTAAGTGTTAATTTCTATTTTTTTTAATTCTGACTATTTAAGATAACTATACAAAATGTCTAAATTTCCCTTTATTTACATACTTCGGTCTTTCCTACCAAATGAGGAAATTAATGTAGATAATATTTATAGAAATAATCATGACTTTATTTTTATAAATTATTGATTAAATGTTCATGTTAAGATCATTTCTCTCATTGAGTACACTATTTCAATGAATGTTAGAAAAGGAAACTAACATTGGTAAAACATTAAGTTTAATAATAATTATACTGTGAAAATTTTGAAACTTTTTAAAAATTATTCAATCATATATGTTAAGTCAACTTTAAATTTTTCAAATTAGCAATTCCTTCTTTACAGTGATCACATATCTGCTATTTTCTCAAGACACTTTTGATCTTAGTGATGCCACCCATTTCAGAAACCAAAGAAACATACTTACAAGTCACTATTTTTAAAAATGTTAGGTTATTAAAAGGGGAAATAACAATTAAAATTTTTTTAATTAAAAAATTAAAAATCTGCACTCCAAAAAAAAAAATAAATAAAAGAAAGAGAATTATGGGATTTGCTTCAAAAATAATCTATAATTAATTTTTTTAAAAAAGGTTAAGACACATTTATCACTAAAAATACTACTATTTGCTATTAACTTTCACATGCCTAAAGTTCAGTAAGCATGAAACATTTTTAGAAATATTTGCTTGAAAGAACATAGTAAGTAAGCGAAATATTTAAGCAATAAGCGTAATCTCTAAAAAAGGATAAGACTCTCTTAAGAAATGTTTCTTCACATTGTTATGTGAGTTTCATTTTCAGAAAGAAACCTTTAACTTTATACAATCTATTTAATGATACTTGCTGATTAATAAGCATTACTCATTATGAATTAAACACATCAAACTACACTCATATTTTATTATGACGGAAACACAAAGCAAAAAACAGATCCTAAAATCAATGAGATAATTCACTTAGCCTCCATGGGAACATTAACTTATAATTGCTTTGGTTATATTAATTTCCATCCTTGCTTGACTATTATTCCATTAGAATTTTTTTCCCCCTGTATTTAGTGTCTTTTCTAAATTGCTTCATTGGGTGCATTAAAATATTTGGGTTGAATTTTAACTAGCTAATTCTTTGGTGGTACATCACTAACTGTAACTGTTTAATATAAAAGATAAAACCTGGGAAATTAAAATGCTTATTATATTAAGGTCAGTAACTTGAAATTAGGAATGGGGATTCATTCAAAATATAAATGAGGATAAGACAGGTAAAGTTTAAGGAACCAAGCTTGTGTAATAGCAAAGGGATTCTGCTGAAAAAAAAACCTATCATCTCAAAAAAATTGAAGTATTTATAATGTATTTATCATACCAGCATTTCACTAATATAAACAAGAGCTTAATTGCTTCTTTAAATATAATAACTACACTTAAAGTTACACCCTTAGAACAAATTAATTTTCTTTGAAGATCTTTGGCAATTCACCAACTATGTATTGTTTCTTCCTATGAGTTACAAAATGGATATTGCATATTCATATATGAGGCAAAACAGAGAAATGACATCACAGTGATACAACAAAAGGATCTCTGTCCATAAAAATATAAATAAAGTAAATTTAGGCAGTCTTTATAATGCCTTCTTCCCAGGCTTTTACCCTGCGCCCCTTTTCCCCTCCTCCCCATTGCTTTCCTCCTTTGCAGTCTCCTCCCTCTTCTCACCCTCAGTACCTTCTGCTTCTCTTCATTACCTCTATCCAGTGGCTCTGAATCAGGCTTTATATTAGACGACTTAACATGGACTTTCAAACTTTAACATGGGGATTCTTACATCAGTGAAGATTTTGATTTAGTTGATAATCAGTAGGATCCAAGACTGTCCACCTAACAAGCTCCAAAATAATGTCACTGCCTACCAGTCCACAGACCTCATTTTGAGTATAGTATATAGAGTACTTAAAAAAAAAAAAAAAAAAAAAAAAAAAAAAGCCTGGGAATCACCTATTTCTCATTAACTCAAAGTTACCTGCCATGTTCTAAGATTTGATACTTTAATAAGCTCCCCAGGTGATGTCCAATATGCACTCTAGAGCTATAAACCATTATTCTAGGTTATTTCCACCATTTGATTGATTGACTGACTGATTATTCTTTGTCTGAAACTTAATCACACTGACTGACCTCTTGCTTTAATTTCCTATTGGTGTTGTTAAGCCCTCTATCACTAATTGGAAGATCAAGCAAACACAATGTGCAAGAACACAGGAAGGAAAAGACTTAAAGTGGGAACAGAAATATTGCTTGGCTAATTCTGAGGGCAAAATTTTCAGATAAGTAAGAGACTCTCAGAAAATTGTTCCCTTCTGTCACTCAGCAGCTGTCTACATGGAAACGATCTTGGGCAGCTTCCAATTCCATTGCTAAGCATATTTTAAAGCATTTTTAAAATGTTTATTTAATTCTATTTCAATGATTATTCAATGACCTGCATTTCTATGCTGCCTATGATATTTCTATTTATTGACCAAATTTCGACAAACTGTGTCCATGACAGTGTATCTTTTAAATAGATGGTATTTCAATGGAATGGTCTTAATGTTAGGCTGTTTTCAGTTACAGACTTGGAGGTTTGAACAAGAAGAAAAACGCTGGGATTAAAGCGGAGGTGATTTGGGTTGGATGTGAAGGAGAATTTATTGACTATTAAAGTGATAAAAACACTGTAATGAGACACTGAATGGGCTTCTTGAGTCTTTATTTGTCAATATTTAAGGGAAACTTTAGACATCCACTGAATTACAGGGGGCTTGATGAATGCTCTCTCTAGTTACCCTCTAGTTGTATAATCCAATATTTCTTCCTATGAATGGAGAAATTGTGCCCCTCCAAAAAAGATCACTTCAGGTTGTGTGACATTCTTCTAGAAAGCCACTATCATCAGAATATACTTAAAATTAAACAAAGTTCATAAACCATCCAAGAATAGACATTACTTCCAGAGCAGACAGAAATGTACAGAAAATCAGATTTAATGAAACTAATACTAAACTATACAACACTATTCATTCTCCCAGGGGAAAATAATTAGACATGGTGTGTCCACTGCCAGGTAGACTGTAAAAATCACATAGGAAGATTTAAAATAAAGACGCCTGTTCCTCTTTGTATATTCTAATTAAATAAGTCAGGGAAGGGGCCAGAAAATTCATTGTTTTATTGGGACCCCCAAGGTTTTCTGAAGTAGCTTTTATAAATCAACATTTTGAAAACTCTGCTCTAAGATACACCCTTATTATGACTGTGAGTCTACTCCAGGAAGGGAAAAGTAATTATTTAGAAGGGAAGGCAGAGATCGAGCTAGGTCTTAAACCAGACTTCTGCTTCCTATCTCACAATACATCATAGAATGATTGACGATAATTGTTGCCACACAGAGATGGGCTTCAGGATACACTTAAGACTTTATCCTTATTTGGACAAGGGAGGATTTTTTAATTTTAATAATTCAGCAAATTACCTATTTTAACCAGCAGCAAAAGGTCTAGTGCATTGAAAAAGGCTTCAGAGAAGATATTTAATTTTTTTAAATAATTAAACCCAGCAAAGTACAATTATAAAAACACACCTGGGCTTTCTAAATTAACACAACCATACCCATTTTTCACATCATATTAAGAAAATGCAGCATTATCTTTTATTCCTAATTAGCCTGGTGATAGCTACTCTAAAGGAACTGCTCAGCCATACCATGAGGTTTACACCCCTACGGTTATCACAGTGGTTTAATCCTAAATGTAATAACTGCTATAGTTCACATGAAAAACATGGCAAATACCTGCAAAGCCCTTCCTGAAATTAACATTCACAGTCAGTCAGTAAAAGTACACCCAGTTTTGGCAGCTACTAATCAGGTTTGACCCTTGTCCCATATAAATCCCTGGTGACCCATGGGCTGTGACATGGTAGTATTGTTAGTTATGTCAAGTAGGAAAGGAATCTTGTCTAATCCATTCTTCATCACCAGCTACTTTATTCATTTATTTAATGAAGTTTTATTCAACCTATTTTTGAAAGGCATGCTCAGTGATTCATTAAGAGACCTTAAATCTGATTTTAAACTACACTCTTAACCATCTGGGAAATTCTCTCTTATTAATAGGCTAACAACAATATTGCCCCATTACATAAACTATAAAAAATATTCTTGAGAGTATGACTATTTTGCATATTTCTCACAGGAGTATATATAACAATTTCAAGATAATAAGGGAAGCATATGAATCTGCATAATGAAACCATACGTAGTATTTTAAATATATTTTTACATTAAAATTAATGACTACACCTTACAAAAATAAATGGTATACCGGGGATAAAGTAATTTTAAAAAATGGAATCATTATATCACAAAAATGGAATCATTATATCACAGACATGTTAAAAACCAAACAATGACAATGAACTTTTCTAGATCACCTCACATTATTGTAGACCAAAACATCTCTATATCCAGGCTTGGTGAATACACACACACACACACAAACACACACACATACACAGTCTATTTTGCTTATCCTAGTTTCCTATCTAACATATCAATAGATTTGAATAAGGATAATCTCTCCTACTCAGTATATATCTAGATGAATTTCTTTCTGAAATTGGCAAAAAATGCCAATTTTGTGATGTGAGTGGTTAGAAAATATTAAATGGAAATAAAAATTGAATTATTCTTATCAGGTAAGTGATATATAAATATTTGTTGAGTTACTCTTATCAGGTAAGTGATATATAAATATTTCTTGACTTGAATGCTATTAATCTAAATTTCTCATTTTAGGAGGAAACTGAAGTCCAAAAATATTGACTTGCTTATGGACAAGTCCAAAATAATATCCCTATGTCTCTAAGAGATACTACTGTCTCATCAGGGTTTACCAACCAGTATTTAGTTTATTAATATCACAGCCAAGTCCAGGTCTAATAATTAATTTGGAAATTAAAATACCAAGTGATGCTCAAATGCAAGGAGAAATACTACATTTAACAACACTAGAAAACTGAAAATTAGCTATTTTCAGCTAAATCAATATGCTCATTTCTGATGTCAGTTTTTTGGCATCAAAATTCACACCCACATTGTTTCTGTCTCAAATTAAAAAACATTCTTTTTCCTTTTTTAGACTGGCCCCCAGCTCTAGTTGCTCAGTTTCATAATGTTCGAGTCCAAATTTTTACATTTTAAATTATTTACATTCTCTTGCCTATATCAGCCTTTCTTTACTCTTCTGGCCAATGTTTGAGACTCATATTCTAAATGAATTTTATTATTATTATTATTATTGGTCATTTTAGTGCTGCACCCATGGCATATAGAAGTTTCCAGGCTAGGAGTCCAATTGGAGCTGTAGTTGCTGGCTACAACACCACAACAGCAAAGTGGGATCCAAGCTGCGACTGCAACTGACATGACAGCTTATAGCAATGCTGGATCCTTAACCCACTGATCAAGCCCAAGTATCGAACCTGAATCCTCATGGATAGTAGTTGGGTTTGTTACCACTAAGCCAACAATGGGAACTGCCTAAATAAATTTTGAAAGCATTTCTCCTACCCCATTCTCTTCACTTCCCTCAAAGAGTCAAGCATTTTGCAAGTGTTGATTGTAGGACATATTTTCTGATATATCTCATATATCTATCTCTAGCCCTTCTTCACAACATCTCTAAATATTTCACCTTAGTTTCCAGTTAGTAACTGATGATTTATTAGGCACTTCTACTAGGATGAATTAGAAATATCTAACATTCATAAGGACATAACTATGCTTTTATTTCTATCCTCAACCCAGCCACAGTGCTATTTTTTGTCTACATTCTCTATTTCAGTGACTACTTCCATCACTGATTCAATTGCTCCAACTTCTAACTTGGAAGCCAGTCTCAAATTTCTTCTCTTCTCTCCCCCATGGCAAAATTGGTTAGTTACCAACCCTCATTATAAACATTACTGTTTCAGAAATTGCCTCCTTTTCCTCCTGGATTTTCCCATATTCTAAACTCTTTCTCTATCCATCTGATGTCTACACATTCTTCAAGGGTCAAATCAATAGAAATATCATTTATTAACCCTTTATTGAATCCTTTACCTAGAGCACCTTACCTTTACCTAGAACCCATCCTCCTCAAACTTCTTTTTTGGCGATCTCATTTGATGGCATACAGATTTCTATTATGGCTCTAACCCCATAGTGTTGTAGTTGGGTACCTCTGTTACTGTCTCCACTGTGATTGCAAAATCTGAGAGGAAAGAACCAATTTGTATTCACTTTTTATCTTCAAACTAACCTTAGGATAGTATCTGGTACTTTAAAAGCATGAATTAATGCTTGAGAATAGTCACATACAAGCATGTATGCAAACAATCTATGATGATAAAAACATCAGTTCAAAGATATTGTACATTATTAACATCTACTTACATACTAATATAAATCAATAGCATACATATAGATACAGATATTGATATAAATAATATAGATGATACACATATAGACATAGATATATAGAGATGAATGATATATCAATAGATGACAGATAGATGGATTAGATAGATAGATATAGATAGATAGATATAGAGAGATATAGAATAGCAAAATAACAGTGTGAAGACAAATCTTTGGGAGAAGAGATTCCAACACAGTGTGCTGGCTACTTAGTACGTATAGCACTTTGAGATTTCCACATTGTTTCTCTCTGGAGACATTTTAATTATTTTCAATATTTATAATACATAAAGGTTCACATTGACTATATGTAAATAAATCTTTAAAATCAAAATATAGGAGAAAAGTTGAGCAAAGATATGACTATAAAGCTTAAGAAAAATATTTAGATGCTCGATAATTATGTAAAGAAGATGTTCAACTTCAGTTATAATCCAGGAATTATAACTTAAGCAAAGAAATATTGCTGCTGTGTACATAATTATTAAATGAACAAAATATCTAGTTTTAATGCAGGTAAAAAAATGGAAACCTATTGGTGTGTATCTAAACTGATATAAGATTTTTGAGAATAGTTTCTAACAAGTTTGTATTTATAAATTCATATGTGACCAAGCAGTTTTATTTCTAGAAATATGTCATAGAAGAATGTGCACATATGGACAAATGTGTATTTAAAATTCTCATTAGTTGTAATTGAGACTAATACAATGTAACCAAATGTCCACTAATAAGGAATTTGTTAAGTAAATTATAGTTCACCCATGACTTGGGAAATTCATGCACCATTAAATAAAGAATGAAGTTAATCTCAATGTACTGAAATGAAAGGATTTTGAAATTATAATGTGAAATGAAATAAAAGTGATAGAAGAGTAGATACAGTGTACCCATTTTCGCAAAACAAATACCAGAATTTATATGTGCTTATGTAAATAAATAGGCACATGAAAACATACGTATACCAAATATTAGCACAAAGCAATATTTTTATGGAAAAATGTAGGTTGGAGGAAAGGGTGCTCACTGATGAGAATACATTACTACTTTTAATTCTACACATTTACCATGTGATTTTTTTTTTTTTGGCTTTATTTCGGCTTTTCAGGGCTGTACCTGCAGCATATGGAGGTTCCCAGGCTAGGGGTTCAATCCGAGCTGTAGCCGCTGGCCCCCGCCACAGCCACAGTAACACGGGATCTGAGCCGCTTCTGCAACCTACACCACAGCTCACAGCAACACTGAATCCTTAACCCAATGAGTGAGGCCAGGGACTGAACCCGCCACCTCATGGTTCCCAGTCGGATTCACTTCCTCTGCACCAGGACGAGGGCTCCATATCATGTGAATTTTTCAAACAAAAACTGTAACATGAAGTAATCTAAGCATGTGGCAGAGCAGGTTAACTATCCCACTGATACAGGTGAATAAATTAACATTTTAAAATTATCTAGTTTATCCTAGGTCACATGATAAGTTATTATAAAGTAGAATTTTTAATTACTACTTGACTCTTATATATTTCTTTTAATATGTTTACATTAAGAACCACAAAAAATTGGTGTGTAAAGATCGAAGAGGAGTTCCCATTGTGGTGTGGCGGGTTATGAATCTGACTAGTACCCATGAAAATGCAGGTTAGATTCCTGGACTCGCATAGTGGGTTAAGGAGCCAACTATGCTGTGACCCTGAGGTGTAGACTGCAGATGCACTTGGATCCTGTGTTTCTGTGGCTGTGATGTAGTAGTCCAGTAGCTGCAGCTTCAAATCAACTCCTAGCCCAGGAATTTCCATAGGCTGTGGGTGTGGCCCTAAAAAGCAAAATAAATAAATAAATAAGAATCAAAGAGGGTGAGGGTGAGAGGAACATAGTTCTAGAAACTATTTTAAATGCAACACTGAATAACTAAAATGATCTAAACATATCTGCTTTACACGCTTCAAAAATAACTTGCTCTAGAGGCATTTTAAGTAACAACACAATTACAAATGATGAGTAATGAAAATTTAAGATATTACTCAAATCCTCTTCGAATTTATAGCAAAAGTTATAGGAATAATTTTTTTTAAGGATTTTATGGACACATATACGACTGGATTTAACCTACTAATTTTACAGAGGAGAAAGCTGAGGTCCACATATGGCCAACATTCAAGTCAATGACTCAGTAATATTAAAGAATTTTAAAGAAGATCCACCTATGATAGTCACACCAAAAACACATGCTTCGAGCATATATGAAAGAATATTTTCAAAATACTACTTTTTTTCACATAGAATTTATGTTTGGGATTATTTTTTTAAAAAGATAACCACACCTGCCTAAAAGTTAAATGCTGCTCCTTTTCATGATTTTTCAAACTTTTATTTTTATTTTTTTTAGTCACAATTTATTGTACAAACATTTTCCATCATTGCTCAGTACACAAAACCATGATGAAACGTTTTAAGGAATTATATCGACCCTAATTATATGCAAAGCATTTTGATACAGTCTTTTCTATTCTAATCTGGTTTATTTTATTCTAATCTATTCTATTTCAATAAAAATTTATTGTTGCTCAGGGTCTGTGGAAGTGACTTTACAGTCTACTAACGAGTTGCAACCAGTAGTTGGAGAGCAGTTTTCAACTGCATGGACAAAGGTCAACATACAAAATTAGAGAACTAATTTTAGTGCTTCATTTATATATGTGCAGCAAATTGGCCTTTTAATAAATTCAGGAACTTTAAGCCACTGGAGATGAAATTTTCTTTGTCTGAAGTTTTATGATCTCAGAGGCTATGGAAAATCATTGCACAACTATGCCTGCCACAATGCATTCTCTCCAGAGTTGTGCCATTGAGACTGGCATTTCCCAGAATTTTAAGTTTTTTATTCTGACAATCAAAACTGAAAATTTGGGGTAATTAAATCCTAGTTTGTCCTACACTTCAGTGAGTTAAACTGTGAACCAGGATAAAACAAAATTTCAGATTCTCTTTAAGTAATGTTTTTATAGAAAAGAACATATTTATAGATATTAAATGAAGCTTTTTTACATTATTACTTCATTGTTATAAAGGAATTATCATCTCTCTGATGTAGAAAAAAACTTTGGACATCCCTGGAAATTGCAAAATAAGTCATAATAGAAAGAGTGTAATTTTTTTGCTGTTCTTTCTTTTTAAATTCTGAAATTCTATAAGCAATACATGTACTTAGACAAATATCAGTCACTATAAATATGCAAAAATTTTAAAAATTATTTATTTTCTTACCAAAGAAATAACCAATGTCATTCTTTGGTGTTCATATGTCTTTGACCTCCCTGCTGTAACTCCATAGTAATATGGTAGTTAAGGGAGTGCAAAATATACAACCAAAGAAATTCAAGACAGTAATTAAGATTGCTTCACTCCATATATTTTTATCTTCACAAGGAATTTGCACTTTTAAATTTTGGCAGTCTAAACATGATAATACTTATTAGTTTTCTTTAAAAATATGTAATTGATTATAAGAGAAGCAAAACTCATTTTGCAAGTTTCTTTGGTAAATTTGTTAAATCTTTTAAATTTTATTAAAATATTTTGTTTCTAAAATGCAAAACAGTATAATGCAGTTGAAATGACCTTTTTCTTCTTTAATTTCTACCTCCTATGTCATTTTAAAAAGACTGCTACCAAGCCATAGCTTTCACTTATACTTTTCTAGTACTTTCAGTTATTTCATGCTTTTTTAACTTTTAGTCTACTATCTATTTCATGCTTTTTTAAACTTTTAGTCTACAATTCATCTATAATCTACAGTGTATCTGATGCCTTTTAAACTTTTAATGTAGAATTCATCTCATGCCTTGTTTTATGGTGGGGATCTAACTTTATTTTTTCCATATTTGAACCATTTGTTCCAACACCAGTTATTGAATAGCCTATATTTTTCTCATTAAAAATACTAACTTTAGGGAGTTCCCATCATGGCTCAGTGGTTAACAAATCCAACTAGGAACCATGAGGTTGCGGGTTCGATCCCTGGCCTTGCTTAGTGGGTTAAGGATCCGGCGTTGCCGTGAGCTGTAGTGAAGGTTGCAGACGTGGTTCAGATCCCGCATTGCTGTGGCTCTGGTGTAGGCCAGTGGCTACAGCTCCAATTCAACCCCTAGCCTGGGAACCTCCATATGCTGCAGGAATTGGCCCTAGAAAATGGCAAAAAGACAAAAAAAAAAAAAAATACTAACTTTACAAAAAAAATACTATATAGACTTTAGCTTCTATCTGGACTTTGTATCAAATTCTAGTGAGCCAGTTCCATTATGAACTAATACCATGCTGTTTTAATACTTATTACTTTATAATATTTCAATACTGAGGGGGATATCCTCCCATAGAGCTTTTCTTTTTAGAAGCCTGGTTATTTTATTAAATACATTTTCCAGAAATACTTCAGACTATTTTTGTTCAATTAAAAACATAGCATTGAGAATTGCTTGAAGATGATTAAATGTATAGTTTAATTTTAGAAGAAGTAATGTTTTCATAGTAGGAATTTTCTCATCTTGGAATGTGGTAATTCTCCACTCATTTAATTTTTTTGTTATGTCTTGATAAAATACTGTGGTTTGATTTTTATATTAAATTATCTGTGATAATCTATAAGTGTCAGAGTCAGCCTTTCTCTCATCTCCACCCTTTCCATAGTCAATGAAATTGAATACATCTTAAATACATGCAACACCCTCCTTGTGGAGAAAAACAATTTACCTGGGTAACACTTATTTGAGTTCAAGAAATACTCAAATTAGAACAAAACCTCAGTAGTCATAATGATCTATCAGCTCCATTATAACCAACGTGGGCAAAGAGCTTTGGATAAAACAAAAATAACTATCATCAATGAGATAGTTATGTGTGAAACTTATGTTTTGTGTCTATTATAATTTTACCATTAATTAGTATAGCAATATTTATCTTGAAAGGATTCATGATGGAGAGAAGCAGTCATGCATGATACCATTTTAAATTGTCAAATTTAATTCATACAATTGATATTGGCTTGAGAAATGGACTATGTCTCATATTTAGGGAATTTTCATTTATTCTGTATAACAAGTGAAAATGTGGCTCGACATAACAACCGATAAGTATCCAGTATCCTCTTCATTTTTTCTTCATCCCCATGCCACTTAATTCTTCCTCCAACTGAACCAATTAAGTCAATAAATGGATGATGCATCTCAGATTAATGCAAGGTAGACCATGCTTGCCCAATTTCCTAACCATGACAGCGGTGTGTAAGTACTTGCTTCTCTAAGAATGACATCTCACACTTCTCTTTTTTCCATTCCTGTAGCAAACAGTGACTATGAGTGTTCTGTTCATCGGAGGACTCTCATGTGTGCAGATAATTTTGAACTCTACTACAGTTAAAGATACTTCGACGATACTCAATTCTTTTGCAGTGAATCACTCGGAAAACATTGTTATTACTATCAGGAAAACAAAAATTCTGCTAATCCTAACATTTGCAGATATTCTGACTTTTCTGCACAGTGTCCTCTCAATAGTCCTTTAAATGTGTAGACTCACTCTCTGACCTCACTGATAGATTATCTACCTCTACCCCATTCAGGCTGCATTCCTGTGGTGTAAATGCCTGACATTAAGTTTTTGATTGCCAAGAAACCCATTTCAAAGACATCCATCTCAATATACTGTCAGCTCTATGAAATAGCTGCTAGTAAAATCCCTAGATAAGCCAGACTGTCCCTACTCAGGCAATTCTCCTTTGACAAAGCTTTAGGTAATCTAGACGACTGCTGTTTTAAGTGATTCCACTTTTCCATTCCCACACCCTGATTCCTGCTCCTACATTTTAAATTTGCCAATAAAGAATGAAACTGTAAAACCCTAAGTACCCCATCTTCAACTTAAATAAAGGCAGAGTCCCAGGTCCACATTTTTTCTTTCTCTACCCTTGACCGCACTGTGTAGCCACTGTGTCTGCCAGAGCTCTGAGACCTGTGGATAATAAACCTTGCTTTATCAAATTTCCCTGATGGTTGTTACTGAAGTATTCCTCGCAGGTATAATAGCAAGAGCTGGTTCAGCGAGTGTTGACTTTAGTCAGGAAAATGTTTATCAGGTCTCTCCACAAATAGTAGAGGCCCAGGTGAGTGCCTCAGTTCTTAGTGGAGAGCATCACTAACAATAGGCTACAACTGACACCAATCAATTCCCCCACACTATCTGTACATACAGCCATGTCTATGACTATGTCTACATCACCTATATTTGTGGCTAATCAACACATATATGTGTGTGCATTTACATACACATGTAAATACCCTAACCATGCAAAAAAGCATGAATAGAAATCTTTTTCAATCTTCTCCTTTTGTAGATGAGGGAACTTGAGGAGAACTGAGTCCTTGACACTAGTTTAGAGCTAGAACCATGTCTCTAGATTCCTGATGCCCCCAGTTCATCATTCTGTCTGACGTTCAAAGAAACTCTTCATCTCTGTCTCATACCCAAAGCATTTCCAGAGAATAGGTACAATTTAATATACGTCCTTCATAACTCTTGGAGCCTTTGGCATGGCATTAAATGATGTCTCCTGAATCACATTAAACTGTATTATATAGAGTATTTTGAATAACTAGATCTCCTATAGTTAAAATGAACATCCCTTTCCATAAATTTTTTAGAAAGATCAGCAAATTACAACACATACTATCAAAATGAATAGCATGTTAGGAGATATTTTTATCTAATTTTCTATAAGTAAATTATTGGGTCACTTTTGGAAATGTTTTATATGGGTATAAATTTGGAAATATATGCAAATAATCAGTCTCATAGTGTTTCCCTTAATTTTACCTTATCTCCAGAAACTACAAGTCCAAAATAGGAAATAAAAAGGAAATAATTGAAATCAATAAGAAGGCTTATGGACATGAAAAGTTATTAGTAAAATACAAGGGTTTTAATTAAAGATGTTGGCTTTTAACAAAGGCTTGCTCTTATCCTGATTGATCGAGCCTGCTGGCTCAGCTCTTTCTCCTTCCCCATTAGCTTGTACTTGTTTTTCTCTGCCCTAATTGGATATTTACTACATTGGAACCTTCTTTTAAACAGTGTTTGTTCCACAAAGACTGTAATACAAGTAAACTTTGAACAAACTATATGTGTTTGCATGTATTGAGTATAATAAGTATATTACTGTCATACTTTGTAATTTTGGTTTTATAATCTACAGGAAACTTTTGGAAGTTTCATGGAAAAATATAATTAAGTTTTGAGTTGCTATACTTGCTTACTGAAATTTTGAGGAACAAAAATATATAATTATTTTCTTAGATTTTAATATTCACTTCAAAGGAGTCTAGATATATTTTAAAGTGAATAAACATATAAATAGATAATTTCTAAATTTTTCCCTAGAGGTGAATAGAATCCATAAGCCAGACCAAGTGCTTTTTTTTTCCATTATTAAACTGAAAGTTTTAATATATTGCAGCTATAGAAAGTTATTTTTTTGTCACAAGCATAATACATTAATGAGAACAATGCTAAACAATACCTAAGTTTCCCTAGTGTGTTCTATAGTGTCTGTATAAAACAATACAAAACATGAACTGTTGTTTAGAAGTTTTTACTTTGCCAATATGGTAATACCCTCCATCCATAATTATATACAACAGAACAGATATACTGATATTTTATTTTTAATTAAAAACAAAGATTTTGAGGTAATCTAGCTTGGAAGAATACTGTAGAAATAAAGGGTGAAGTTTTCCTTTGGTTAAAATAACACCTAAACTTTAATCAATTTACTGTGAAGATTTCAATGGTCAGAAGATACCTGTTTACTCCAATAGTTGAAACATGCATTTCTTGATTATCATTTTTTTTTGGTGTAATATTTTGATTTGAGACAATTTTTTAACATATTGTCAAGGGCACATATTTTTCGATTCATTTCTAAGCAAGAAATGTCACTTATAAAGCAACCTAGAAGACCCAAGAGTGTATTAAGTAGTAATTAGTTGAGGAAATTTTAGTTATATGACCAGCAGTTAAAGACAACTATAAATACTTTAATGCAAAATGCATAAGGTTGGGGGAATAAAATGGCAATACTGTGATACATGCTTCCCCAACCTTCCAAAATGCAGTTCCTAACTGAGATGACAAAAGGAATGTGTAAAATGAAACAACCACCAGTCTGATAATAGGAGGCTAGAGAAAGCTGGCCTGATATTGTGCTTAAAGATTAAAAAAAAAAAAAAAAAAAGACATATAGTATCTATTTTAAATGAGATAAGTATGCTTCATATATCTTGCAGGGACAGAGATAACTTTGTTCTTTTAATCATTATTATTTATTTCTTAAAGCTTAGTCTCTCTCATACCTAAACCTATGAGCTCAAACCTTAGGACTCAGTTGTTTTGAATAGAGAGAGTTGTCATTCTTACCAGTAAGCCTGCTAAATAATACTACTATAAGCTTCAGACTTCACACAGCAGATAAGTTTGTCTCCCCTGACATGAGTACATTAATCCACTGAATCAATTTACTTAAGCTGTGCTGTGGAGCAATGTGGCCATGATTTAACTGAGCTTAAAAGCACTTTCAAGTTTGAGTCACTGCTCCATGTATAATGCAGGCTCTCAGTATTCCTTCATAAGTTCTATTTTGACCTTCTGCAACTATGTGAAAAATATTTCTGTTAGGTTTATAGGGTCATGGTGCTCTAATATCAAAAGTATTTAAAAAGAATGAATTCAAGTTATGTTAGCAAATCATACTCATGAGTAAAACAGTAAGAATGAAACCTGGATAGATTCTATAACCACAGCTTACTCACTTTAGTATTTATAAAATCCTTTAAGTTGTCTAAATTTTGCCTTTTGGTGTTGGGGTTTTTTAAAGAAATTTGTTTAGAAAATTATTTTAGCTCTTAGAAAACTTTAGAAAAACATTGAAAAAAATAGCTGCTGGATCCATAGTTTACATTATGAACATTATTAAATGCTATAGAGGAACAATGACATAAATTTTTCAATATGCAATCAAAGCTAACTGTACCGACCAAACCAGTAGACAAAATAAGTTACAAAATGTTAACACATTTTACTAAAAAATAAAAATTTTATGCATATGCATAGTGAGCTATTGTCTATAGTGTTGGGGAGGAAGAAATTATCCTTTATCTTTCTAGATTCTTCTGCTGTCTTAAGAATTATATTAACATGAGACATATTAACAGGAGAAAATCAAATGAAAGTTTAATAGCACTTACGCGTTGGAGAGATCCAAGGAACTGCTAACTTGTTGAAATGGCCCAAATACTTAAATACTATCACCTTAAATACTATCTTCAGCTAAAGAAAGACAAAGGAGATGTTGGGGAAAGTGGTTTAGGACTTCAAAAGGGATAAAGCCAATTGATATGGAGATAGAATACTAAATGTTTGGTACACAAATGTTTGCTGGGTCCTGCAGCAATGGAGCCCAGAGAAGAATTTTAACAAACAGATTTGCTGGCTCTACCACACCTAGTCCATGCTATAGTTATCTGTGCTAAGAGTTCCCTTCCTGAAACAGGTCCTCTATTTGCATTCTTTTTTTTTTTCTTCTTCTTCTTCTTCTTTTTAGGGCCACACCTACAGCATATGGAAGTTTCTGGGACAGGGGTCAAATCATCAGAGCTGCAGCTGCCGACCTACACCACAGCCACAGCAATACCAGATCCGAACCACATCCGGAACTTATACTGCAGCTTGTGGAAACACCAGATCCTCAACCCACTGAGCAAGACGAGGGATTGAACCCACATCCAGGGATAGAACATTGTGGATACTAGTCTGGTTCTTAACCCACTGAGCCACAATGGGAATTCCCTCTATGTATATTTTTTTAGGCAGTTAGGGGCAAAGGTTCTTTCTGAGTTTGGGGAACCTTAAAAATAATCAGCCTAAATGAATCCTCATGCCAAAGAGACATATTTTCGGGTGGCAAATTTTGCTCCCTTAAAATGGTAAGCTGTCAATTACTTTACCCTCTTTCCATTTCCCTAAATCTATTAAAAACAAAACTCAAAAACTCTTCCTCATTTCTTCTTTTTAAAACTTCTGACCCCTACAGACCTCCCTTCAAGTGTGCCATTATTGCAACAAGCATTTTTGTTTCCCATATCTCTATTAAAAATGTTTTCACTCTGATCACTACTCTTTGCTTCATTTCACCCTAACAAGTCATTCATTATCATGGAGTTGTTCTTCCAGAGCCTGAATCATTTATCTTTACCATGCCTTCTTGCCACTTAGTGACAAGGAGGGTAATTCCTGGCATATTTGCTGTTTTAGGAGGAAATACTTGTGGGACCATGTCAGCATTGTTATAATGTGGTGAATGAAATGTATTCTTAATGTTAGTTTCCTTAGCTAAGGTGTGGAGCTTTCAAATACCTTTACCTTTCTTCCCTAACATATGCAAAGTCTCAAAGAATACTTATCCAAAAAAAAGAATAGAAAAGAAAATGCTTGGAAAATCATGAGTTGAATACTTCCAGAGAAACCATCACTAAAGTGAATTTATTTCGGTCAGAAGGAAGTAAATCATTTGTAAATGATGCAAGATCATGTCTTTCAGATCCTAAAATGTACTTTTGTGTGTTCAATCAACAAAAGCAGAATATTTCCAAAAACTTGCCCAACCTGTTCTCTGACTTTTTAAAAGTTCAATCAGGGTTCAGAGATAAGTGCATCTGAAGTGGGCCTAAGGGTAAGTAATAAATTTTAACTAACAGAAGGGCTATCAGCAATTTAAAGGAAGCCTGGAAAAATGTCACATTTTCACTTTTTTTGGAAAACAATTTATTCATGGATGTGACATCTCCATGGAATCTCTGGAGGTCTAATATCTGTGTGGAATCTCTCATGAGATTGGACTCTAAAAATATCTGACCATATTTCTACAATCCAGGTCTTACAATAAGTACATCTTTGAGTACTTCCAAAATATATTTTGCCTCAGGATGCTGGCTCCTTAAATATGGATCAGTAATTTACCTTTCAAATAGCTCAAACAAGGAGAGAGAGAATGTCAAGGGCAAGTGGCCTCCACTTCACTCAAGGGCTTTTGCTTTCTTATTCCCCAGCCACCTATGTCAGTAGCCTTCACAATGTGGAACAGGCCTTCAGGTGCTCCTTACACAGCCTCTCATTCAGATTTTTTTCTTTGATTACTGTAATTATTATTACTGTAATTTTAATGCCAATTTTATAAATCCTAATAATCTTATTAGGCTTTAAAAATTTTGTATTATAGTTGATTTATAATATTCTGTCAATTTCTGCCACACAGCAAAGTGACCCAGGCCTACATCTATCTATCTATCTATCTACACACATATATATATATATATATTCTTTTTTAATATTACCCTGCATCATGTTCTATTCCAAGTGATCAAGTATAGTTCCCTTTGCTCATAAAGCAGAATATCCTTGCTTATCCATTCCAAATACATCTACTAAATACATCTACTGAGTTTGCATCTACTAACTCTGAACTCCCAGTCCCTCCTACTACCTCAGATTTAAGATGGATTAAGTTTCTAACAGTGTCTCCTTTAGGTTATTATAATATTAGCTATTATTTATTAGGTCCTTAGTATATGCCAAAACATATTTAAGCATTTCAACCACATTACTGTATTGAATTTGTATTGATTTTATTGATTGAATTTGTATTGCTACTTTGGAATCAATACTGTATTGATTCCAAAATAGCAACCTTCTGAGGTTAGGGTGATACCTCCATTTTATAGCTATTGTACCTGAGGTTCAGAAACATTAAATCACTTTCTCATGATAGAAAGTGGAAACAACTGGGATTTGTATCATCTGGCTGATTATAAATCCTGTGTCTTTGCCCATGAAACTACTATGAAATATGGTGTACAGGAAATCTTGTTATCCTTAGGTGAGAACACTTAGGTTGAAATCCCAGGTATTAGCTGTATAAATTTAACAACTCCCTTAATCATTTCCTCAGCTTACATTTCCCCAGTTATGAAATGAGGTTAATAATAACTTCCTTTTAACTAACAGCAATACTATAAAAATAAATTTTGAGATGGAAATATCTTATAAGCCATAAAGATGTATGCACGTGAAGACTATTCTAAAATTTGGACTTGCGCATACCAGATACAAGTAAATGTTTATTGAATTTAAATTTGATAGACTCTGTAGGGTAGACACAGCAACATTAAGCAAATTTTAAGTTATTATAGTAAACATAATTTCTATCATGGAAAATTAGGCGAATTAAATAACTTCATGGATAATGACTTGATAATATGAGCTATTATGGCTTGATGATTTCCTTAGTCAAGACTCCCACCCTCACTTGGTGGCAAGTAACAAAACTAGTTAATATGTACCAGAACACTGTGTTTCTTAAGACCCCTAAAGAAAGTGGTGCAGCGGGCCCTCAGGAAGACCAGAGAACAAGGAGGTAAAAACTGTTCAAAAATTGTTACTCTCTCTCCAATTCTTCTTTGTCTCTGCATGGCTGATTTATCCTTCTGTGTCATGTAAGACTAGTTATTTCTGCTTCGCCTTAGCACACATGGATCAAAAATGGAAACATCAACTATGTTTAATCTCCATTCAGGTTCAATTTTCTAAGGTAGTGTAACTAGCACCTCTGGATCCCAAGTTCAAATCTTTTAGGGAGAGAATCTGATTGGCCTAGCCTGGGTCATTATCTATTACAAGATTTCTTAACCTTCAGTAGTATTAACATTGTGAGATGAATAATTATTCTTTGTTTGGGAGAGAGGTAGATTTAGGCTCATTCCTTGCCGGTTGCAGGATGCTATTAAAACATTGTCTCCAATATCACAGTGAATGTATTTCATACAGTAATCTAATCTTACTTTAGAATCCTACTTAAAATTCTTGTCAAAACATTGCTGCCATAAAACATTGTTTCTATTAAATAAGTCAGTTTAGGTCTACACATTCATGCAACAGTATAACAAATTTCCACAATATCTAATATTTGTATGTTCAAATTTTTAATAATATTTTCTATGTGTCTTCTATGGTAAAAAAAGAAATACATTTCAAATAGCCACTACACATTTTTCCATTTATTATTTCAGCTGTTGTTATTACAGCAGGAAGAAAAGTCTACCATTTATATAGAGCATTTTGTTTTTTCTTTTTAAAGAAAACATTTATCCTAAAGATTAGTGATGTTCAGTGCTGGTTTAAGCATCATATGAATTTAAGAATGCTGAAAACATTGATATTTGTCTTTACCTTTTTATACTTTGTTTCTAAATGTCTTAACAGTGATGATCATCCCTCATAGTACTTTCATGGCTAAGACAATAAAAAATATACACTAAGGGCAAGATACATTGTGCTTTAATAGTGAATCTATATTCATAAATGACATAGTTTACATCTCTGTGCCTAGAACAGAGTGAGTACAAAGTACCCTTTTCCTTTCTTTATTCCTTCTCCAGTAAATGAACACTGATGTAACTATTTGGGCAAAGTACTGAGATATGCAGTTAATTTGAAATGCAGTTAATTGTCATTTTGCATAAATTTGGATTTCCTACTTCTTCTGATGAACAGACTCTGATGTCATAGTTAATATCAACAAATCTGTGTTGATATCATTAATCTAGAAACCACAAAGAAATATAAGAAGCAACTACACATTATATTTCTTGTTAAAGCAATGCAATTAGGCTGTTCACTTAGATAGAAGCAAATCTACCAGGAGGTAAAGGCTTGTTTTCATACCTCTGATAACCAGAAGTGTTAAAAACATCAATTATTAAATTTACTTGACCATGTCAAGCCCATGCTTTTTAACTTATGAACACTTACAAGTTTGGCAATGATTTTCTGTGGGTCCCCAGCATCGGCCAGTACAGGACTTATGGCAACGTCCACCTATAGAACAGGAAAAAGCACATGTACCTTATAATCATTCACTCTGACTAGGAGTTAACTCTTCAAAGGAAATATTCTTACTCCTTTATGAGGACTTTTATGTCAGACTAGAGTTTAAACATAGCTCATTTACTTAAGTAGCAAGACCTGAATGTTGAATACATATGAAGCTAAAATACAACCTCTTGATATTCAAAATCCCCTCATCAGTTTATAATGAAATACATAAATTTAAATTGTCTTAGATAGTCAAAAGTAAATATTTACTTGAAATGTTTCAAATTTTATTATTGACTATTTTTATTCTATGGATCTATTCTACTTGACATAAATTCAAAAGTTCATGGTTTACTGATATCAATAAATATTAAGAATAAATCAACATTTAAAAGAAAATTAAAGTTATAAAAAAGAGAATATATTACAATCGTGATAAACCATCAAAAAAGAGTTTATTACATAATTTATTTTTTTGATCAAAGGTATATCGTGTCTAAAAAAATTCATTGATGTATAACTAATGTACAATTATTATATGTTTCAGGTATACAGCACAATGACACACAATTTTTAAAGGTCATATTCCACTTATAGTTACAATAAAATATTGGTTATATTTCCAATAGAATGGAGGAGGTCATCAAGACGTTGTGGCTGCCCATAGACCTGTGAGCTGAATTAAACTGTTAGAAGCCCCTCAGTCCCCCCTGTCCTTGAAATGTATGTCCCTACAACTGTAACCATACTAGCAACCATTTCAAGCACATGGTCTTGAGAGAGAAAGGTGTTGTTGAGACCATCTGGACTGAATAAGTGACTGAACCCAGTTAATAACTCTATACCAAATTTAAGATTCTAGCAGGTGAGCACTAATATCCACTCATCTTTAGCTGCCTAAGACAAGTCTTATACATAAATTCTCTTGCTTATTACACCTGTCACCTACTAATCTGGAATGGTCTGCCTCTTTCTTTTGTCTCTCCTCGTCCTCTGTGTAGAGAGGCCAATTGCAAACCAACACCTTTAGATAATTTTTGAAGCATTTAAAACAGCTTGATTTTTTTTTAAGAAAACTCAATTTCAATTATTTAAAATCATCTGCTAAAATTTTTATTGATACTACCCTCATTTGCAAATACCAGCCTTTATCTCCTATAGTGTCATCCTCATTTTAAGGACTATACTACTATGGATATTTGCCTCAGAAATTCCCTACAAACTCAACAAAAAATATTAGCTAGAAGAAATCATGCATGACAACTTTCTTTGAAGCTTGCTTCAGAACTCCATTGGTTTACTCCACTTTTTTTGAATACACAAGTATGGAATGGGTTTCATTTTAGAAAAAAAAAAAAAAAGTGGATATGAAAATCTATCAGAGACAAGTTTTTCTCAAACACACTTCTTATTAAAACTTCTCTGTTAATTTTCTCATATAAATTGTGAATGACTATGTGCCTATTCAAGATGTTTACTTTTGTTTTAAAAATTTTTATTAACGTATTTACAATGTTGCTTCAATCTCTGCTGTACAGCAAAGTGACCCAGTCATAAATATATATACTTTTTTTTCATACTATATTCCATCATGTTCTAACCCAGGTGATTGGACATAGTTCTAATCCCATTACTTATTCCATTACTTATTCATTCTAAATGTAATAATTGGTGTCTACTACCCCAAACTCCTGGTCCATCCCACTCCCTCCCACCTCTCCCCGGCAAACACAAGTCTGTTCTCCATGTCTGTGATCTGTTTCTGTTTTGTAGATCGGATCATTCATGCCACATTTTAGCCTCTACATATAAATTTTCTACATATGATGTTTTCCTTTCTCTTTCTCACTTCATTTAGAATGAGAATCTCTACTTGTGTCCATGTGGCTGCTGCAAATGCCAAAAATATGGAATAGGGTTATATCAAATGCTTTCATCTTCTCTTTACCCACAGATTTTAACTCTTCCTTTTGGAAGTTCTTAAAATTTGGGCAGTATATTTTTTCTCTCTCTCTTTCCTCTCTTCTCATAAGACTGCTTGAGTGAACCTATATGTTATATGCTTTCACAAGGAACAGATTCCACAGACACGGTTTCTCAAACTGAACCTCAGACAATCCTAATGGTATACTTTTCTGCAAGTGAACGGTACTGTTTCCAAGTTAATATAACACTTAAGTGCAACCCCAGTCACCCTCTTAAAAAGTATCAGAATCCTGGGCACAATGGAGTTTATTTAAAGCAATTCTGTTTGTGAAGCACTGCTGCTGACATCACTAGTGTATAATATCCTGTCACTCTGCCATCTGTTTATTTAGATCCAAACACATTATAACTACATAATGCAAGCTCATTCTAGCTGACAGGAAAAGGACTCCATCTGGCCTGAACAATATAACTTTAATCAGTGATAATGATAATTATTATTGAAAACCTACTGGAGTTCTTTTGTATAAAGCTAATAAATCTTAATTGATTTATACCGCGGAAATTAGAAAGGACTGTGAGACAAAATGACAAGCAGTGAAAACTTTTTTTTCTGAGTACAAACTTTTCATGAGAAAGTAGCTAATGATAATGTATTTCTTTAGGTGTGTTAAAATCCTTTAAATTGACCCATTAAGTGGTCTGTTAATTGAAGATAATCTGAAGCAGAGGATGATCCACCATTTAATCTATGACTTCTCTAATTGTGTTTGGGCCTAATAAAACATTTAGCTTTATTTACTGTGGTCAAATAGCTGTTTTTAAAAAAATGACTAACATTAGATATTTTAACACTTTCAATGATGACTTTACTTGAATTACATATTTTTAAACTTCTTATTCTTGTAGTTTCACTTTATCATCTCAAGACCTACTCCCATATCTAATATAAAAAGAAATATTACTGGAAATTTTATGATTCTTGCCAGAGTATCATGACAAGAGCCACATAGCTAGGTAACGTGGAAGTTCCCAGGCCAGGGATTGAACCTGAGACACAACTGTGAACTGCACTGCAGCTGTGGCAACACTGGATCCTCTGGGGCTGGAACTCATGCCTCTGCAGGAACTGGACTGCTACAATCAGATTCTTAACCCACTGTGCCACACCAGGAATTCTGATATTAATGAATTAATGCCTTTGCTACACTTTTATGCCTGCAAGCTTGGTTTGATTCTTACAGACAATTGGGTACTGTCCTGTGATAGACAATTATGTCCATAGTTTAAAATCTATTTTTAACTTTTTCTTCGCAACATTTCTGCTACACAAAAGGGTTTCCCTAGAAATTATCTATCTAGAACTGGGAAAAAAAAAATCTACAGACATTTCTTCCTACTTTCCTTCCATTGATCTATACATAAGTATTTCTTGAGTACTGTCTGCATCTGTGTGTCAGAAACTATGTACGTATTAGAGTTAAACTGCAACAGGCATGGTTACTATTTTAGTAGAATTCAGAATTAATACAGCATTATCATGAAGGGAAAAAGTTTTGACTACTCTCTATATAAAGTTCACCCCTATAGATTTAAAGAAAGAAACCAATAAATCTGAATTTTCAACAGTTCTCTAGCTCAGGAAAGAAGCATGGGACAAAGCCAGGATGATCTGGACCAGTTCCAATGTAATGCCTGGTAGTTCTGAAGCTCACCACATTCCTTATTCATGATTTATCTATGTGACATCCAAAATGAGATCAGCCCAGAGTACTTCACTAGAGTGGATACACATGGCCTCTGAAGGGTTCCTTGGTTGTCTCCTAGCAGAAAGAGAAATACTTTAACTATCGCTCAATATCTTACTGGGAGCTTTCTTTCTGCCCTCTGTGCTCAAGTGTGCAGTATTTCAGGAGGTTTGATTTCATGAGACAAGGAGAATGTATATGTCAATAATATTTTAGTGTGAATAAGTTTTATAAACTACTTCTCTAGTAGCATTTTTTTTTTTGAGTTTATTTATTTATTTATTTACTTTGTCTTTCTAGGGACAAAATGGCTTATGGAGGTTCCCAGGCTAGGGGTCCAGTCAGAGCTACAGCTGCCAACCTATGCCAGAGTCACAGCAACACCAGATCCGAGTGGCATCTATGACCTATGCCACAGTTCACAGCAATGTTGGATCCTTAACTCACTGAGCAAGGCCAGGGATGGAACTGGCAACCTCATGGTTCCTAGTCAGATTTGTTTCTGCTGCGCCATGACAGGAACTCATAGCTTGTTTTTTAAGTGAGGACAGGAAAAAGAAGAATTAGTCAGATCTTAGCTTATGTCAATGGAAGAAAACTTAGAATACTGAGACTGCCAATGCTGTCCAAAGCTGCTTATTTCCATGTTTCCATCTATTACATCATTCTTTTCCAACGTTTAACGTGGTAATTGTTTAAAACTGTCTGAAAAACCATGCCACTTAAAAATAAGAATCTGAAATTTCCATTCAGCTTCATGATAGAGTAGTTATTTAAATTAATATTTCTACCTCCTGTCATTCTCACCCAAAGAAGTGAAATAGAAATTTAAACAAATATTTCTTTCACTTCAACTAATTTAAAAAAAAAATAAGTGCTGATTGCTTCACATTAGAATTATTTCAATTCACAGGCAATCACCTATGCTTTGACAGTACATAATTCATCATAGAAGTTTGCAAATATAGCTAGGTTCATTTTTTATGCTTGTCCCGCAGATGTTACTAAAAATGTATCTTTTGTATTATTTTTTTAGGAGCTAGAGTCCCTGAGCCACTTTGATAATTTTAAGTGTCATAAATTCATGCTAGAAATTTTGCTTGTTTGTGGGACTGCCTGACAGCAGAGATGGGATTTAATACATACCTCTGCACTGCTTTCTGCAAGTAATATGGCAGGACAGTTGAAGAGTTACAAAATATGAAGTCACTGGCAACCATAAAAGATTATATCTTCAAACTGCTTCTAGCTAAAGGTGATGCAGTTATATCCTTGGATTCTTCTTTCAGTTCTTTTAAAAACTGGCATTCTTAACCTCTTAACACTACATTTACTGGGGAAAGAATGAGGGAACAGTATCTTTTTCATGACCATATATTTCAAAAAAGGGAAGTGGAACATTTATTTAAAGTCTACACTAAAACAGTTCCTATTCTTGGCCAGAGGATAAAAAGATGAGTGCGTTGGTATTCTGCCCTCAAGGAGCTTTCAAGGAACGAGAAATAGGCAGAGATATAGGCCACTAATTATGATAATCATAATATTTGCTGAACTATTGACATTCATAAAGTGGAGAAAAAAACATTCGAAAAAGGCTCCTCAGAGGAGGTGGGCATTCCAGTCAGGCTTGAATGTCTCATTCACTCAGTGGAGAAACAGAGGGAAGAAGAGTTCCAGGCTAAATGATGAACCTAAGCAATGACACAGAGGTGCAGATGAGCTCAACTCTTTAGGGTCATAATGAAAGCTTTATGGACCCTTAAGAAATTTGCATAGAAAGAGCTGTTGAAGTGTGACTTGAAGTATCTTGAAAGTCTTGGCTGGAATTTATTCTGTATAGGTATTAGGGTGTTGTTCAAGATTTTTGAGCTTTGAAATGATATGGTTTAACCTGAAAGTAGAAGAGAGTTTCTGTGTATGTGTCCCGGAATTTAGTGCTAACACTTGAATAGCTTGTGAAAAGTAATGATTTTACAGTCTGGGATGAGGTACGGAAATCCATAGTTTTAAAAAGCAATCCCAGGGATTCTGATGACAATGTTTCCAAGACAACAAAGCATATATAAGAAAAAATGGTTTAGACAAAAACAGACTCTGAGACTTTGAAAACACACATATGGTTACCGAAGGGAACAAGTTGTGGTGGGGAATGGGGGGTGGAACTGGGGGTTTGGGATTGGTATATCCACACTATTGTATACAGAATTCATGGTCAATGAGGACCTGTTGTTTAGCACATGGAGCTCTACCCAATATTCTGTGATAACTTATATGGGAAAAGAATCCGAAAAAGAATGGAGATGTATATAACTGAATCGCTTTGTTATATAGCAGAGATTATCACAATTTTGTAAATCAACTATACTTCAGTAAAACTCTAAAACATGAATAAAACAAAAACCAAACCAAACCAAAAAAAAAAAAAAATGGTTTGGCATGGAATATTCCAAACTCTATTAATATCATGGCTATATTTTGTGACAATTAGATCTGATCAGATGCTTAGGTACCAAACACACAGACTTAAACAGTATAAAAATCTATTAGTTTCTCACTTCTCAGTGTTTACTCCTTGACATGTAAATATATTTTCATCCAGTTGCATTTACCTTCCCTCAAGAGTCCTAGAAAATACTTAGCTTTTATTTTCATATTCAAATTTTTATAAATCACCTTATGATAGTAAAGTCACAATATGATCCTAGGAAATGATATATTAGTAGGCTTTAATGATATTAATGTAATGTGGAATACCTCTGTTTTTAACAGATGTTAATACTCCCTTTGTACTTATCTGACAGTTCTCATTGTCATGTGTTTATTCATCCTCATATTTTCTGTAAATTGACTATACATTTTCTTCTAGTCTCATTCAATCTTTCCCATCTTGTCTATTATTTGAAAGTTAATTATTGAATGGAAACTTTAACTCTTATACACTGTGCTAATCAGAAAATAGAAAAGAGGAGCAGGTATTTTCACTAATTAGAGAGACAAAGTTAAAAATTAAATATTTATATGAGTGGAATTTTTCATCTAGCTGTAAATTAAATCAGGAGTTAGTAGTTTAAAATGTTTTAAGTAATCACTATCTTGAAAAAGAAAAAAAAAGTAATGTCAACTTCATTAAACTTAGTTTTTCCATAAGTAGCATCATGTTATTCATTCAAGCAATTTATAGCCAAAGGATTGAGAGAAGTGTACACACTCATGTGACCAAGATTAAGTTTGGATAGAAGGGTGAAATATATCAAGTTTAGTCCTCAGCACTTCTATCCACTCTTTTCTCAAAGGCTCAACAACTGATCTGTGACTGTCAGAGCACACATCTACCACATCAAATACACTTACAAATAGCTGATAGACTGACCAGTTCATTCTGTGGCACACTGAATTGTGCAAAGAATACGAAATTACTTATTCTACTTAGCAAATTTCCATTTTTTTCTGAGGCCTTCTGTAACACAAATCAATCCAGAGTAGATATGATAACAGCAGAAACTGCAAGTACAGATAGAAGGCTGGATAAGGTGGGGTGGAAAACCTACACAGGATTAATTTTTCTTTTCTTTCTTTCTTTTTGTTTGTTTGTTTGTTTGTTTAGGGTCATACTTCCTAGGGTCGAATCCGTGCTGTAGCTGCCAGCCTATACCACAGTCACAGCAAAGCAAGATCCAAGCCACGTCTGAGACTTACACCACAACTCACAGCAACACTTGATCCTTTAACTCAGTGAGCAAGGAAGGCCAAGGTTTGAATCTGCATCCTCATGGATACTAGTTGGGTAGATTACCACTGAGCCACAACAGGAACTCCGAGTTTCATTTTTCAAAACTTCTTAAGCCATACATAAAAGCAACCAGTTACTCCATTAGTATGTTGAGTTTAGATGTTTCTAACTATAGATTCAACTAGGCGGGCCAGTTCTACACAAATTTCAGTGTCAACAAGAAATGTGATGATAACCTATTTAGAGCTTAAGATTGTTACATATTATTTCCATCCATGCCTTCATGGGATCATAAGTGTGACTGATACTTGGAAGTAATCTAATACATATTATGTCAAAATGAATAGACACTAACATACTAAAGGAATTTTATTTGTCATTGGATATAAAGATCTGATACACTGCTGTCTATGATATTACTATTCAGTACATTTCTATACTTTCTCCAGTGTGTCTTTAAACTCCTGTAGCCTACTATAACTAACAGAGACAAACTTTAAAGAGAACAATAGCAAAAGAGCCAAATGCTTTTGGAAAAGTCATACTAATAATAACACAAGATGATTCAAACTGGAAGCTTTCATATTAGATACTGTCAAACATTTCTTTTAAATCAAGCAATTAGAAAGCATTAATTATCACTGTTCATAGCTGTGAGCACAGAGTAGAATATAGAAATTCCACCTACTGAGGAACAGATTTAGTTCTAATCAATGTCAAATGTATTTCCAAACAATAAATAAGAGGTCTGAATAAATTGTGGAAACTTACAACCAGACTTATATAGATGTATCTGCTGTTTGCAATTGGCAACAGTAATATGAAGAGGTAGGTTTATGAGCACTTATCATGAACCAGCCAGAGCCATCAGAAACATCCCAGAGCATCTTTCAGAGTAGAGTCTACCTAGATGATACTCCCTTGAAGGTTGGTAGTGCGCAACCTATTCAGCCTTATGTGGTGGCCACTTCAGAAATATGCTAAGAATTTCATATATATTAACTCAAGTCAAACCTCATATAACCCTAATAGACAAGACACTGTCCAAAATGTATATGTCCATCTCAGATCATGCACCCAACTGTTTATAAAAGACTTATACCTGGATGATTTCTAAGCATTTAAATATTTACATATCTGAAATTTATTTTCAAATGATCTTCCCACACCACTAAAAAATTATTCCTATAAAGCCTTCCCCACCTCAGTCAAGGGCAGCACAATCTTTCCAGAAGCTCATGTTTAAATTCAGTCTCATCAACTTTTTTTCTCTCACATCCCAGATCCGAAATCATTAGCCTACCCAGGTAACCCTAAATGTCTAGTGCCAGTCATTTCCAACCACCCACACCGCTAACCATTACCACCTTTTGCTTATGTTAATGCAATAATCTTCTGACTGGTATCCTAGTTTCCACCCTGGATCCCTTACAGTTTCTTCTCAATGTATTAGCCAGTGTGGTGTTCTTAGTCAGACCAAGACAAATGCCAATAACTTCCCATCTCATTTAAAGTACAATCTAAAGACCATTCCTTCCAAGGCCCTGGAATATTTAGTTCTCTCCTCCATGCATCCATAGCCTTACTTCCACTATTTCTCTCCCGGATCACTCTTCTCAATCTGATTCTTGCTATTTCTAGGTCATACAAAGTGGTTTATCCACTTAGGGTCCTTCTGCTTTTCCTCCCTGGACCTCTGTTTCTCTGATAAATTGTAGTCAAATGGTTCAATTGTTTACCTGCTTTTCTTAGATGCCACTTCTTGGTAAAGTCTTCTCTTACCCACACTATTCCAGATGGATTTGCTAGATTTTACTTCTAAGACATGTTCAAATTAGAGATGTTATAAAATGCAGAAAAAATATAAACGAAGAAATAAATATCATTCATAAACTTCACATTTTTGGTATTTTTTATTTTTTGAAATATAGATATATATTTTAAATTAATACTTTACGGAGTTTTGTAACCTGCTATTTTCTTTTTATATTTAATCCCATATATTTTCAATTGATATTAAGTAAATGTTATGTTTTGATGGATTTATCCCCCATCATACAGATATGCTATAATTCAATTAACCTTTTTGCTTTATGGAATTTAGGAGATGTAGGTGATTAATACATATTTTTATATGAAATTATATATTAATAAAATGTTACTAATTTCATGTCATATTTAAATAAGATTTATAGCTTATGGAGGGATGATTTTGAAATCATAAAGAACTTGATGATGTCTTTCTTTATATACTTCTGGAAAATACTGATGGGAACTGGTAAAGTTGTGTGGATTTTCAGATAACTGGCATATGTATCAGAACATTTGATAAAAGGATGAATGTCCTGGCAAGGCCTAGATAGATGTTCTGTCACTGTGTCAAATGCCTCTGTGCATATGTATCATAGTTGACCTCTTGAACACTAAATTGGATAAAACAACGAAATATGCTTATAAATTCTGAAAATGATGGACAGAGAACGACTGCTCATACACAGGACAAGAGTTCAAATTTTAAAAGTGCTTGGCAGGTAAAATTAGCCAAAGGTAAAAACGAGAAATTTAAGAGGATCAATGTGAATTCCTGCATTTATGGTTCTAAATCAGTATTTCATGGGACTATCAACAGATATATATACACATACACAGACGTGATCTGGCATGTGGTGAGAATTTTACTTCTCGCCCTGTTATTGCCCGTGTCATCCCTCAGTCAGGTAAGTCAACTCCTCCATGTTTGTTATTTTTAAAAAAATTATGGGAGTTCGCATTGTGGCGCAGCAGAAACGAATCCAACTAGGAACCATAAGGATGAAGGTGCAATCCTTGGCCTCAATCAGTGGGTTATGGATCTGGTGTTGCCATGAGCTGTGGTGTAGATCACAGATGGGGCTCAGATCTGGTGTTGCTGTGGCTGTGGCATAGGCCAGCAGCTGTAGCTCCAATTTGACCCCTAGCCTGGGAACCAACATATGCTGTAGTTGCAGCCCTGAAAAGCAATAAATAAATAAATAAATAAATAAATAAATAAATCTGGGGAAGACGGATCAAGATGGTAGAGGAGTAAGACGTGGCCCTCACCATCTCCCATGAACACATATAAAAGCACATCTATATGTAGAATGATTTCCACAGAACATCTATTGAACACTGGGAGAACTTAAACCTCCAAAAAGGGCAAGAAACCCTCTGTATAACTGTGTAGAACAAAAGAGAGGAAAAAAAAGAGAGAGAGAGAAGGAGAAAAGGAATCAGGATGGGACTAGCATTCCTGAGAGAGAGATTTGAAAGATAAAAGGAACCCATACCCTGGGAAGCCACCTAACCAAAGGGGAGATCAGCCAAGATGGAGGAAGCTCAAAGTTGCTGAGAATAGCACAGCAGCTGGACTAAGGAGGGCAAAGCACAGTGAGAGAGGCACAGGTCATCCAAACCACTGCCCTGGACACCACACCCCAAGATATTCAGGCAGGGGCTGGGCACTAATACTCAGGCTCCAGAGGTCAGTTCCAGGGAGAGAACTAGGGTTGGCTGTGTGGGGACAACCTGAGGGGCTAGGGAGTGGAATAGCATAGGCAAGGAACCTGGAAGGAGGTCTGGGACCATAGAAGAAGCAAGACACCATTGTTGGGGAGAGTGAGAGAAGAGGAGGAGGGGTGGACCGCCATAGGAATCTCCCTGTGAATGCTCAGGCTCTCAGAGGGTGGAGCACCTCTGCTCAGGCTACGGTTAGTGAGAGGCCATTTGGTCAGGCTATGGAGACTGGGCACTACCTGTGCAGGCTATGGGTGGCTGGGCACTTCTGGTATGGTCTAAGGGCAGCGGGAGGCTAAGCATGAAGTGGTGCCTTTTGCATGATCTACAGGCAGCAGGGAAAAATCACAGCAGTCATCTTAGAAACTAGAGGGAGGCATGGCCTGCCACCACTAGGGGGTCTGTGAACAGGCTCTACCTGCAGCCCCAGTCACCTCAGATGTTGGCAAAAAAGAGGGCACTGTAACAAAGCACCACCCATTGTTGCTCTCACACCTCTGGGAAAATACCAGCCCTGCTGCTGCCACTGCCAAAGGCTCAGTAGAAAATTAGACTTTATTGACATTTTCAGGACATTACATCCAAAAATAACAGAGTACACATTCTTTTCAAGTGCACATGGAACATTCACAAGGATTGAACACATACTGCAATACAAAACTAACATCAACAAATATAAGAGTATAGAAATTATTTCAAGTATCTTCTCTAAACACAATGGCATGAATCTAGAAATCAACCACAGGAAAGAAATGAGAAAAAAAGACTACATGGAGACTAAAAAACATGGTACTCAAAAACCAATGGGTCAATGAGGAAATCAAAAAGGAATTAAAAAATACCTCGACACATATGATATTAAAGACACAACCATTCAAAAATCTATGGGATGCCACAAAAGCAGTACTTAGAGAGAAATTCATAGTGATATAGGCCTTCCTAAAAAAAGAAGAAAAATCTCAAATCGACAACTTAACCCACCACCTAAATGAATTAGAAAAAGAAGAACAAACAAAATCTAAAGTCAGTAAAAGGAAGGAAATCATAAAGATAGGAGAGGAAATCAATAAAATAGAAATTAAAAAAACAATAGAAAAAAATAAGTAAAACCAAAAGCTTGTTCTTTGAAAAGGTAAAAAATATTGACAAACCTCTGGTCAGACTCACCAAGAAGAGGAAAGGAAAAAAACGAAGTAAGCAAAATAATAAATGAAAAAGGAGAAATCACAATGGATACTGCACGAATACAAAAAACCATAAGAGAATACTATGAACAATTATATGCCAACACATTTTATAACCTAGAAGAAATATCTAGAGACTTACAGCCTGCCAAAACTGAATCAAGAAGAACTAGATCAACTGAAGGGACCAATCACTAGAAATGAAACTGAATGTGTAACAAAAATACTCCCGACAAACAAAAGTCCAGGACAAGATGGCTTCACAGGGGAACTCTACCCAACATACAAAGAGGAACTTATTCCCATCCTCCTTAAACTTTTCCAAAATGTTGAAGAAAAAGGAACACTCCCAAAGACATTCTATGAAGCCACCATCACCCTAATAGCAAAACCAAAGATACTACCAAAAAAGAAAATAATGAGCCATTATCTTTAATGAATATAGATGCAAAAATTCTCAATAAAATTTTAGCCAACCTAATCAAACAACACATAAAAAAGATCATACACCATAAGCAAGGGGGATTCATCCCAGGTTCACAAAGATAGTTCAACATATGCAAATCAATCAGCATCATACATTACATTAACAAAAGAAAAGTCAAAAGCCACATGATCATCTCAATAGATGCAGAAAAAGCATTTGACAAAGTCCAACATCCATTCATGATCAGAACTCTTACCAAAGTGGGTATAGAGGGAATATACCTTAATGTAATAAAAGCCATTTCTGAGAAACCCAGCCAGTGGAGAGAAGCTGAAAGCATTCCTGCTAAAATCTGGAACAAGACAATGATGCCCACTCTCACCACTGCTATTCAACATAGTACTGGAAGTCCTAGCCACAGCAATCAGACAAACAAAAGAAATAAAAGATATCCAAATTGGAAGAGAAGAGGTAAAACTGTCACTGTATTCAGAAGACATGATACTGTATACAGAAAGCCCTAAGGACTCAACACAAAAACTACTCAAACTGGACAACGAATTTAGCAAAGTTGCAGGATATAAGATTAACATTCAGAAATCGGTTGCATTTCTGTACACTAACAATGAAATATTAGAAAAGGAATACAAAAATAGAGTACCTTTTAAAATCACACCACAAAAAATTAAATACCTGGGAATAAACCTGACCAAGGAGGTGAAAGACTTATATGCTGAGAAATATAAAAAATTAATCAAGGAAATTAAAGAGGATTCAAAGGAATGGAAAGATATTTTGTGCTCCTGGGTTGGAAAAATTAATATCATAAAAATGGCCATACTATCCAAACTAATCTACAGATTCAATGCAATCCCTATCAAATTACCCATGACATTTTCCACAGAACTAGAAAATGCAATCCAAAAATTTATATGGAACCATAAAAGACCCAGAATTGCCAAAGAAATACTAACGAACAAAAACCAAGCAGGAGGCATAACTCTCCCAGACTTCAGGAAATATTACAGAGCCACAGTAATCAAGACAGTGTGGTATTGGTACCAAAACAGACATACAGACCAGTGGAACAGAATAGAGAAACCAGAAATAAACCCAGATACCTATGGTCAATTAATCTTTGACAAAGGAGGCAAGAATATAGAATGGGAAGAAAAACAAGTGGTGCTGGGAAAACTAGACAGCCACATGTAAATCAGTGAAACTGGAACGCACCCTCACACCATGCACAAAAATAAACTCAAAATGGCTGAAAGACTTAAATATAAGAAAAGACATCATCAAACTCCTAGAAGAAACATAGGCAAAACATTCTCTGATATCAACCTTACAAATGTTTTCTCAGGTCAGTCTCTCAAAGCAACAGAAATAAAAGCAAAAATAAACCAATGGGACCTAATCAAACTGACAAGCTTTTGCATGGCAAAGGAAATCATAAAAGACAACAAAAATACAACTTCCAGAATGGGAGAAAATAATTTCAAACGATGCAACTAACAAGGGCTTAATCTCTAAAATATACAAAAAATGTATACAACTCAACAGCAAAAAAGCCAACAACCCAATTGAAAAATGGGAAAAGACCTGCCTAGCCATTTCTCTAAAGATATACAGATGGCCAACAAGTACATGAAAAAATGCTCAACATCACTGGTTATTAGAGAAATGCAAACTAAGACTACCACAAGATACCACTTCACACCAGTCAGAATGGCCATCATTAATAAGTCCACAAATAACAAACGCTGGAGGGGGTGTAGAGAAAAGGGAACTCTCCTGTGCCATTGGTGGGAACAGAAGTTGGTACAATCACTATGGTAAAGAGTAAGGAAGTACCTCAGAAAACTAAATATAGAACTACAGTATGACCCAGTGATTTCTCTCTTGGGCATATATCCAGACAAAACTGTCTTTAAAAGAGATATGCACCCACATGTTCATTGCAGCACTATTCACAACAGCCAAGACATGGAAACAACCTAAACGTCCATCAGCATGATTGGATTAAGAAGATATGGTATACATATACACAATAGAATACTACTCAGCTATAAAAATCAACAAAAATAATGTCATTTGCAGCAACATGGATGGAACTAGACACTCTCATACTAAGTGAAGTAAGTCAGAAAGAGAATGATTTATTTATTTATTTTTATTTTTGTGCTTTTTGTATTTTTCAGGCCACATCTGTGGCCTATGGGGGTTCCCAGGCTAGGGATCCAATTGGAGCTGTAGCCCCTGGCCTATGCCACAGCAACACCAGGATCCGAGCCACGTCTGTAATCTATACCACAGCTCATGGTAACGCCAGATCCGTAACCCGCGAAGAGAGGCAAGGGATCAAACCCATGTCCTCATGGGTGCTAGTGGGGTTTGTTAAGCACTAAGCCACAATAGGAACTACAAGAAATTCTGTATTTAAGTGTTCATCTTGTACATGAAGGCTTAAACTGTGTTCCATAGTCCAATCAATACATCATCGTCCACATCAACCTCACCACATCATCTACCATTTATTAAGCACTTTCTATACTCTCACTAGTAAATTAAGTGCTTAATATATAGTATTTCATTTAACTTACACATTGTAAGTATTATTTGCTCTATTTATAAGTTTAAAAAAAAAGCAATAATTTAAGTGGAAGAAGAGAATAATTCCTTTAGAGTATATCAGCACTTTTTAATACATAGAATGTTTGTCAAAAATTTTTGTTCTTGGAGTTCCCGTCGTGGCTCAGTGGTTAATGAATCTGACTAGGAACCATGAGGTTGTGGGTTCGATCCCTGGCCTTGCTAAGTGGGTTAAGGATCCGGCGTTGCTGTGAGCTGTGGTGTAGTTCGCAGATGCGCCTCACGCAGCTTGGATCCCGCGTTGCTGTGGCTCTGGCATAGGCCAGTGGCTACAGCTCTGATTCGACCCCTAGCCTGGAAACCTCCATATGCTGCTGGAACAGCCCCAGAAATGGCAAAAAGACAAGAAAAAAAGAAGTTTTTGTTCTTGCCCATTTTTTAAATTAATTGACATTTACTTTGATTCTATTATTTGTTTATTAAAATTCAACTGTAAATGGGGCTAAAATAAGTGTCTATGAAATATAAACACATTTTAGAAATTGGCAGTTGTAATTATAATAGGAAATTATAGCCTGTGGTTAGAAAAGGTAAAAAATACTCAAAAATATTATTTTCATAAATACTATTGCATACACAATTTACAATACTGCCATTTACTGATTTAAGTGATCATATTTATGTTGTTAAATGCAGAAAACATAGGCCTTGAAATCACTTTAATCTGCTTTCAGTTTTTGTTATTCACAATTGATGGAACCTTAGGCAACAAACTGTACATAAGAGGTGACTTCCTTCATTTATAAAATTAGATGATGATACTTCCTATTTATGTTAGGAGTAATTAAGTGGAATAACCTATGTAAAGTATGTGGCATGTTATAAGCATTAGTCAATGATAAGTCCCTTTTTCTTCCCTCACTATGTTGTATATAAAGTACGCAGAATGACAAAGAGAGACAAAGAGGTGGAGACAGCAGAGGTGATATGATGGACAATTGAAGTTATCCGGAGACAGATGTGTTTATGCAGACAGAGTTGAAATGATCGGTAAGGTACAACAGTCAAATTACAGGAAAGGGGATGGGGTGTGACATCTTAGGAATTTTGACAGGTTTGGCAGACAGGAACAGAGAGTTTCAGAGGTCTCTGCATGCTTCTGCAAAGTTTGAGTAGCCAGAGTCTCTGCAGGAATGTTACAAATAACCCAATCCAGGGAAATCTCACTCTGCTACTGGAATATCACATTCTTGAATATTTCAGATTAGTTACATGAAGGCAGGAAGAGGGGGCAGAGAATATTTCAAGACACATGACAAAAAGAAAGAGAAACCCATGGTAGCATGATACTTTGGATTACTGCAGAGTTGGATGTCATTAATGCTGGGGTCTTTGCCCATTCTATAACGCTCATATGTGAGTTTGCTAGGCAGGAGTGTTAATGCATCCCTGGGGAACCATAATCATCCATATGTTCAGTTTGAAAATGGTGTCACATTTGAAAAGCATAGTTCAACAGCCAAAATTCACATGGAAGAACTTTACTCCTCTCAAAAAGCATTATATGGGATCTAAAGCATTGCCCATGGCAACAATTCTAAGTCTGTTTTCAATTTTCACTCTCTGAAGTCTCTCATTCACTACAGCCCCATCTCCCAAGCTCCTTCTCTCTCTCCTCTTGCCTTCTCCCATCACCAAACTTTCAACTCTCCCCCATGGTATGTATCATTATGTCATTGATTGACTTAGCCAGTCTCCCTAAATACTTTTTATTCCATCCAGCTCTCTGGTTAAATGATTCTCTGTTCATTTCTAAAAATTACACATTGTACTTATATCCTAAGTATGCAATGCAACATTCCAGGAAGACTTTGTGTGTGTGTGTGTGTGTGTGTGTGTGTGTGTGTGTGTGTCTCAAAGTGTGAGGGACTGTTTGGTCTACTGCACTGGAAAGATCAGGCTGGCAGGCACAGAATGTTTGAGCAGGTAGAAAAGGAAGACCTCAAACAGTCCCACATTTGTCATTTTTATCCTGTCAGAGTAGACATTACTTGAGAAGCAAAGCACTGGTACTATTTCACCATGAGCACTATGAAATTACCAATATGTACATGTGGCATGGTCTCTAAGAGCAGACTGTTTTAATCTGGCTTCTACTTGACAGCTCCAAGAACATCTATGAATTAGCAAGAAATAGGTATTATCATGAGAAAACTGAAATGGATAAAATTATTACAAGCTCCATAAGGGAAGAAACAATTTCTTTTCCACAGTTCCTAACAGTACTCAAAACGCGGTGGGCTACCCAGATCAAATAACTCAACCTTTTCTTTACTAAGAGAACAATATCTTCACACTATAGTGATAACCCAGCTTCTTCCACCCTGAGTAAATTTTGAAAGGTTTTATAATGTCTGTGGTTTGAGACTTTATAATTATGGCCAGGGCCATTAATCTTGCAGCCTCCCTTTTTTTTCTTATATCTGAGATTGAGACTTAGGTTTTGTTATAGATTGCTAGCCTATAGCAATCAGTTGAGAAGATGAGACATCACTGAGGCAGATAACAAAGAAAAATGGGTAGCAAATTGGGAAAAAATTAGGTAGATCCATGGTGCTATATTAAACAAACTCTTTGGAGGTATAACAGCCAAAGTCTCATCATATGTTCCTGTCATTCTTTCATCTGTCAAAGGGACTTGGCTGTTTTTATACACATATATATTTTCCTCCCCCAAGTCTTCACACTCAAAATCAAAACAACCACGTTAACAAATAGGCCATTTCTAAAATGCCACTGTAAGCCTAAGGAATGAAAATGTGATTTTAAAATTGATGAAGGTTATAAGAAAGTGACCCAAAAGGCATTATAGTAAGTAATAAGCCTAAAATGTCCTGGTGTAAAATGTTTTCATTAATTTTCCTTTGAAGTTCACACGCAAGAACTACAATTGAAGATTAATGGGTTTATAATATATTTTAAAAATAGGATTCCATCAACAAGATATTTCAATGGAGTTTCTTGTTAATGCACTACCAGATAGATCTGGAAATTGTTATTATTTACAGAAAAAAAAAAGAAAATGATTTGCAAACTACTGCAAACATATCTATTTTTTTTCTTTGCAAAGTCCTTATCAGCTAGCATATTAAAGAGTTAGTCATAGTTTAGCTATTATGCAATTTTATTATGCATCAGGCATTGTTCTAAGCTACTTATTTCTCATGCCACGCTTAGAAGGAAAATACTTCAAATGAGGGAGCTGAGGCCTGAGAGGTTTAAAAACTTGCCCAAAAACATACAGGAAGTGGTAGGCCTGAAACAGGCCTGAGATTGGAGCACAGAAATATAGGTTCCAGATTATCCATTATCAACCAATATAATCAAGAATCTAGTTTATGTTAATAGGTACAAGAATGGAATAGTCATGTATGACAAAGGAGGGCAGAGTGTACAAAACAGATTAAAACACATATGAGAAAACAAACTTTAACTATGTCTTAACTATGTCTGTTAAGTAGTCTGTTTTTTGTTTGTATTTTTTTGTTTTTTAATAGGATTAGAACCAAAAGAGGAAGTTCACTGGATTTTTAGGAGGCCAAGAAACCATTAGGCAAGGGTGTTGATTGAGATCATTAACACACACTTATTTAAAGTCACCTAAGGAAAGGTTTGCATGGCGTTAAAAGATGATTTGGTGTCAGTTGCTAAAAACATTGAGGAATGAGCAGTATTTAGCAGATGACCTCAGTGACGAGGGTGGAAGGTACCACAGAAGAAGGTGAAGTACATTAAAAATGATGTCCTTCCCCATCTCACTTTCCATCACGACAGAATCATGGGAATATTTATTATAAATGGTGATGAGAAGCTAAGGGAAAGCTGAACACAATCCCCAGCTTTAGGATAACTAACATTTATTGAGCGTTTACTATGTGGTAGGCATTGTTTTAAACATTTTCATTTATTATCTCAATTAATTCTCATGTGAGCAAAATGAAGGATAAAGGAGCTAAGTAAGTGTGCTTCTGAAGAAATTATAAATAAACTCTTGGAGTTAAGATTCAAACTCATGAAGAAACCCAGAGCTTGAGCTCAGTCTACTCTTTGAAGCAAAGAAGTAGAAGAATAATTATACAAAGAGAATGAAGAAGCAGGGGGCTTTGGTCTGAAATAGGATTAGGTAAAAATTTTAGTAGGTAGGAAAAGGAGAGGGAGAGAAAGAACAATAATATCTAATTTTTCTCTCTCTATAATTTACCATTCAAATATTTTTAAAGTTAACTTTTGCTCTAAATTAAGTTACCATTGATGAAGAATTTTTTTTTCCTTGTCTCAGATAAAATGTTTGGGCCTACTGTATGAATTAATATAAATAATTTATTATTTCATAAGAATGTTACAAAACTGCATGCTATCAATTTCTTTCTCTGGCAACATGCAGACCTCTGTCAATCACACAACTGTAAGGACCCTTAGATATTCATTCAATGATTTCACTAAAAACACACAGCAAATTTTTTCAATAAAATGTTTGATATTTAAAAGTACGTAACTAAATAAAATGTTGACCTGCCAACATTTTACTGTCTCAATTTTATCATTGCATTTTTTTCTAGTAAAGCAAATTTCTTTCTTTTGAAAAATGCATTTTGGCACACAATAACTAGTGATACCTAATTATTAACAAAGTAACTAGTACTTGGGCATATAGGTCACTCTTTTAATGGGATATTCTACTTCTTGACTATAGAGTTTTAACTGATTCTACAGAAAATATTTTTGAAAAATCTACACAGGTCAAAATCTTAGTTTAATACAGTGTGAGGAGATAAGAGGGAAAAAAAGTGGCTGAGCAGGACACCTAATTTTGAGATGACTTTTTCTTTATACATTTTTTAATCATTTTTTTTTCTTTTATACATTTCTCTTACACTTAAAGGAGAATTTTAAGAGAAATGTCACTGCATAATTTCCTTTACATTTTTTTCTTCCCTGCTTTGAAAGAGCACCTACAATTGCCAAAAGAATCACCTCTAAATAGAACATAATTTGTTCTTGCTAGGCAGAAAAGAATTAAATAAAAGTTGCATAGGGCTGCCTGTGACAATCTAGGCTTGAAAGATTGCTAAGTGGGTTAGCAGCTTGATCTCCTTATTCATCTTTCCCCAGCTCCCTGTAGGGATGCCAGCCTCCCTGCCCCAACCCTCCAATGTACCAGCAGCCTCTCCCCTACTTCTGCACCAAAATTCAAAATAAAAGTGGCATAGTGAGGGGGAGCCAATAGAAGAGAGAAGGAACATCTAATACATCTTCCTTGCCATTGTTATGGAAGCTGAAACCTGAATACATCATTTTCATTTTCTTAGCTTTCTCTAAGTATTGAGAAATTAGAGAAGAGTAAGAAAATGTAAGCTTTTTAAATTCTACTTAACTGTGCAATTGAGTTTCACGAAACTGCTTACATTGATAAAGGGGAATAAACATGAATGGTAAGGGAATCTATGAATGACAGCTGCAGAACAGGATAAAAACATATGCATAATCACTTTTAACCTACTATAGAGTAAACAAATTAGAGAAAAAATAGAAGAGGGTAATACTGAATGGATTCAGTACAATTTTCATTCAATCTTACATTGTTACCAATATACAAACAGGGTTTTATGTTTTTAAAAAATCAAATAAAATTGGGTTGTGATGATGATGGTTGTACAACTATAAATATAATACAAATTCATTGAATTGCTAAAAATAAGATAAACTGAGGGCAAAAACAAAACAAAAAATCAACTCTAGTATAATCTGTAAATCTCTTTTGCGTTAATAAAGTACTTGATATTTAAATCCATCTAAAATTTTATTTGGTTTGCATAAGTCTCTTAAACTTTGTGAAAATTTATGTTGGTTTTTATCAACCTAGCATTTCAACCCCTACACCTAATTCGTCCAGACTTAGACTTATTTGTAAATCCTCTTATAGCAGGACGACTCACAACTTTATATAGGGGTACTTTTTTTCAGTTGTGGGAAAAAAATGGAATGAAAAAATGAGGAAGATCACCAGACGTCTCTTACCGATAGTCCCTTTACATTATTAAATTACTGTTCTTTGCATTATATTTTTAAATATCTTTACTGTGGGAAAATATGCACAACATAAAATTTACTATCTTAACTGTTTTTATGTATACAGATAAGTAAATCTGTATATTTATATTGTTGTAAATGCATGCATATTGTTGTGCAACGATCACCACCCTCCATCCCCATAACTCTTTTCATCTTTAAAACTAAAACAATGTACTCATTAAATAATAACTCCTGAAGTAAGTCAGAAAGACCAATACCATATGACATTACTTATACGTGGAATCTAAAATATGGCACAAATGAACTTAGCTCCAAAACAAAAACAGACCCACATAAATGGAGAATAGACTGATAGTTCCCAAGCGGCACGGGGCGGGGAGGAGTGGGATGGTCTGGGAGTTTGGGGTTAGTAGATAAAAACAATTACATTTAGAATGGATAAACAGGGCAAAGCAAGATGGAGAAGGAGTAAGAGGTCACACTCACCTTCTCCCACAAACACATAAAAAAAAACACATCTACATGAAAAGCAACTGACACAGAACATCAACTGAATGCTGGTAGAAGAACTTAATCCTCCAAAAAGGGCAAGAAACATAACTGGGTAGAACAAAAGAAAAAAAAAGAGAGAGAGAGAGAGAAAAGGAATCAGGATTGGACCAGCATTCCTGAGAGGGAGCTGTGAAGGAGAAAAGGAACCCACATCCTGGGAAGCCACCTAACTGATGGAAAGATCAGCAGAGAAAAGCATAGCAACTGAACTGAGAATGGCAAAGCAGAATGAGAGACGCACAGATCATCTGAACCACCTGCCTGCACACCAGAGCCTTTGAGGGTCTGGGGGGTGCTGGGTGCTGAGACTTAGGCTCTGGAGGTCAGTTCCCTTAGAGGACTGGGGTTGGTGATGTGGAGATAGCCTAAGGGGCTAAGGTGCAGTGCGCCATGGGTGGGGAGGGGAATGCCACGGCAGAGGGAACCTGGAAGAAGGTTCGGATCCACAGGAGAGGCAAGGTGCCATTGTTGGGGATGGCAAGAGGAGGAAGGGTGGAGCACCATAGGAAACTCCCTGCACCAGAGCATGTGATTGCCTGTGGGCTCCCAGAGGGCAAGGTGTCTCTGGTGTAGACCAAAAGCATCGAGAAGCCACTTGCTAGTCTACAGGGGACCCGGCAGCTCTGGCGCAGACTGCACACCATGAGAAGCTGTGTACTAGTCTACAGGGGACCAGGAGGCTCTGGCACAGGCTGCGGGTGGTGAGAAGCCTCTTGCTCATTTATGGGAGATTGGGTGCTTCTTGTGCAGGCTTCCAGTGTCCAGGCACCTCTTGTGTGGGCTAAAGGCATCAGGGGGCCTAGTGCAATGTGGTGCCTACCAAGCACCATGTGCTGTTGCTCTCCCTCCCCTGGGAACACACCCACCTTGCAGGTGCCACTGCCAAATGCTCTGGGCAGAGACCAGACACTCGATCATTGTCCCTTCCCAAGACCTTAAAACTAGGAGCAGCTGGTGCAGCACCTCCTGCCTGGGCTAAGTGGGACAGGGTGCTTCTTGTGTGATCTTCAGGTGGCAGGGGAAAACACTGCTGTTATCCCTGACTCCAGAGGTGGACATGGCCTACCACTACTGGGAATACCTGAACAAAAAACACTTGCATCCCCACCCACTTCAGAGGGCACCACAGAGAAGGATATTGTGACGAAACACTACCTCTTGTTGCTCTCACTCCCCTGGGAGCACATCTACCCTGCTGCTGGCACTGCCAAATGTTCTGGGCAGTGCCCAGATGATTGATCACTGTCCCTTCCCAGGAACCTGCAACTAGAAGTAGCTTGTGCAGCACATCCTGAGGGCGATAAGCAGGACGAGGGGCTTCTTGCATGGTCTACAGGAGGTGGGGGCAAACCACCACAGTTATCTCCGGACCCAGAGGTGGGAATGAACTGCTACCACTAGGGGTCCCTGAATAGGAACCACTTACAGTTCCAATCACCTCAGAGGGCATTGCAATAGAACACTAGCTGTTGTTGCTCTCACTCCCCTGGGAACGCATGTACCCTGCTGCTACTACTGCCAGATGCTCTGGTCACCTTTGGTCACCTTGTAGATCTGCCTAGTGCTCATTACCACTTCCCAGGGCCCTGCAACAAGGAATAGCCTGTGCCACCTTCCTGCAGGTCCTTGTTGCTGTTGAGAGCCCAGCAAACAGGTACTGTCTTCTGGCCCTACCCATTGCATACTTCTCACTGAAAACACACTAAGCATCCTGAGGATAACAGCCTGCTCCCACTGAAGAAAGATACAGCAAATATTCAAACTCCCACACCAAAAATAAATAGTACCCCCCCAAAAAAAATACAAAGGGGTGCTTTGGCATAGAAGTAGCCAGAAATAGAAGAAATCAGAATGGAACTAGCATTCCTGAGATGGAACTGCGAAGTAGAAAAGGAACCCACATCCTGGGAAGCCACCTAACTGATGGAAAGATCAGCAGAGAAAAACATAAGCAAGATGAATAAGCTTAGAAACCATCCCCAGTTAAAGGAACAAGAGAATTCACCTAAAGCAGTCAAAAATGAAACAGACCTCTGAAGTCTGACAAACATTGAGTTCAAAAGGGAGATAGTGAAAATACTGAAGGAATTAAGGCTGAATATCAAGGAATTAAAAGCAGATACAAACAGCAATGCAGATTCCCTTAGAAAGTAAATAGAAAATATAAGGAGGAGCCAAGAAAAACTAGAAAATTCATTTTCAGAGATGAAAACTGATCTAAAGGCAATAAAGAGCAGAATGAATAATGCAGAGGAATGAATAGTGATGTGGAAGATAGAATAATGAAGATCACCCAATCAGGACAGCAGACAGAAAACCAAATGAAAAAACACGAGAACAATATAAGAGACCTATGGGATAATATAAAGCAGGCCAATATACACATAATAGGAATTTCAAAAGGAGAAGAAAAAGAAAAGGGGATTGAAAATATATTTGAAGAAATTATGGCTGAAAACTTTCCAAATCTAAAGGAAATTGATATCAAGATACAGAAAGCAGAGAGAACCCCAAACAAGTTGAACCCAAATAGACCCACACCAAGACATATTATAATAAAAATGGCAAAAGTTAAAGAGAGGAGCCTAAAGGTAGCAGAGAAAAGCAAAGCGTTAATTATAAGGGAACCCCCATAAGGCTATCAGCAGATTTCTCTACAGAAACAAAACAGGCCAGAGGGAGTGGCAAGATATGTATAAAGAGCTGAAAGGAAAAAATTTGCAACCTAGAATACTCTATCTAGCAGGAATATCAGTTAAAATAGAAGGAGAAATAAAGAATTTCTCCAACAAACAAAAGCTAAAGAGTACAGCAATACTAAAACCCATTCTAAAAGAAATACTGAAATGGCTTCTCTAAATTAAAAAAAAAAAAGAAGTAAGAAGAAATAGAATGGAGGAAACTACAATTGAAAAGCAATCACTTAAAGAAGCCAGCATACAAATCTAAACATGAAGATGTTAAAAATAAAATAATAAAAAGACATCAAAATCATACAATGTGGGAAAGGAACATAAGAAAATATAGATTCTTTTTTATTTTAATGATATGTTGAGCATACATGACTATCAGGCTAAAGCAAGCAGATATAAGAAGGGGTTAACATACTTAAAAGACAGGGCAACTACAAAATCAAAACCGAACATCACACTCACAAAAACAGAAAAGTACTCAAGCCTAAAATAAATGGAACCCATCCAACCAATAAAAAAAAAAAAAAAAAAAAAAAAAAGGAAGAGAAACAAATCAATCAACATCCTACACTCCATTAAAAAAAGAAAACTCAGAAACCACATAATAATCTCAATAGATGCAGAAAAAGCATTTGACAAAGTCCAATATCCATTCATGATAAAAAAATCTTACCAAAGAGGGCATAGAGGGAACACAACATAATAAAAGCCATTTATGACAAGCCCACAGCAAATATAATACTCAATGGAGAAAAGCTGAAAGCCTTCCCACTAAAATCTGGAACAAGACAAGGAGGCCCACTCTCACCACTGCTATTCAACATAGTACTGGAAGTCCTAGCCACAGCAATCAGACAAACAAAAGAAATCAAAGGCATCCACATAGGAAGAGAAGAGGTAAAACTGTCACTGTATGCAGATGACATGATACTATATATAGAAAACCCTAAGGACTCAACCCCAAAACTATTTGAACTGATCAACAAATTCAGCAAAGTAGCAGGATATAAGATACACATTCAGAAATCAATCACATATCTGTATATTAACAATGAAACACTAGAAAAGGAATACAAAAATACATTACCTTTTAAAATTGCACCCCAAAAAATCAAATACCTGAGAATAAAGCTGACCAAGGAGGTAAGGGACTTATATGATGAGAACTATAAAATATTAATTAAGGAAATTAAAAAAGATGTAAAGAAATGGAAAGATATTCCAGACTCCTGGGTTGGAAAAAATAATGCTATGTAAGAGTGAATATGTACATATATTATGCACAGAAACTGAAGCCATACTGAAATGCATTGTGCATAAATTTTGTTGCTACTTTTGTTTGTTTTTTATGCTACCACAAAAATTCCAAACTTCAACAAGGGCATTCATTTTATTTAACTATTTTAATATTAAAAGAGTAACTACACTTAATAAACAGAGAAAATCGGGTTTAACTCTATTTTGATATTTGATTATTTTCTAGTTCAACAAAGTTACCTATATGGGACACAACTTGCAATATTAGTTAGAAGTGGGCAATTATTAAGATATGTAAGACTCTATTAAAAGAAAAATTCAGTTTTAAGTTTTACTAATAGTTTTAATGCAGGCAAAACATCTGGTTTAAACAAATGATTAGTCCTCAAATTATTTGTGAATTTAATGCTCTTTTATGAATTTGCCAATTTCTCCACAATCCCACTTCTGTCATTAGCTGGTATTTGGTTTTAAAAAACAATTGAGAATGAGAGGTGCATCTGGTGTAAGTTAAAGAAAAGACTAGCATCTGGAGCATCTGAGGGCTGTTCCTTTCAGTGTCTCAGTGAGGACAAGCTATGAAATATTATCTCTTGGTTGCTAAAACACACATTAAACAGAAATGAAATAAAATGTCAAATAATTACACACATTAAACAGAAATGAAATAAAATGTCAAATAATTAATATATAATGAAAAGATAACTGTCCCATATTATAAAAATAATTCTGACCCCATATGGTCAATTGAAGAAACAAATCATAATCAGAAGATACTTTATTCTTTTGCCATAAGAAATCACTCAGATTTTGACTCATATTAACACATTTATTTCTCATAATAACCCTAGGAAGTTGTTAATACAGGCTTCTTGCCAAGAACCTAGGTGTGATCTTTCAACTCTAACCATAGGCAGCTGCAAAGGCTTTATTATTTGCAGAACAGAAATAGGCTCAGAGACTTTGAAAACAAATTTATGGTTACCAAAGGGGACAATGAGGGGGGATGGGTTGAGAGTTTGGGACTGGCATATGTCCACTGTGGGATATGGAATAGTTGGATAATGGGGACCATTGTACAGCATAGGGAACTCTACCCAGTATTCTGTGGTAATCTATATGGAAAAATGATGTGGAAAAGAATCAATGTATGTATATGTATGACAGAATCACTTTGTTGTACAGCAGAAATGATCACTTCATTGTAAATCAAATATACTTTAACAAACCTTTAAAAAAATACTTTGCAAAATATCACTTAAGAGTCAAGTATTCTTAAATCCTGTATCAAAATTCTGTGATTTGCACAATTTTACAATTATTACAAATTATTACACGTCAGTGTCTTTAACGACTAAAAGTAGATGTATTTACTGTATAATTATTATAAATATAATAAAAGATAAATATACTATAAAGATAAGTAATATAAATAATATTATATAATTATATACACACAGATTAAATTAAACATATAGGTGTATGCTGCCATTTTTACCTGAAAAATATTTGAAATGGATAAGCTGCATGTCTGTGGATTATAACTTATTCTTTAGATCCATTCTTTTTAATGTAAATGATGGACAGAAGAAAATACAACTTGGAATCACCTGACTTTCCTATTTATGAATTGATCTGTTTCATTTATTTATCTTTTTATGCTGTATATATCTGTCATCCATCTATCATGTGCTAGACCAAATGACAGAATGACTAATTAGGCTTTGTCCACAAAGACTTTTCATTTTAGAGTGAGAAAAAATACTGGGGTTCAGCATTGATCATTATGAGAACACATGGGAAAGTTACCTAATCTAGCCTGTGGAAAAGGGTACTTTTTAGAAGAGATAAAAACTGATGAGTGTCTTAAAGTATGAATAAAATTTAGTTTGGCAAACAGAAAAGGAAGGGCAGTCCAGACAGAGAAATTGTAAGAACTCATTCCATAAAAGGGAAAAATAAGTAGGAATCTGTTGAAAACTACAAGCCTTTGCTTTGGTTAGAATTGACCCTATATTAATCAATTGCAGTGAGAGTATTTTTAGACAGGGTCATAATTAGCTTTCCATTAACTAGAGCTCTTGCTGGCATTTTGTCAGGAGGAGTTGTCAAGGACTGGAGGCAGGTAGAGTAGTTAAACACAGGAGCTCTTAACTAGTCTTTGGACCCCTAAAGGGGTTCTGGATAGAATTTAGGAAGTTCAAGAACTTGATGGGGGAAATATTACATTGTTGTTCACATTAATCTCTTATTAAAAATATGATTTTCATTAAATATGAATATAAGGATAAAACTATAACAATATGGGCAATATTAGTCACACACACTGTAACCCATAGAAACCATGGATGTATTCATGTTACATTCTAGTTGTAAGTTTTACTTTAAAAAGCTGCTGCAGTTGGATTCTTAAAGCCATCGTGCCACAGCGGGAACTCCTATTTATTTATACTTTTTTTTCTTTTTGGCCTCCCTGCTGCACATGAAATTCCCTGACCAGAGATCAAATTCCAGCAGAGTTGCAACCTATGCCACAGATGCAGCAATGCCAGATCATTAACCTTCTGTACCAGCTTGGGTTCAAACCAACCTCTCTGCCACTGTAGAGATACTGTGGATCCCATTGTGCCACAGTAGGAACTCTCATTTATTCTTAATTATCCTAAAAACTCATAACATACAATTTACCATCACAATCATTTTTAAGTGTAAAGCTCCATAGTGTTAAGTATATTTATATTGTTGTGTAACAAATCCATAGAGCTTTTTCACTTTGCAAGACTGAAACTCTAAACTTATTAAACAGAAATTTCCCTTTTCCTAATTTCCCCAGTTCCAGGAAACATCAATTTTCCTTCCGTTTCTGTAGATCTGACTACTTTAGATATCTTACATAAGTGGATTTGTGCAGTCTTTTTGCGACTAGCTTATCCTGCTTAGCATAATATCCTTAAAGTTCATCAACATTGCAACATGTGTCATAAGTTCCTTACTTTTTAAGATGGAATAATGTTCCATTATGTGTACATATACCAGATTCTGCTTATGCATTCATACATGAATATTTGGAGTGCTTTCACCTCTTGCTATTGTGAATAACACTACAATGAATATCGATGTGCAAATACCTAAGACCGTGCTTTTCATTCTTTCAGACATAAACCAATAAGTGGTATTGCGGAATGATATACTAGTTCTGTTTTTAATTTTTGAGGAACTATCATTCTATTTTCTTTTAATTTTTTTTTTTTATTTTTTGTTTTTTAGGGCCACATCTGTGGCATATGGAAGTTCCCAGGCTAGGGGTCTAATCGGAGCTTCAGGTGCCGGCCTACACCACAGCCAAAGCAACACAAGATCAAAGCCACATCTGTGACCTCACCACAGCCCACAGCAACATTGGATCCTTAGCCCACTGAGTAAGGCCAGGGATTGAACCTGCATCCTCATGGATCCTAGACAGGTTCATTACTGCTGAGCCATGACGAGCACTCCCTGTCATTCTGTTTTTCCATAGCAATTACACCATTTTACTTTTTCACCAAGAATGCAAAAATGTAGTGATTTCTCCACATCTTCACCAACACTTGCTATTTTGTTGTTGAGTTGCAGAAGTTCTTTATATATACTAGATATAAAGCCCTTATCAGATATATGATTTATAAATATTTTCTCCCACTCTATAAGTTGTCTCTTCATTCTGCCGATGGTGTCCTTTGATGCAAACAAATTTTTAAGTTTGATTTTTCTATTTTTGCTTTGGTTGCCTTCTTTGGGGGGTCATATCTAGAATTATTTGCAAATCCAATGTCATGAATATTTTCCTTTATGCTTTTCTTCTAGGAGTTTTATAGTTTGTAGTCTTACATTCAAGTCTTTAATCCAGGTTGAGTTAACTTTATATACAGCGTAAGATAAGAATCTAACTTCAATTTTGTTCATACGGCTGTCCTGTTTTCCCAACACCATTTTTTTCATTTTTTAAAGTTTTATTGAAATATAACTTATTCATAATGTTGTGATAATTTCTGCTGTACAACAAAGTAATTAAGTTATACATGTCCAACACCATTTGTTAAAGTGAGTTTCCTTTTTAAAATAATATTTATTCCTTTCTTTACTTCAAACTACATTACTAACTCATTAGAATACTTTATTTAATAAAATAATAAAGAAGCATGTCACTATATCACTTACTAATTTTTAAAGTATGGTGATAATTGCATTTCAATATTATTTTCATTGTAATCCTTTATAATTTATTTCGTAAACTTTATCATACAATTATGATATAAAATATTTATTTTGTGCCTGTTTATTTATTTTTACAATATTATGGGAAGAGGGCTATGGGTTTCACCAGATTATTACAAGGGTCATGGTCTCAAAAAAATACTAAGAATTCAGAGACTGTTTTAATAACTCAGGCAATAGATGAAGTCTTAAGACAGAGGAATGGTAACTTAAAAATATGTAGAATGAAGAAATTGGCAAATTCATCATGATTTAGTGAAAAAATACATGCCAAGATCCAAAGAGAAGATGAAGACTGGAGCTCCCGTCGTGGCACAGCAGAAATGAATCCGACTAGGAACCATGAGGTTTCGGGTTCGACCCCGGCCTTGCTCAGTGGGTCAAGGATCCGGCGTTGCCATGGGCTGTGGTGTAGGTTGCAGACACGGCTCGGATCCTGCTGTTGCTGTGGCTGTGGCATAGGCTGGCAGCTATAGCTCAGATTAGACCTTAGCCTGGGAACCTCTACATGCCGCCCTGGCTCTAAAAAAAAAGATGAGGACAGTGATATCTCCCAAATTTTTAACTTAGGTGATTTGATTGGCTGGTGGTGTATAGATCTAGGACTAAATGAGGAAGTTAAAAGCATGAGAACTGCCAGTAATCACCCATGGAGAGAAGGTAAATGAAGAAACTGACTCAGAATAAAGCAATAGAAAACCAATATTCAAAGACCAACAATTTCACTGTTATTAGCTATGGTGTCAGGCATTATATATAACGCAAATAGAACCAGAATGTAAAGAATAAAACTTCAACAAGTAGTAATTAGCAGTTAATTGTAAAGAACCAATGTGTTATGATTCTACTCTGCATTTATAGTTTTTGCACCTGCAACTATTTGCTTACAAAAACGCATATAGCTACAGTTGCCTACTTATAGACACAGACATCCAAATTTGCCCTCAAAAGAATAGCACAGAGTCCATCCATGATAGTTCAGCAAATCCCTTAGACCTTTTCCTTTTCTGCTCCTGTGAGGTTGGTGGACACACTCCCTTTGGCTTCTCTCTTTGCCTTTATTCTTGCTTGATCTCATTCACGCATTACAGCTAGTGACTCAGCTGAGAAAGTCAGTATATGTTTGCTCTCACTCAAACACTACGATTTTTTCCCTCCACGTATTAAATGTACTACAGTATGGGCAGACTGAAAATGGAAGACTGAATTTCTGAACTAAATAATTTGCCTTGTTAGTGTGACTAGATTCAACTTTTCATTCACATGTGTTTCTACAAAGTATGCAACTTGAACACTGTAAAGATGATATCTCATACAAATTTCTGTTCAAAGGTGACAAGCAAATTACCTTACTTTAATTAAAAAAATTTATCCACTTATTAAAAACACAGCCGTTAGTTTGGATCAAATATATTCGTATTTCTCCATTATATTATTAGGACCTTGATGAAATCTAATCATTGTTCCTTGGAGTTTGGTTTCCTACAAAAGTGTTATAATACAATCAGTTCTATTGCAAATAATTATTGAACTATGTGAAGATAGTACTGATTTCAGGTTGGAAACATATAATAATAGATGAGAAATATAAAACCCAGGTTAACATTTGATGAAGATTCTGTTCTCATACAAATGTCAGTAATAATAAATGTGGGGATAACAGCCTGCTTTATGAAAATGAAACAGATTCCAGGCAGAATGATTTTCAAAGGTTTTACTGATAGTTCAAATATTACTTGCTTATCATTTAATCATATTAAACACTTTGAATCTAATAAATCCTCTGTGGTAGAAATAAAATACACTTTAAGAATGGGAAATTGGATAGTTTATTAGGCTAATGGTTAAAACCAGAATGTAACATGTATTTCTGTGTGAAAACTATATTTTTCTACGCTATTTATAGTTTTTAGAATTTTCATAAAGTATTATCATGAGGTTTTAAGGGTAAATGAAGGTTTAGGGATTCTAAAATGTTCACGTGATTTAAATTTTTTTATCTAAAAAATCCCAGTGCATATGAAGGTACATTTTTGTTCTACTGCCTTTTTTCTCAGTGGTGTATGAATCACATAGAGTTGAAGCAGCAGTTACACACCAACCTTAGGTTTATGGACAATGGACTACATTCTTAGACATTAGAAATATGGTAACGTAATTTAGATTTAGTGAAAGGAGTTAGGTTAAGAAAATGAGAATTTATAAAGAGGAAGCAACATTCTAAAAAGATAGTTAATTGAAAGTAAAAAACTGTTCTGTCATAGATAACTAAACATTTCAATGGATGCAATCAAAATTCAAAATATTATTAATGGAGTGATAAACACAAGTTGCTCACTTCCTCAAGATGTAGAAGAATCTTTTGATATATTAAAAAGGATAATGATACTCACATCCTGAGCTACCATTTGTTGACACCAGCGTCAGGTTGGAAGGCCATGGATTCCGAACAATATCTTGCCAATGAATCGTGTCTGTGTAACAAAGAAATTTGTTCTGGTCTACATAGACTCCGCCATTTAGGATTTCTGAAGAGAAACAAACAAACAGATTTGTTGTCAAACTTTTGAAGATAAAAATGTAGACAATAAAAATGATTTACTCAAGCTATTTTCAGTGTTAAATTAGAGTTACTGTGTTAATAGCCAAGATATCTTTAAGAAATATCTTTTATTGAGTCAGACTACAGAAATTTGAAAATATTTGCCAATACAAAGAAAAACAACCACTCATAATTCAAACACTCAGAGAGAAACACTCCACTTTTTTGTATAGATACTATCAGTCTTTTTTATGTTTTATTTCCTCAGAAATAGGAATGATATGCATAAAATATTTCATAACCTGAGAGTCTGTTAATATTAAAAGGTGATTATTCAAATGGTAATTAAGTATTATTCTACATTATTTCTAATGAGAAAATGATATTCCAGAATATAGCTTAAACAGCATTTATTTAACCAGTCCCTTCTTATTGATAATTTGTCTCTGATTAGGTCTTTAAATTTTTTTACTATAAATAATATTAATAAATTGTGAATATTTAAGACTTTTGGTACAAATTGTCAAGTTTCCCTTAAAATATCATTTGTCAATGCGACATTGACTGGAGTCAGCTAAGTAAGTAATTAGCACAAAATGGAAGCTAAAATTAATGTTTCAATCACAGAAGTGTTCTTTGTTCATTTCAAATGTAGTCAATAGAATTGCCAATTATTCTTTAAGAACAACACAAAGTAAGATGTAATAAAAACCCTGTGGTTCCCTGGAACAAGGGCATGACTCTAGGATAAAATGCACAAAAGCCAATTTTTTCTTGATTCTCTATTTCACAACACTGGCCTTAATCACCTCACTTGTCCCCTTTGAACAATAGCTGATCAAATACATAGACTCTCATTCAGATCGCTTATTGTATTCAGTGGAAAAAAGGGTAGATATCCCCTCTGAAAGTACTATTCTTCTCATTTTAAGAAACTAGGTGGAGTCCACATAGAATCTTCTTGCCCAGGGGAGTTCCCGTCATGGCGCAGTGGTTAACGAATCCAACTAGGAACCATGAGGTTGCGGGTTCGGTCCCTGCCCTTGCTCAGTGGGTCTATGATCCGGAGTTGCCATGAGCTGTGGTATAGGTTGCAGACGCGGCTCGGATTCCGCATTGCTGTGGCTCTGGTGCAGGCCGGTGGCTACAGCTCTGATTAGACCCCTAGCCTGGGAACCTCCATATGCCGCGGGAGTGGCCCAAAGAAATAGCAAAATGACAAAAAAAAAAAAAAAAGAATCTTCTTGCCCAATACCTGCCATGTTTTTCTTCTTGTCCAATGCAAAAGCAAGTTAAGAGAAATCATGTATCAGTTCATAAAGCATTTGGATACAAGTAATGGAAACCCAAGTAACAGTAATTTATGTAGACAGGGAATGGTTTTTTTCACGTAATAAGAAACTTATAGGAAGCAGTTGTAGGCATTAGTTCAGTTGCTCTGCAGGAGTCACAACCTGCTATGTACATTCGCTTTATTCATTCCAGGCTTAAGATGGCTGCCACGTCTATATGTGTCTCTCTGAATTCAAGGCAAAGCAAAGGCTGGAGAGCAAGCAGGAGGTTTTCTCCTGACAATCTCCAACTTTCTATTTGGGAAGAGGGACTCTCTCCAAGGATTATGTGTGCATTTGATTGGCCAGAACCACATGCCACGACCATTCCTACAGCAAGAGAGGCTGAGGGAGCAAGTATTTAGCTGGACATGTTACTACTGGAACAAACGCAAACATGCAGTGGTGTTAGTGAGGCAGAAGAAAAACTTGATATTGGAAAGGCAACCAACTCTGTTCCCCACAGTGGCCTCATTTCTTCTGTTTAGTATCCCAAGCTAAACCTCTAAGCCAAAAAGGGACATAAAAGAATGAAAGGAACACGTGACACCATAAAAAAAGGTATTTGTAGAAGATTGGTGGTCACATATAAAGTGCCTTACTGCACTGCATGTATAAAATCCTCCAGATTAATTCTGACATGGCACGGATTTCCACATTTCAAATCAATCTCATTTCCATCATTCATTCTTTCACTCACTATTGGTTCCATTTTCTCAGGTGAGACAAAAAAAAAAGAAACAAAAAGAAATTACATCATCTTTCTATTTCTAAAACCCAGTTCATTATTTTTCATGACTTAACCATACAACTGTCATCAAAGCAAAAGGGAGCTGTAAGACATAAGAAAGATTGTGAAAATGGATTTCTACATTAATGCTTGGCATTAAGTTTCTATCGAAGAAATGTGACGATCTCATACTAATAGCTTTCTCATGAGACATTGGGTGATGCTCTTCTGCTCTAGGAATAATCCTTCATTAGGCGACAAAAATAAAGGAGATTTTGACTGCTATCCAGGAAATGAAGGTTATTTTTCAGCCTACCTTTTCAAAGTTCAGCTTTAAAAAAAAAATGTGAAAAGGAGAGGTAATAGCTCAAATATTGTAGAAAGAGTGTATTTTTCAGAAGTCACATTTTAATTCAGATCGTTCACACTGAAGGAACAGAGTATCCATCTACAACTTCCTATCTAAAAATATTCAAATAGAATCAGATTATATTATACTGAGTAATAATCTCATCAAATCCCTTTCTTCAACAAAATTAATCTGTTACCAATGTTGACATTTGTTTCTTAGAACTATTCTGTTCAAGAGCTTGACTTATACTTGGAAAAGGATTTAGAAAGAGGCAATAATAATTCAAATATAATCTCACATGTTAAAGTTTTAAATTAAGGCTACAATCATGATCAATCGGGATGATACCTTTATCATCCTAAATTCAAAACCCAGCATCTGCTAGCAATTCTGGTCAGGAGGATTTATAAATTTTTAGTATTTAATGATGACTAGTTTATAAATTTTTCCCTGAAAATAGTATTTTTTTTCTTCTACGTTTGGCTTAGATCCCAATCTGTTGTTGAATGTCACAACCTCACCAGAAAGTGTATATTTTACTGACCTCTATAGGAGAGTTTTTATGTATATTTCATCTTATGTTTTCTTTTGATCAAATTGACTAGCTAAATATATGTTAGGAAATAATGTTAATATTGAATTTATTTATTTATATGGTTTATATTTATAAGTTTAAACAGTATAAAAATATTAATTTAATATACTTTGAGGGGAAATATTCAATTATATTTATTGCTGGAATAAGGAAAAGATATTGACCTGCAATTAAGTTGTTAAGAGACAAAGATTATTTTATTGGACAAAAGTGATACTTAATGTTTCTGCTTTCATTAACTAGAAAGGATTTTTTTTTTTTTTTTTTTGTCTTTTTAGTGCCGCACCCACAGCCTATGGATGTTCCAAGGCTAAGGGTTGAATCAGAGTTACAGCTGCCAGCCTACACCACAGCCACAGCAACACCAGATCCGAGCCACATCTGAGACCTACACCACAGCTCAAGGCAATGCTGGATCCTTAACCCACTGAGCGAGACCAGGGATCGAACCCACAACCTCATGTCCTAATTGAATTCGTTTCTGCTGTACCACAGTGGGAAGTCCTTTCTTTTCATTTTTTTAAGACTTTTTTTAATTGTATTTTTATATTAGAAGAAAGGACAATGATTAGAAAGAGAGAAAATCTTGGTAAGATATTTATCTAGGATGATACTAGAAAAATGTGTGGCTGTACTTTAGATCTATCTTTGCTAACAGAGTTTTTTTTTAAGATTTATTGGAAGCTCGCATCTCTGTTATACCAAGAGTTTCTATCCCACTAGCATAAAACAAAGTTATTAATAACTATGTTTTAAGATATAATTATTTTATTTATAATTATGACAAAAAAGACAATTCTGAATTGTAAGGAAGGCAAATGAGTCACAGATTTAACTGGTTTTCAAAGATGCCTGGAATTGTGGAAAGACTCAAAAAGTGTTGAACAAGTAAATGAATTCAAGGTAATCTCATTCTACTGAATTTCACTTCCCGTGTGAAAAACATACCAGAGTAAGTAAATATATTCTTGGTCATTGAAATAATTGGTTGGAAAAAAAATCTGCTATGAGTTTTTTATTATATAAAAATATTTCTAACAAGTTCGTGAAACAAAATTGTGTCTCCTTAAGAAATACCATGGTTGGAGTTCCTGTCGTGGCTCAGTGATTAACAAATCCGACTAGGAACCATGAGGTTGCAGCTTTGGCCTGGCTCAGTGGGTTAAGGATCTGGCCCTGGTGTAGGTCGCAGACGTGGCTCGGATCCTGCGTTGCTATGGCTGTGGTGTAGGCTGGTGGCTACAGCTCTGATTAGACCCCTAGCCTGGGAACCTCCATATGCCACAGGAGCGGCCCAAGAAATGGCAAAAAGACGGAAAAAAAAAAAAAAAAAAAACAAAGAAAGAAATACCATGGTTGAATATAATGTTAGATAAGACTTTCTGTGAAAAAAGTATAGTTTCATTACTAAAAAAACTCCAGTAAACACATAAATTTATTTATGTCTCAAACACTTCCTACTAGATTAATACAGGCAAGTCAATTAAAAAAAATCTTGATCTTTTTTTTTTTTATATTCAGAGTAAGTAAATTATAATCCACAATAGTCTTCAATATGTTGAATTTAACATATGTTGCACAGGATTTGTAACTGAAAAAATTAGACTCAACTCCATAAAGGCAAGGGATATTTTTCAGTGTTGTATGTATAGCATCAAACCTGGGGCAATAGTTACTCAATAATTATCTGTTAAACTGAAATGTGGGGGAAAAAAGGACCCTGAATTTGTCACCAACATTAATCAGGCAACTTCTAGTGTAGTTGCTAACTTTAAATTACATTCTGACCAAATCTAAATAAGAATGAAAGTTATCTTTCTTCTATAAACACTCTATAAATCATCTTTACTGGTTTTACATTTCATTAAATTAGAGGTCATTTCTGCTTTGTTCAAAACTGTATCCTCATTGCCTAGAATTATGCAAGACACATGCTAGATACACAATAAATGTTTGCTTCATGAAAGAAAATATCTTGGGTATAGAAAAATATATTTTGAGTAAAGCAATAAATATATAATATCGAGTATAGGGAAATTTTTAAATATATATCATTTTGAAGTCAGAGATTTTATAAGCTGAAAGAGAAATAGCTTTTACTATATAAAATGCTGATAATTGATAATGTGAAAAATTACTTCAGGTAGTATGTTTAATATTTATAAGGTACATTTAGACATTTTCGTAGGTAACCTTAAACTTATTTTGGATACCAAATTCAGTTATTATTTATCAAATGAATAATGACGATTTTTGCGCTATCTCAGACAGACAAAAATACCCCTAAACCTATGCAAATTATCTACAATATACTACACAAAATTCTAAATGCATTTTTTTTTATTTTGAACCATAAATCTACTCATATTGTTCCTTAATTTATTTTCTTAGAAAGGTGTAAAGTGTTAATATGACATTTTAAAGAGGCCATGAAGTAGTGGGGTCTTAGCATTCCAATTCACAAAGATTATCCATTTTGACTATGTCTCCCCCTGATTCCCATTTGCATAAGTCTAATGAAGAAGGAAATGTTTGCATTATTTAAAGAAGTTCTTTTGTACTCATTTCTTCTCAAATGCTAGCTATCACAGTGAATTTGGGGGATGAGTGACCATTAAGAGAATCCTTGACATTTTGCAAATATATTCTCTCAAAAGAAAATGTGATAAAATACTGAATCATGGCTTTTTTTTCCCCCTGCCCTGTACGAAATAGCTTAATTGTGATGTAGCATCTGTGCTGAAAATGCAGATTAATATGAATTTCTTACTAGTTTTAAGAAGTTGACAAAATTGCTTTGACCCCCACCCCAGCACAATTCATAAATAAGATTGAACATCTTTTTCTAAAAAACAAAGATTATAATTTTAAATGCAGTTAGCCATATTCCACTTTATACAACTGGTATCAACAGCAGATATTTTACTTCTACTCACAAAGCTATGCAGAATAATATAAGATCTAATAAGCGAGAATGAAATATTTAAAACCTCAATCCCTGATTGTATATCTAAATGTCTTGTTTTGTATGGGTGCATTTACAGGTCAACCTTAGAATTAAAATGATAATAAAAATAAAGATTAGAAATATCGCACTTGTCTAATTACAGTGGGAATGTCTGAATAATGCATATATCACACTTATATTGCCTATCCAAGCCAAAGGTCATAATTAAGAAGTCAAAATCCAAAGTGGCAAAAGCCCATTTTCAAGATGAAGCCACAGGAAGCAGTTACTGGATTTTCTCAGACATAAAGGCAATGTATCTTTCTCACTGTCATCACCTTAAGCCACAAAAGTCTGTTGGCAGATAATAATAAAAAAGTAATATAGCTCACATCATCCACCTGTGATACTTAATACATCATCTCTGGAATGGACTTGGTCCAGAGACTCCTGTATCTTCCCCAAACCCAGACCTTTCAGCTGGAAGCACAATGAACTGCTGCTACCCCACTGGGTCAGCCCTAAAGGTTCATTATTAATAAGCTGAGATTCTAAAGGCTAATGAGAACCGGGTGCTTGAGGAGACAATGGCTCATTCATCATCAATCAAGCTTTGAAGTTTTTATACAGATGATTTAAGGAGAGTTGAAGTGTGCAAAATTGAAATGTCACATTTGTATTGGGAGTGGGGAGAGGGTGATAATGTAAATGAGTGATGTAACCGTCTGTATTTCAGCTCGATGATCAGAGTCAAAAGCTCATGGATGCAGATTACCAAATATCAGGGAAGTAACAGTGGGCAGTATTTTCAATAGAGCAAAGAAATTTCAAGACGGAATTGTTAGATTCATTGACTGAAAGTCAGCTTAAGATAGAAACTAACAGCAAAAATATCCGAATTTCAACTGAATGGGACTCGGTAACTCCATGATGTTCCAAAGTATTAACATATACCTCAGGATGTGACACAATTCTCAGCTTTCAATACGTTTTAGCTTGAATCGTAGCTCCTCTGAGAAGTCCTCTCTGACCACTTAGTTTTTAGGGGTGAAGTGCATCTAAATTTTAAGACACTGAGTATCTTAATTACTCATCTAACAGGGCAAAAGCCAACTTTTCTTTATTCTTCTCTGTCCTTGTCTCCCTTACCATAATATAGGTCTCTGAGAGGATAAGAATCATGACGTAGATGTTTCTGTTGCTCTGGTGCCAAAGAACGTGTCAGGCACATAGTAGAAATTCAAATGTTTTTGATGATTATAAGGATACCGGCATTTTTAGAGCATTATTAACGTTTGTAAAAAGGTGTTAGTTGCTTAATTAATAACATAATGTTAGCGATATCTTTTTTTATACATTAAATGATGTTTACCTTATTAATTTGCATGATCTTAATATATTGATTCTTTCTATTATGGAAGTAGTAATTCACTTAAATACTCATATCTGGAAAAAAATTTTATCTTGTAACTGGCTTTAAGTTATAAATACAGTATTTCCTTCTCAAATAGTTCACTAACCTCATCTTATCATTCTATGTGTGTGTCAAGTTCAATATTTTTCCTCTAACAATTTCTACCAAGCTTATACTTCCCCTGTAGTTCCTCATTTCCATTGAAATCAAAGTAGCATGCCGTAAAAGTCAACCAAACTCAAAACTTGAGATTTATAATGAATTCTTCCACTGCCACATTTAATCAGTCATGATACCCTAAATAAAATCATCATAATGTGTATTTTAATTTATCCCATTCTTTTTGTATTTCCTGCTACTCCTTAATTTAGGTTCTATTATCTCATATCAGATTGAACTTTTTACTTCTAATCCATCCTCCCTATGAATCTATCTTTCATATTGAAGACATATTGTATAAAACAAGTAGATAGATATACTGTGGATAGATAAATAGATAGATGATGGAGATTTCTTCGTTGGGGCTTTGAATGTAAAGGCAATAATATCAAATATAGTTGCATAGTTAACTGTGTAAAACAAAAAGTTCAAAATCTAGTTTTTTACTTGCTAGATGTGTAATCAAGTATACATTTATGAGACTCAGTTTATTCAACTCTATAATGGGGGTATTGTGTTCAGTCTCTGTCACATAGTTCATTATATTATGCTTTACTAATTACTCAAATGGTTGTTTAATGATTGTTCTGAACAAGAGTCATCCTTTTTCTATGTGTTCATATTAATTTGGCACTACTTAGTGTTAGATTATAAAGTATTTTTCTTTCATATAAAAGCCTGGTTTGGTGATTCAAAGCTATTACAGAAAATCCATGGTCGTCAAAGGCCCGGACTCCATTTCATCTTACTGTTTCACAATCTTCAATACACAAGGAGTTTCCACCTGCTAACATCTGTGCAAAAATTATGCATGATGAAAAATAGAGGATGAGTACATGTTGTTTCTTTTTCTTTCTTCTTTTTTTTTTTTTTTTTTGGTCTTTTTTTGCCTGCATGTTGTTTCTTGATGAAAGTCCATGCAAACAGCCACAAGACAACGATACTTCTGTATTACTGGTCAGAATTCGGTCATGGAACCACAGCTTGTCACAAAAAGGTAGGGAATCATAGTCTTTGCACTGAGTGGTCACATGACTAGCTAAACTTTACATACTATTTAAAGTTAGACAGTGGTAATGGAACTGGAGACAACAAGCAGTCTCTCATACTGCATCAAAACTTATAAAACATAAATCTTGTGAACTGAACAGATCTAAGGATTTTTCCAATTTTTTACTGAAACACAAAATGCACATATATCCTATGCAATATATTATTATAAACTGAGCAAACTTATGCACCTGACACCCAGCTCAAAAAAGAACCTTCCAGCACCACGGAGGCCTTCCTCTTGCTTTCATTCCCTATTGGAAACTTTATCCTGACTGTGGGCAAGATTACTTTCACATATTTTTTGCATTTTATACAAAAAGGAATAATAGTGTACCCATTCTTCTTGTCTCCCTTTGCCTCAACATTATGTTTGTAAAATTCACTCACATTTTTCATTTTCATGGCTGTATGGTATTGCAGGTTTTGTTTGTCTATTCTATGCTAATAGGCATTTGGGTATTTTCCACATTTGGGCTATTACAAATAGCTCTGAAATGAACATCCTAGAATATGCCTTTTAGTGACCATATGCACACATTTAGGTTACAGACACACACAGAAGAGAAATTGCCGAGCTATGCTAACAGTTTTCTGAAGTAATTTTGTCAATTTATAATCCCATCAGTAGGTCTGAACTTTGTCAACCCTGTTTTTTTTTTCTTCTACTTCTTTTTAGTCATTCTGATTAGTGTTAAGTGGTATCATTTTAATTTGTACCTCCCCAGTGATCAACAAAGTTGAGCCCCTTGCATATTATATTTGAAGTGTAATTTTTAAAGGCAATTTAGTTTATTTCCATTTACTTGAAAAAGGATCTTCCAATGTGTGAAACATTTACAAAGGGTGGTGCTAAATCTGATCTATTTGAGATTATTAGCAAACAACTCAGTAATTAATATACCAGATGTTACTCTTCTAACTTTTAATTTTTTGAGGGCACTCTGACTTAATGCTTTGAAAAACTGACACTTAAAAATGTTAGAAAATGTACTAAAACTACATCAATAATTATAAGAAAAAAAGCAATATATAACAATATATAACTTCTAGAACTTGGATGAAAATAATTCACATTGAGTGACTATTTCTCTGGTAAGAGATGATCACAATCAAAGGTATATAAAGAGAAAGAATGAAAAATGCACTTTTTATTAAAACAGAACACTCTTACATAAATGTCAAATAGTCTTAGTCCTCTGTCCACCAGAAAGCTTTCATTACAGAAAACAATCCTCTTAAATAACTGCTCTAAGTTTCCAGAAAATGTAATTGCTTCAGTAGAACAAATCAGTTGAGTTCAATGTTTTCATTATCATAAGGAGGAAAGTCATATTAGTGCCCAGAAATGATTTGTCCTTTTTATTTACAGGCTTTAATACCATAAGCCTGGGATATGCTGCAAGGTCACTTTCGAATATCTCACCTATGATATTAGTTTGTATAGTTCTAATAACTCTTCTTACAGCGTGTGATTTCTTCACTATTATAGAGTATTTCAAAAAAGTATAATTTTTCTTGATGACAGTAATAATAATATTGCTCTGTGTGTTTGTTTGCTGGCAAGCTAAGACTTGCAAATGAAAAAGAGAAAGAAGAATGATTTAATCTTGTAAAATGATTATAATACAATTTCAAGCATCAAGATTTTTAAGAGGCTATATAAGACTAATAAAAATAAGAAATACATGGTTTAGAGGCCTGGATGTCTCTGGTAACATGTCTATAATGCTAAAGTAATGTCAAAAATAATAAAGACAACATTTTACAAAATAAATTGAAGTCATAAAATAAGGGTGTAAAGGAGTTGATTCTAGAAGATCTACTTTAAATATTTCTTTTAAGCGGAGTTTTAACACCAAGACAATTAGAAAAGAATGACTGATTAGGACTAGTCATCATTTTGTAAAGCACAAGTTTCAAAACCTGAAATATTAGATCATGGCAAAAAAGAAAGAAAAGACTTTGGAATTAGATTGGTTTGTATAAAGTTTTAAATTAGTATGCCTTAAACACAGGAAAATACACAAATATGTAAGCTCTGTACTTTTTACATGTACACATACATAGTGTTTGTGCACCTGTCTCCATGAAGCCACCACCCAAAGACACCAAATATTTCTATCATACAAGAAATTCCTCCTTGCTCCTTCCTATCAAGTGCTCTCCAATCCATTATCCTATCACCATAGATTAGTTTTTCCAGTATATACATTTATATAAATGGAATAACAAGCATCTATTCTTGTCTCTTGCCTATGTTACTCAAAATAATATTTTTGAGATTTACTTATCCTATTGCCTAGGTTAGTAATTTGTTCATTTTTATTGTATACTATTCCTTTATATGAATATGCCACTTTTTTGTAGATTATATTTTAAGCTTATCTTTGCTATTTGTACGGGGTTGATTTCAGGCAGGTAAATTTCTATCCTCTTAAGAGGATAAGGGGACTAAGAAAATTAAGTATTAAGATAGGAATAATACTTAATTTGTTGGATTACAATGAGTGTAACAATTAACATATATAAAGCACATGGGACACATTAGGTTCTCATAAAATGGTAGCTACTTCAAAATATATTTTTAATACCATTCAGAAGCTTCATTTGTTCAAAGTGTTTAAAAATATATGCTCACTGAATAAAATATGACATTTTTTGGAGGAAAGAAGAACAGATAAAAACTTGATTCTTCTGAGAATCATAAAAATTTTCAGAAGTTAAGTTTGGTGCATGCATAATAATTTTGGAGATGGACATATTATGCTAAATATTATTAAATGTATTTCAAAGTTGGCTAATAAAAAATTATATGCACTTCATAAGATAAACTGTTCCTAAGGCTACAGTCTCAAATTCTGTGACTATTTCTCCCACAATGAGTAATTCTGGATACCCAGTGGAGTTAATTAACCCTTTGAATTATTTCTTTCACCTCTGTAATTACATTCTGTGACAGTGTTTAGAGCTGTGAGATTTCCCTCCATTCAGTTCAGGTTGGAACCTAGTTCGCAGGCCACAAAGTCCCTGGTGGCAATTCTCAGGTGATCTTTACTTGAGCTTCCACTTCCAAGCTGCTTCATAGAAATTAGAGTAAATTCCAAAGGACAGGGACAAGTAAGCTGAGTTCTTCTCTTCCACTTCAAGGGTGTGGCATTTCTACTACAGCTGGATGTGTTTATGAGGAAACACAGAGTATTATTAAACATTAAACATGTTTGTACAGCTCAGGGTTGTCAGGGAGATGGGATTGCTCCAAACATGTCTTTAAAGTTTTTTTTAAATTAATAAAATGGTATTAAAAAGTTGTGTCATAAGCATTACTATAAGACATAGTTTATATAAAGTTCTTTACTCTTAAATGAAGACAAGATATAATCAAATACTATATTTTCTCAGAGATTTTAACAGTTAAAGATATATAGCTAAAATATTTGAAGACAAAAAATTACAATATCTTCAGAAACTTACATAATTTTCTTTTGTCTTTTATTATTTTGTATTTTGAGGGCTGCACCCGTGGCATATGGAGGTTCCAAGGCCAGGGGTTGAATAGGACCTGTAGCTGCTGGCCTGTGCCAGAGCCACAACAATGTGAGATCCAAGCTGTATCTGAGACCTACACCACAGCTCACCCGAATGCCGGATCCTTAACCCACTGAGCGAGGCCAGGGATTGAACACGCAACCTTGTGGTTACTAGTCAGGTTTGTTAACCACTGAGCCATGACGGGAACGCCAAGAAACTGCTTACATAATTTTTAATGAATTCTTATATCCTATGGCTCCTAGCAATACTGCTCTCATTTTCCTATGGTGATATTCGATGTCCTAACAGAACAAGCTCCACTATGCAAAGATATAGCTCTGTAACCTGTATGGTCATGTCTTCTAAATTCAGATATATTTTATCTTAGAATGTTTCCATTTTTTTTCAGTGTAAATAAGTATGATTTAAAAATAATTTGGGGTGCCTGGCTGATCTTTGAGACTGGATATGAAGAAATGACCCACGTGCTAAGATGTCTAACAATGTCAGATGGTTCAGTCAAATCAAGAAGCCAACATTCGAGAAAACTATTAGAATGTAAACATCTGCACAGGCTACAGGGTCAGACTGGGAAACCTTGACTATATCATTGATCACCTGTGAGATTTCAGTCACATCAGTTATCCTCCCCAAGTTTCAATTCCCTTAGCTATAAAATGGGGATATTGATATTAACAATAACTCCCTCAGAGGGAAACTGTAAGGAGAAAATTAGTTAATACATGTAAACACTCACCACAGTGTCTGTTATTTGGCAAATATTCAATTGACGTACTATTGTTATAATAATCTATTATTATTGTTATTAGGAAGGTAAGTTCTCGGTTAGCTGATTTCTACTATCCTGCTTGATCATGAGCTCTGCTCCCTTTCATAAATATAATTTTGAGAGCGCTATAAAACTGGGGCAAGGTGATTAGACCAAGTTAGAATATGTGTTTGTGTTTACTCATTATTAACAATTATTACCAACTTATATGGGTTTCAGATAGCCTTTTAGGAGTATATTATGAATTCTGGAAATTCATAAAATTATTTGAGATGCTAAATTCAGAATTTTCTTTTTCTAAGTGGATTCCTATACCCCAAAGGCATAATAAAGATACACATGGAATGATAAAGCAAGGTGCCAGATGCTTCACACACAGAGAGGGAACAAACTAGGCTCCAAAGCCCACTGTTAACCACCTGACTCTAATACCTCTTGGTAATGCTGCCACTGTTTGAATACATTTATAACCCAATATTTCTCTTAATTCTTACAGAAAAGTGACTATTTCTAGTCTCATTTTACAGATAAAAAAATACTGAAGTTTAGAGATGTAAGCAACTTATAAGTGTTCTAGAGAACTATGATTCCAACTCATTCTAACTGTGAGCTGGAGTCCTGATTTTACCCTTTTTTATTACATATTAAGATGATTTTATTTTTTTATTTATAATGATTTTTATTTTCCTTTGTATTCCATACATCCCCCATAAGAGGAAGGAATGACTGAGAATTTTAACGAAAAAAAAATTAAGCAGAGATGAAGCAAAACTCTAGCTTATATAATCTACTCCTAAGTATAATTAAGAAGTCACAGTAATTTCACTGAAGTCTTTTTGAAAATACTTTATTGAGTTGAAAGGTAAAATTATGCTTTTAAGGTATCTTTTCTGCATGAAAAACTGTGATTAAAAAAAAATATCTTGGCTCCGTTAAATGTCTGGACTTCATCCCAGCCATTAGAAGTGCATCCCTTTTGCTTCCGTTGAAAGTAGACACACAAGAAAAGGAAGCATAATAAATCTTCAAGAATTCAGCCTGCTTAGGGAAAACCCCTTAAATTTAGTAAAAACACTGAAGTGTAGAAAAGAAAGAAAGGTAATTTTATTATTTTCAAGGACTGCAGGAACTCTATCTGTTCTTAGTCCTTGGAAGCTCTGTAGTAACGAATAGGCTAAAGTGATTTTTAATGACCTCATTTAAAATCATAGCCAGAGTAGAATCTGCCTTTCTGTGCTTTGAAACTGCATTTCTAAAATATGAAAATGGGTAGTTTAAAAGTATAGGGCATTTGATTCTCCTAACCAAATCTGTATTTTCCTTATAATGTCTTTTCTTATTAATTGCTGTTGAACAATTAATACAAAGAGAGAAAAAGGCCAAGCAATCAAATCAGCAAAATTAAATCAATGAAAGTTTAACATTAAGTTTAAATTCTAAGCATTTTAAAGACAAATGAGGTAAAGCTCATATGATGAAAGGAAAAGGAATTCAAAATTAAAATTCATGGTAAAATGTGGACTCATCACAGTATCTTTGCAGGTAAACTTATTCAATTGAATGTACACTGCTCAATATTGTAAGATGACTGAAATATTTTATTTATACACATTTTTCAAACTGTCCTCCTTCCTTTGATATAATTAAATACATTTACCTTTAGATATGTCTAACAGATAACTTTCTAAAAAATATTGGAAATGGAGGGAGGTGGTTTTACTTTGGAGTTTGGTATATTTTGATAATTTTATTTCCATTAATTTCTTATAAAGGTACTGAGAAAACAGGTAAGAATATGATATACATATATTAATTTCTATTTTACCTATAACAAAAGGGTAAGTTTAATTTTAAAGATTTCATTATATTTCAAATACAAAGCACTTAACTATTTTTTTTCACATATAAAGTTGAATTACATAGAAAACTAACCTCCTGTGATAATCTCTATTTAAAGCCTCTAGCCTGAGATACAGAGGAAAAAAGAAAAGAAGAAGACTAGCTAGACCAGTATAAAAATCTGGAATATGGAGTTCCTGCTTGGTGCACAGTTAAAATAAGGCATTGTCTCTGTGGAGGTGTAGGTTCAGCCCCTGGCCAGCACAGTGGATTAAGGACCCAGCATCACGGCGTCCGTAGCATAGGTTATAGCTGCAGCTTGGATTCAACCCCTGGCCTGGGAACTTCCACATACTGCAGGTGTGGCCAAAAGAAAAAAGGAAAAAATCTGGAATACAAGTGGAATGTTAGCAGGACTACTGCTATTGCTTTCAGTTCGACTTTAGCTCCTGCTACATACATATCTTTCCTTATAATTAAGCAACAACACACAAAAAATATTCACTCAAACATTATAATATTTTGAGAACTGTTCTTAACAATTTTCTAAGTAGCCCTGGTTCTCTATACTCATTTTACTTTAGAGCTCAGAACAATTAGAAAGCAACATCTGGTAAGTATTGTTCCAAACTAAGTGCTAAACATTACAAAAGTGCGTTTGTGCTGACATCAGAAAAAAGAATAATACATTTATACCTTTAAAATACATGCTTGTAATAATAAATATTTTAAAATGTGGTTAACTTTGTAATAATTTAATATTTTCTTTTCTCTGAAGCTTCAAGAGTTATAATCTAAATTGCAACTGAAGGAAGCTTAAGCTAGCTGATGTGCACCTAGCTATTTCTGTGCTTCAAAGCCTACAGAACCATCTGCTTGTTGGCAGGTGTAATTAATTAGCTAAGTGGAAAAGACATTCCCTTTTAGAGTGAATAGGAGGAGAGGAGGGAGAAGTCTATGAAAACCCAATCCTAGGCAGACCTATCGGCTGGGTGCCTCTGGGCAAATTTCCGATGCTGAAAACTCATTGAATTTAATGGTTCTTAATTTCACAAGATTTCTAATTACAGCTAGGATAATAAGATGTGATCCAAAAGTTGAAAAAAAAAGTTGGCACATCATCAAGGAAAATCCTTCTACACAATGCAGACATGCCGAAGTGTATAAGTTCATTTATTTATACATTTTATCTATTTATTCACTCAACTTTGCTAATAAGCAGTTTTGAATCTATTTGGCTGACAGGTGGTAAATGCATATTTATAACGGGAAAATGCATCAAGTTAATTTTTTTTAACTGAAACAACATTTCTTTTCAGAATAGTCAAAGAGAAGTCAATCCAAAGTAATGCATCATTATTCATTTAATAGATTTTAAAAGGACCACATTCCAAAAAAAGAAACAGGAAAAACTATTATAAGAGCCAACATCATAAACTTCCTATAAATGTATCTAAATAGCTTATATATTTAAGTTATTGTTAAAGAGTCTAAATGATAATGAATTCCACAATGCCTTCCTCTTTTAAATGCTCTAAGTTGGCAAGAAAAAAAATTAAACTCAAATGTCTCCCTGGGCTTGGGCTTCAATGGGTAAGGTGAGGAAAACTTGAAATAGAAGTGGGTGGGACTGCGGCAAAAGAGGATGCTCTCTCAACTACACCCAGCTCCAAGCATGTCATATCACCAAGAGAAAATGCGAGCTGAGGGTTGCCAAGGCTGTTTTTTTACAGGGGTCAGAAATCCAGAATTTATTGGTAAATATACCAATTTTTAAACCTTCTCTATACAATCCAAGCTCATCTCTGGTCCAGCTATGTTCTTTGACTAGCAGTTTGCTACATCTGGTTTATTAAATAACTCAATCTGGCAATTCCTCATTAATTATCCAGCCTTTACACCAATAACCATATTGGGATTCTATCTCCTTGATCAAGTCTTATCAGCTCCTCTACCTAGGGATAGAAAAATGGAAAGGGAAGATGAGGGAGTTCTATAATTTATGAGAAAGCAAAGAAAGTATGAAAGGCCCTAAGGTTCCATGAAGAATAGAGTTGAGAGGGCAATGAATTCTATACCTCCTATTCATTCAATTGTGAGCGCCATTTACTGTAATGGAGGTGGGAAAAGCCACTGTTACAGAATGAGGTTTGGAATCTGTGCTGCTAAAATATCACCACAGTACATCACATTCTGACCACTGAAGTCACATGTGAATTTTATGTAGGTGAAGGCATGCCACCTGGAAGATGAAATCCAGCAACTGGCTGGCATATTAGCCTGGTCATGTTTACAAGATTAACTTAATAGCACAAAGAAAACCAAAGACTAAGGGATACTGGAAAGTTAAAATGTGATTTAGATGAAGAGGACAAAAGTGGAAAAAAAAAAGTTGCAATCAGGAACTCCCAATTTAGGACAATTTGGTCCTAAATTGATCAGTCAGGTGGGAATATATACCTGATTTTTGGAGAGTAGAGGCAGAAAAGGAGAAATAAAAGTTTTAATCTGTACATTTCACAATTCTTTATGGGCTTTTGTTTAAAAAAGTATTGGTTTCTGTGCATATAAAGAATATTTTCTTCAGAAAGAAATGAATTAAGTGACTCTCAGATCCCATAAGCACAAAAATCAGCAAGCCAAAACAATTCCAAGGAAACCATGCCATTAGTCAGACTTTCAAAAAAAAAAAAAAAAAAAAAGAAATCGCAGGAACTGATCTTGGACAACTAGGATGCTTTTAGCCAGGGGTAGAGTCAGGTGGAATTTTAGCTGCCTATTGTTTTTTCTTTTGTTCTAGAAAAATGCCAAGTAAAGCGAGATTTCTGGGAATCAAATTGTGAACCAAAATTATTGATCTCTTCTCTATACTTAGGGCACAAGAATCTTAACAGACTTGGGCTCTCTCACTCACTCCATATCTTAGGTTTTTTAGTGCTGTGGTATCTCTATCTTATCCATTTTGGAGAAATGTGGTTATAGTGAGTCCTTCTGCATCTTCATCCCTAATAGTGAGTGTTCTTTCTACCTCTGAGCAGAAGTTAGAGCCATTTCAACAGGATTCTACTCGGCCTCTATCTGCCATAGCTTGGAAGTTGGTCTGTGATCCTTAAACCCATGTTTGTTTGTTTGTTTGACTCTATGAAGAAAAGGTGAGGAAGAACAAAGATTTGTCTAATGAAATACCTAAAGGCAATAATAGTTTCTGGAAGGAGTTTATTAAAAAAATATAAAGAGTATTCAATATCAAAGGAAGAAAATATGCATAAGACTAGGCAAATAGAGAAAAGAGAGCAGTGTTTATTTAAAACACTTTACTAACACAGATTACTTATGCTGATTTGTTCTAGGTCTTTCAATAGATGGGTGGCTCCTTCTCCAACTATATCATCTCTTGGGTAGATAACTGTATTCTTTTCTACCTCATTCTCTTGCCTCTAACCAATTAGTTTACCACAGTCTCTTAGTATAACCATTTCAAAATCAAAATATAATCCTTATAATATTAAAGAGCAATATTTTTTAAATGATGGAACTGATATCAAATAAACATAATTCAGAAAGTAGGAGATATATATGTATATGCATATATGTGTGTGTGTGTATATATATATATATATGTATGTATTTAGTATCCTCAGATGATTTAGAGAAAATGTGTAAAAAAAATGAACAGAGTCCTATAAGAAGAGACAAAAAAGGAAGAAACAAATATTCCTGAAAATGACAAATATAATTTCCAATAAAAATGGAATAGAAGTATTGGAATATAAAATTGAAGAACTCTTCCAGAGAGTAAACAGAGAAATAAAAATGAGAAAAAAAAAACTAGTTAAATAAAAGATGGGTTTAAATCAACATTAGGGTTATAGAAAGTGAGCAAAGAACACACAGGAGAATAAAATATCAAAGATATAAAAGGCAAAATAATATCAGACTTCTCAACATGGACACTCTAATTAAAAGGTATACTTCAAATACTATATGAAATTATTTTTAATTTAGCACTCTAAGCCCCCAAACCACCAACCCAAACCATCAATAAATTATCCATCAATAAATTATGAGGAAGATATTTGTAGATACTCAAAGAGCTAGTAAATTTATCCTTTATAATTTTTGTAAGGAATATATATGAAGATAGCCTTCAAGAAAACAAGGGTGCACAGGAAAGTAGTGGAAAATATGTGATACAGGACCTAGCTCAGGAAGTGTATAAAGAGAAATGCCAGGATGCCGCTGACTTAGAGAAACTAATACAGATTGGTGAAATAAAATCAAAAGTTCAATAATAGTCTCCAGAAAGAAAGGTGACTGGTGAAATATATGATGTTGTAGAGTTTGCCAGTCCCTTGGCAGCACTGCCATGGAGACGGGCTGGCAGAGCTAGAGTAGGCTGCTGTGCGCTGAGCAGACCCTACTTCTCCGCTAGGTCTGCCATGGTCCTCGTGTGGTGGAGGGGCGGGTAACTGCGTGAGCCCGGGATTTTTCCAGAGACCTAGTACGGCCCATTCCTCCCTGTGACAAAAGATCATTGCAGAGTTCCCGTCCTGGCGCAGTGGTTAATGAATCTGACTAGGAACCATGAGGTTGCGGGTTTGATCCCTGGCCTTGCTCAGTGGGTTAAGGATCCGGTGTTGCTGTGAGCTGTGGTGTAGGTTGCAGATGCGGCTCAGATCCCACGTTGCTGTGGCTCTGGTGTAGGCCGGTGGCTATGGCTCCAATTAGACCTGGGAATTACCATATGCCATGGAAGCAGACCTAGAAAAGGCAAAAAGACAAAAAAATAAAAAATAAATATAAATAAATTAAAAAAAAATCATTGCTATGGAAACTGGGGCGTCGGACTGGCAGGGATTGTGGCTCCTGAGTTGTGACCTCTCTTCTCTCACCCAGAGGTTCTCGCCCAAGGTTGCTTTCTGAACCCACCACGAGAGAGAGGCCCTGTGTTAAACACTTTATCTCATTTAATCCTCAGAAGATCTTCCTAAGTTTTCCATGGACACAGCCTAGCAAGGAGATGCAGCCTCTATGTGTCCCTGGCCCCTGACCCACCAGTCTGATGACAGCGTCCCCGTGTGCCTTCCTGGTTCAGTTCCCACAGCTTCAGTCAGCGGCCTCTCACAAATCACCAGCAGCAGTCCTTATATCAGCAACCAGGTGGCCGCCACCAACAAGCTCATGCTCTCCAGCTACCACATCACCAGTCATCAACGTCTCAGTAGAGGTGGTGAACACCATATATGAGGACATCCACTATATGCAGGTGCCTATGGCTGACACATCTATCTTGCATCTCTGTGACTTCTTTGACCCCAATGTAGACCACATCCACAGTGTGAAGCTAAAGCAGGGCCTCACCCTATTACACTGTGCTGCCGGCGTGAGCCACTCACTGCCTTCGGTCTTGCCTACCTCATGAAGTACCACGCCATGTCCCTGCTGGATGCCCACATGTGGACCAAGTCATGTCGGCCCATCATCCCGGCCAACAATGGCTTTTGGGAGCAGCTCATCCACTATGAGTTCCAGCTGTTTGGCAAGAACACCATGCACATGGTCAGCTCCCCTATGGGAGTGATCCTTGACATCTAGGAGAAGGAGGTCCCTCTCATGATTCCACTGTGAGCCATCCTGCCAGCCCCTGACCTGGGGTCAGAGGTACAGGTCTGTCATTATCCCACATTGACATCTGTACTTGGACATGCCTTCAGGTGGTGCTCTGGGAGCTGCAGGGGCCCCAGGCCAACCCTGCTTCCACCTTCAACCACAGAGGCTCAACTCTGATTTTCTAGGTTGGACTTATGCATGAGATGGTTTTTAAAGGAAGCATTCCATTGCAAAAAAATTTTTAAAAAAACATTTCTTTTTGATGTACATAGATAGCAACTAGCCTTTGGTGAAAGTTGGCATTAGTCCCCATCTCAGGGCATTTGTGGAGAGTGGACCTGACATGGAGCCTCAGGTTCAGAAGGCTGGAACTGCGGACCAGAACCTAGCCTTGTCATCTCCTGCTCATGTGATCTGGGGCCACTTGGAGCCTCGGTTTCCTCATTCAAGAAATGACAATGCTTTTCCCACAGGGTTGTGAAGACAATTCCTCAGCAGAGTGCCTGGCACATGGTAGGTGCTCAGTGTAACCGGCTACTCTCATCATAAATGATGCTCTGGCCCTACTGGTCTAGGTCACCAAGTCATCCTCACAATGGCATTTCCCCCATCTGTGCACAGCTCTTTATTGCTTACAAAGTGCTCTTCCAAAAAGCTATGCTATGTGGGAAAGAAGTTGTTTAAGCCCTTTCAGACCTAGCCTCAGAGGAGGCCTAGACCTTGACACCTTTTCAGAGTTCCCATTGTGTTCAATCAACCTGCCACCTGGGAATCCACAAGGAGCACTATTCAGCTTCCCCCAAAGGGCCTTGTTTATATTGCTGATCATTAGAGCCAACACTCTGGTCAGACTAACCTCTGGTGTCCATTGGGGCATGTGCCAAAGGGATAAATGAATGGGCCCTACCAATAGGCCCTGAAATCCAGGATTGTTCAACACCCACCCACGACCCCCCCCACACTCTCCTGAAGCCTGAAGCTCTGGGTCAGGACCAGCTATTCTAGTCCAGAGATTTTTCAGAGAAACAATATATAGGACAGACAAAAGCATAACTGCTGTAGAGGCTAAATTCTCCTTCTCTTCAAATCTGCCCCAGTCCTGCTTCCACAAAGGACCTTCTCAGGGGAACAATTTTCAGGTTGGGGGAGAAGGGAAATCACTGCTCCAGGCTGATCTCATTTTATAGATGGATAAACAGACCCACAAACACCAGGGCTGGTGTGGCAGAGCCCCCAAAAAGCAGAAGAATCCCATCTGGAGAAAACCCAGATGGAAAAGTTCTTTGAAAGCATTTTTAAAGAGATTTATTTGGATATATTGTGCTCCAATTTTAAAAAAATTTAATTAACACACCATAAAATTAATTTTCTCCTATGTAAAGTTCTATGTGTTTTAACACATTTTTGTAACTACCTACACAATCCAGACACAGAGCCGTCTCATCACCTTCCAAATTTCCCTATGCTGCACCTTTGCAGCCACACCTTCACCCCACTCGTCTCTGGCAAACATGCATCTGTTCTCCATCCCTATAGATTTACCTTTTCCAGAGTGTTACACACTTAGAATCATAGAAGATATAACCTCTAGAGACTGGCTTCTTGTCTCTGGGATTCACACATGCGGCTTTGTTTGGCTAAGTGGTATTCCATTGTATGGACATGCTACAGTTTGTCTAACATTCACCCACTGAAGGATATTTGGGTTATTTCCAGCTTGGGGCAATTTTGAATAAAACTGCTATAAATAACTTAAAAAAAGTTTCTCAATCATTTTTGGAGTATAATAAAAAATAAATAATGCAATATAATGGAAACCAAGTAGGAACAAGAGGAAAAACAAACAAGCAAAAAATATACATACAAGAAAATGAAATATAATTACAATATATTTCTAACCCTGCCACAAATAATCTTTAGAAAATTATAATATTTTCAGCAAAGAAATATAGTATCTTTACAGTTAAAAAACAAAATTGTTACCATATTCAGGTTAACAGATAACATCTAAAACTGACATAATAAGAAATAATCATATTCAAGACGTATTTAAACATATGTTGATAAGCATCAGAAGATATGGTTCATGAGCCAGAGTAGGCAAAGCAGGAAGTTGTTAATTTTAATTATGTGAATGCATTATTTTTTAGAAGAACAGAGAAAAAACAAGCTAAAACAATTCAATAATGACCATATATATTGGAGATCCCCAAGACCAGGGTAATATGCTATCAGGATCCTAGTGGTGGGAGGCTCTTTTGTGTTACTTTGAAGCCACTGAAATACTGAATTTTGAAAGATAAAAATATGTATATATAAAGAAAGAAACCCAACAGAGATAAGTCCAAGGCATATTCTGCATTTACACCATTGTTACAGGAAATTTTAATGTTTTTTTTATTTCATATATTTCCTTTCTTCAAAGGAATTCTGTGTGGGTTTCCCTATTTTATCCTATTAAACTTTGCATGCTGCAAGTGCTTTTAATATCATCAATTTTTTTTTTCTGAGACACTTTCTCTTTGACTCTATATTACTATCCATATAGCAAAACTGTGAAATTTGAGGCACCTGGAAGTTAATTGATTATATAACAGTGATAATATAACTTTATAAATGAACTATATGTCAATAAAATAAATTAAATTAAAAAGTGGTGAACTATGCCTCAATCCTTCGAGAAAATGTGCCACTTGAGTCTATTTTTTTGTAAATCTGACAAATTTAATAATACTAATGTTGTAACTACTCTCAAAATTAGTAAATCAATAAGTATCAAGAATCTTAAATTAATAATTCTCTTTTAATTAGAGAATATGCCAAAAATAATAAACTATGACTTGTGAGAATATTATCTATGAATGCAAAATATTGGGGATGTACAAAATATTTAATGGATTTATTAATAAACTGATGCATATATATACATATACTTATATATATAATGCTAAGAATTATGCAGCTATTATAAACATAGAACATAAAACTATTTTAAAATAGTTTTAAAATATGTGAATAATTTCATCAATAAAAAAATACAGAAATCTAAATAGAGTTTAAAATCAATTTGCTTAAAGTACACCTTAGGCAAATATATTCATAATGCACATATGTAAGACTTGAACAAGATACACTTCTTATCATCTGGATGACATTACTACTTGGGGTTTCACTTTACTCATCAGAAAAAAATGTATAATACTACTTTGTAGTCTTATATAAGGATAAATAAGATGATGGATATAAATACATCATAATTACTGCTAAACAGTAAGGGGTCTGCGTATAAAATTACTGTAGGCATAATAATGTATAGCTTATAATTACATCATATATAATATATAGAGAATACTGAGGCGAAGACATTAAAATTGTCTTCAAAATTATAGGTAATTACACAGAAAATAAGTAGAATAATATTAGGCTATTAACATGAAAGCCTTAAAACAGGTAGAAACTCACTCATCTGGTGAGTCACAGTCTTTCAGTTGGATGTTTATAAAATGTGACCTAGCAAATAAATAAATCCATCTGAAAATTTCTGAATAATGTTCCAGAATTATTGTGAGTGTCCAAGAACAGTGACAGGCAGTAGTTTCAAAAGCCTATGCACACACATAGTCATTAAGCCACATGTCTTATATAAATTACATATTCACACACAAGAATATAAAAAATATGATTGAACTTACATCAATTACTATGACCATACAACTGTTTTTCAGATCAGTTGATATCTGTTTGTCCCAGAGTGCTTATAAATAGTGCCTTTTTTACCCTCATAATAAACTGTATTTTGATCACATCATTTTAAAAAGTATAAGATATTCGCTATATGAATTAACTTTACAAATGGTAAAGTTAAGGAAAGTTTTGTCCGGATATATGCCCAAGAGTGGGATTACTGGGTCATATGGTAATTCCATGTGTAGTTTTCAGAAGTACCTTCATACTGATCTCCATAGTGCTTGTACCAGCATACATTCCTACCAACAGTGCAGGAGGGTTCCCTTTTTCCCACACCGCCTCCAGCATTTGTTATTTGTGGACTTATTAATGACGGCCATTCTGGCTGGTGTGAGGTGGTATCTCATGGTAGTTTTGATTTGCATTTCTCTAATAATCAGGGGTATTGATCATTTTTCATGTGCTTGTTGGCCATCTGTACATCTTCCTTGGAAAAATGTCAATTCAGGTCTTTTGCCCATTTTTTAGTTGGGTTGTTAGCTTTTTTGCTGTTGAGTTGTATAAGTTGCTTGCATATTCTAGAGATTAAGCACTTATCAGTTGCATCATTTGAAAGTATTTTCTGCCATTCTGTAAGTTGTCTTTTTGTTTTCTTTTTGGTTTCCTGTGCTGTGCAAAAGCTTGTCAGTTTGATTAGGTCCCATTGGTTTATTTTTTGCTTTTATTTCTGTTGCTTTGGGAGACTGACCCGAGAAAATATTTGTCAGGCTGATGTCAGAGAATGCTTTGCCTATGTTCTCTTCTAGGAGTTTGATGGTGTCTTGTCTTATATTTAAGTCTTCCGGCTATTTTGAGTTTATTTTTGTGCATGTTGTGAGGGTGTGTTCTAGTTTCATTGATTTGCATGCAGCTGTCCAGGTTTCCCAGCAATACCTGCTGAAAAGACTGTCTTTTTCCCATTTTATGTTCTTGACCCCTTTGTCAAAGATTAATTGACCATAGGTGTGAGGGTTTATTTCTGGGTTCTCTATTCTGTTCCATTGGTCTGTATGTCTGTTTTGGTACCACTACCACACTCTTGGTGATTGCGGCTTTGTAGTATTTCTTGAAGTCTGGGAGAGTTATGCCCCCTGCTTGGTTTTTGTTTCTCAGAATTACTTTGGCAATTATACGTCTTCTGTGGTTCCATATAAATTTTTGGATTGTTTGTTCCAGTTCTGTGAAAAATGGCATGGGTAATTTGATAGGGGTTGCATTGAATCTGTAGATTACTTTGGTAGTATGGACATTGTTACAATATTAATTTTTCCAACCCAGGATCATGGATTATCTTTCCATTTCTTTACATCTTTTTTAATTTCCTTCATTAATATTTTATAGTTATCATATAAGTCCCTTACCTCCTTGGTCAGCTTTATTCCCAGGTATTTGATTTTTTGGGGTGCAATTTTAAAAGGTAATGTATTTTTGTATTCCTTTTCTAATATTTTATTGATAGTATACAGAAATGTGACTGATTTCTGAATGTTAATTGTATATCCTGCTACTTTGCTGAGTTTGTTGATCAGTTCAAGTAGTTTTGGGGTTGAGTCCTTAGGGTTTCCTATATATAGTATCATGTCATCTGCATACAGTGACAGTTTTACCTCTTCTCTTCCTATGTGGATGCCTTTGATTTCTTTTGTCTGATTGCTGTGGCTAGGACTTCCAGTACTATGTTGAATAGCAGTGGTGAGAGTGGGCCTCCTTGTATTGTTCCAGATTTTAGTGGGAAGGCTTTCAGCTTTTCTCCATTGAGTATTATATTTGCTGTGGGTTTGTCATAAATGGCTTTGATAATGTTAAGGTATGTTCCCTCTATGCCCTCTTTGGTAAGATTTTTTTATCATGAATGGATATTGGACTTTGTCAAATGCTTTTTCTGTACCTATTGAGATGATCATGTGGTTTTTGACTTTTCTTTTGTTAATATGGTATACAACGTTGATTGATTTGCATATGTTGAACCATCCTTGTGAACCTGGGAAGAATCCCACCTGGCTATGGTGTACGATCTTTTTTGTATGTTGTTGGATTCAGTTGGCTAAAATTTTGTTGAGAGTTTCTGCATCTATTTTCATCAAAGATATTGGCCTAAAGCTTTCCTTAAAAAAGACACATGCACCCTCACATTCATTGCAGCACTATTCATAATAGCCAAGACATGGAATCAACCCAAATGTCCATCAACAGATGATTGGATTAGTAGGATGTGGTATAAATACACAATGGAATACTACTCGACCATAAAAAAGAACAAAAGAATGCCACTTCCAGCAACATGGATGGAACTAGATACTCATCCTGAGTGAAGTAAGTCAGAAATAAAAAGGCAAATACAATATGACTTCGCTTACATCTGGAATCTAATATTTGGCACAAACGAAACTTTCCACAGAAAAGAAAATCATGGACGTTGAAAATAGACTTGTGGTTGCCAAGGGGGAGGGGGATGGACTGGGAGCTTGAGGTTAATAGCTGCAGACTATTGCTTTTGGAATGGATTAGCAATGAGATCCTGCTGTGTAGCACTGGGAACTAAGTCTAGTCACTTATGATGGAGCATGATAATTGAGAAAAAAGAATGTATACATGCATGTAACTGGGTCACCATGCTGTACAGTAGAAAAAAAAATAATGTATTGGGGAAATTTTAAAAAAATGGTAATGTTAGTTTAAATAGCTTTTAAATATAAAAAGGCAAAGCTGGAAAATATAAATTTCTATAATTATAAAAAATTATAATACCAAATATATTTTTCATAAAAATAACTTTACTATAGAAAGAAAAGCTTGTCACTTTCCTCAGAAGTTATATTTCCTTGTTTTGCCAAAAAAAATTCAGCAGTTTATTTCTTCTCGAGTGAGTCAAAAAAGCAATCAATCAAATTTCTAGAGATTGACACAAATGTTAAGAAATTATAACAAAATATAAAGAGAATTTTTTCTCTTCAGGCATTTCAAATCCTTCTAATATTCCATTTTCAAAAAACTCCACTATTGTGACAGTTTCTACCAGAAAATGTTTAATTCATTGTAAACAGCAAACAACTAAATTTGTATATTTTTGTTTATGGTATACAAATGTTTATAAAATTGTAAAAACTCTATGTTAGTCCTAATGAAATATTGTTATTATATAAAGGTATCATAATTAATGTGTCTTATTTATAAAGAAGCATTGATAAATGTTTCCAAAAGTTAAAAACTTGTCTTTCAGAAAATTTACCAAACATGTTTGTGATATTAGAAATAAAGTTGTTGCACATCTCAACTAGTTTTGAATAAAATAGTCATATGAAACTAATCACTCATCATCAATACCAAGCACCACCACTCATAAAATACAGAACTCTTCTGAAAAAAAAAAAATTCAAGCACAAATAATCACAGAAAAAAAAAAAATCTTGCCATCAGTAGTTAACATTTACTTCCCCTATTGTGGAAACATTGTCAGTAGTTAGCAAGTAATGGAGCTGGAAACATTGTGTTCCCAGAGGTACTATTTTCTAGATGAGATGCAAAACTCCAGGCTTGACCATAAGTGGCCATTAAAAATCCCAAGGCACCTTTCAGGGAAAGTAGCAGTGTTTGCCTCAATGTCCTGGCTTGATTCCAACTAACTAATTACACTCAGCCTGCCTGGATAATTGTAGATTGTTTTAAATGTAAGTGTGCAGTTTCCTTGTTTGATTACAGTACTTGGGTCTTCCTCTGAAAAGTCTATCTCACAAAGTTAGAGGAGGAATTCTTACGGCTGATCATTTCTTGTAAACATGCATGAAGACCTAGGGTCTGCCTAGCATCTATCTCAAGACTTCAACTAATTAGAATCCTGAATAAATTGATGCTGAAGTTTTACACACATTGAGAGATTTAGGCAGGACCACACAGGGAAGACATGGGGAAGCTTTCTATTTTGGAGCCTCAACACGGCAGCGGAACTCCTCGTCAATGGTGGGGACTCTTGATAGAGGCAGGCAGTTCTAATACCTTCAGTGCTCTGTGCTCTTCGGCATAGTTGTGATATATCTTATTATTACTCTACTCAATATTAAGTATATACATATATAACAACCATGAAAAAAATAGCTTTGATTTTCCAGGACAAAATTGTGGACATGTATTACACATTTACTCTTCACTTTATGGTGCTATGGCAGAGATTGCTATCTGTCACCTCAAATTCTTCCACTCTCTTTTTTCCATGGATATTTGCTGGAAATATATTCACCAAACTAAAGACTGTATTTCCCCACATTCCTTGCAGCTAATTGTGGCCACATGACAAAGTTCTGACCAATGCGGTGCAGTGGATAGAAGTAAGGTATACCATTTCTGGATTTTGCTTTTAAAGTTAAGGTGTAAGCCTTTATCTTTCCCCTTCTCCCTCAAGAGCACATGACTGACAGCCATTTAAAACGGTGTATATGAGAACAACATTCTTGTGCCAAGTGTGGCCGCAAAGGATGGAAAGAATTTAGGTTTTTCCAACATTATGGAAACAACATATCAGCTGTAGACTCCTAGGATGAAAGTCTCTGGCTGCTTTAGGGAGGAAGTTAAAAACGTCTATCTTGTTGCAGGGACTGTTATTAATGTGGTTTGTTATTTCTTAGTTGAGTCTATATCTCAACCACTAAAGAACATCACACATTATATATCTTTTCTTACATTTTCCATTAAAAATGTTTTATAATAGCTAGTTTCCTTGGTTTGCAAAATACTTTATATCACAATCAAACAAAAATTGATATCTTAAGATAAATACATACTGTTTTAAGAGTATGCTGGATACTTTGTTTCATACTTTATTTACATTTACTTATCTAATTCACACATTTGTTCCATTATCAGGATGCTATTATTATCCCCCTTTTATAGATGAATAAATAGAGAGATAAAGTGGGCTAAAGCCACACACTCTTAAATGACAGAATTGAGATACAGCTTCACACAGTTTGCTATAGGAGCCCTAAATCCACACCACAACATTGAAGGAGCAGGTAATGCAAATGGGTAAAATGTCTGCATGGGGACTGCGACAAACTGGAGATCCCGTGCTTCAGCTCAGAGTTGGAAACAGCTTCACACTTCCAGCCATCTTTACTGGAAGGCCCAGAATTGCTTTTCTTCAAAAAAAACTGGAAATTCCTATATCTAATTATTGGGATTTTTCATTATTAGGAGGCATGGTGTAGGATAAAACTTATCTGTCCATCAGCAGAGGAGCTATTATGCACACAGACATGATAAACACAGTCTCTATCATCTGTCTAATGGCAAAGTCAGATACAATATGGTAAGAGCTGAAATAGGACACTCTGGGAACAGAGAGGAGGACCATCTGGAGTCTGGCAGTCTTCATACACTAGTAGATGTCTCAGCCAAGATGAATTGCTAGTATTTACGACTTAGAGAAATGTGGGGGTTGGGGCAGGTATGTATCCCAACTAAAGAAAATACTAATTAATGATGGTCTCTAAATGATGAAAAGCCTATCTATTTGTTTTCTTTAACTACTCTGAAGTAAGCAAGAAATAAAAATAATCTTTCATTTAATACAGGGTAATATATGCGATATTTGAATAAAGGAAAATTCATATATTCTTGGATTAAATACAATAAGCTAAACTTTACATTTATATTAACTTGAATAACTAACAATGTATAAGGAAACACTGAATATGCTTTTTAGAAATGTATTCCATAGGCCCATAATAAAGGGGCTCATGTGGGGAGAGATTGCTTAGTTCTCTTGTAGGTGGGAAGGAAGTAAGACCACTAAGAGAACAGGACATGGAGGATAGAGTTCTTATCTCTAGTCAAATGTTTTCTTTCCCACATGCGTTTATAAAATATCTGCTCTAAAATAAGCAATAGAGGTTCAAATTTCTAACCCTACTATTTAAAAATTATTATTTTCTCACTTTTCCATCAAGTTTGGAAATGAAAATAGTATTAGTTTTTGAAAACCTAAATTTTAAATATTACTTCTAGATGCTACAAGATAAAACCCATACAATATGATTCAGATGTTCCCTAAAACCTCCCCTTGCTATTATTTACCGGTGGCCCAGCCTACATGGGTGGTTTTTAGATACAATATTTTTTTTTACTTATTTAATCAATTATTGTTCATTTAATTTGCACATCTGGGAAAGATCTGACAATTGCCTACTGCGTGACAGACTCTTGTTCTAAGAGGTAGAGCTATAAAAATGGTGTGGTCTCTCATCACAAGGAAAATTTTCTTTAATGAGAACGACAAAAATAAGTTACCACAGGAAAAAACACATTCTGCAAAAGAGATATATTATACAAAGTGCATGGAGAAAGAAAGGCTGTGGAATCTGCCAGGGAGATTAGGGAAATCTGAAGCTTGTAGAATGAACAGGCATTTAGCACAGGAACTGCTAGGGAATGAGTATCCCGGGAAGGTGCCCAGCTTTGCAGGAAATGGAGGTGGGAAAAAGTGGTAGTAACCAGTAACCACTAAAAGTAGTTCCATGCAGCATGATGAGGCAAGGGTAGATGGAAGGAAGATGGAGCAGCCTGGAAGGGGGACTTTCAGAAAGCTCTCACTTTTTTTCTTAGGTGTAATGGGAAGTTTAGGTATAATGGGTGGGTATCAAATTAATTCTGAGAAGCTAAGTAGTATGTTCTAAATTTTATGTTAGTGAATGATTTTTGAACCAATTCTGAGAATAGATTGGAAAAAACTTGAGGCCAAAAGAAAAGGAAGATATTGCAATAGACCAAGATGTGAAAAGTGTCTGAATAGGGCTAGTGCAGTGGGAATTAGTGAGTCAATATGAAAAAAAATCAAAAAAGGTTTCATTGTTTTTAGATGTGGATGATAAAAGACAAAAATCAATTCTATGATTCTGGCTTCAATAAATGGATAAGTACTGAACATTGGAAGAGATAAGCCCAATCAGCTGAAAAGGGAAATGACAAGTTAACTGTTAACGGAATTTAGTTTGAGGTACTTGTGGAAGTATCTTACATTCAAATATTACGTATTATTCTAATGGTTGAGTAAGGAATATAAACAGACAATCCAAAAGCAGATATTTACAACTCATAAAGACATCAACTCTTAATAATCAACAAAAGAGCAAAGAAAAAGAGGTATAGTCTATTCTTAACAGCAGCAATGGCAACTAGGAATTAGGACAAGTAATATTTAGAGACTTCCCATGCTGGTGCAAGGGACTTGAGATATTGTCTGTTATTCACAGCTGACAGTGCTGCAATGACTTTCAGGAGTTATACATTTATTTATATACTTTTATCAAATAATATATTTTCTAGGAAGCTATCCAAATGATGGGATGTAACATACAAAGAAAACTATATTCCCAAATATGTTCAGTGTTACATTATGTAAATAATACAATAAAGAAAAATCCACATAAGTGTCTAGGTAGTTAGGAAAAGTTATATAACATATTCCAAGAATGATGGAATATTTTATAGCTAATTATACTCCACTAACATATAATTATAGTTACAGTCAATTGAATTGTTAGCCCAAATTATATATCCCTTTGCACATCCAAACTCTTATTAAGGCTTCTCTGTAGGAAAAGTGTTTTCCCCTACCTACTTGCCTTAGGCTTGGCCATATGACTTGCTTTGGCCAGTGAAATGGAAGAAGTGACAATGTGCCATTTCTAATTTAGGCCTTAATAGGCATGATGAGGTTTTTGCCTTCCCTCATGAGCTGTACCATAGCCATGGTAAGAACTTCCAAAACCATTATAGCTGTGATCCCTTCACTTGGACTCCAGAATAAACTACATGAAGCAAAACTACCCCAGGCCATCCCTGCCGAACCTGATGCTTAAAGCAGAGCTTCCCAATCAAGCCTTGAATAAATCACCAGACCAGATCTTTAGACAATCATAGATTCATAAGAATAAATGATGTTTTTAAGTTACCAACTTTTATTAGGGTGTTTTTTGATGTATCACTTTGGGAGCAACAGTTAACTAAAATAATAACTATGTAAAGATATTAATATAGAAGATTACAGAAAAGAAGTAACCAGAAATTATAAAATTGCTGATGTTTGTAGGTTTGGGGATTATGAAATACCAAATTCATGAAAAGCCTAATCAAATATTTTTTATATAATTGAGCTGCAACCAGTATCAGGGAAAAGAATGCCTTTAAAGTTAAATTTGCAAATAAAAAAACAAAAAACTCATTATATGAGTGAATACATCTGAAAATAAAGATATACTACTTTGCCTCAGGTTATGTTTATTTTTAAAATCCTATATGATATGAAATAATTCCTAGTAGAATTAGCTTTATTACCTCCAGTCGAAAATGAAAAATCTATGGAACCTTAAACAATCTTATCTAATTTAAAACATCTTCCCTACATACTGTTGTGGTAAACTCAATGGCAATTTAAGTCCATACTACTAAGGCTTTTTCAGAGTATGTTAACTCCAAATAGTTTCATAGTTTGAGAATATCAATGATCAAAGGTAGGGCTTCTATTTATGTATGTGATTTTTGTCCTCTAATAACTTTATAATTTGTAATGACTGGATCATGCTACATTTTTCACCATCTTTTTCACTTAAATTTTTGAGAGCCCGATTTGTGGGCTAAGTCACTGCTATTTAATATTTATGTTCATAGAAAAGTAGAAGGGAGATGGAGTAAAGAATATGTAAAATTGGACATAAAATAAAACAATCCACAACAGCATGAGTAATATGGATGAGTTATTATGACAAAGGCCATTTTTTGCAGAATGGTGATTTAACTCTGCTGACTCTCCAAGCTCTTGTTTGGAGCACTCCCACACAATCTGGGTACTTTACTTCAGATGGCCAGTGTTTTCCAGTTGCCCTCTAGCTGCCAGCAACCCTCCACTGAAGCATTTCAAAATTCCTGCTAAAAAACAGTTTCTACTTCATAGCTTTCTTTAATCTTTCCTTTTAAAGTTTAGGCTGCCCTGATTCTCACTCCCTTTTAGCTAATTGCTATAGATGAACAGCATCTAGTAAACCAAGTCCTCTCCAGGGACTAGATAACTTCATTTTATACTCAGTCTAGAAATACTTCTCACTGGGCCAAGAGTACCTGCATATGCCAAATTACTAATGAATGAAAGTCCATTGTTGGGTATTTCTGACAGTGGGGAAAGTGAATGTAGGAAATAATTTAGTCAAGAAGAGTTTTGCAATATGCTTCAAATTGTACCATTTAGATAATTGTCCATTCCACTTATACATGATCTGCCCTGGGACCAAATTACTTCACTTTAAGTTAAATTCAATCCATGTCATTAATTAATTTTCCTTGAAAAGATTAAATGCTACTTCAAACAACTGCCCAAAGTTTGTATTTTCATAAGTTTTTCCCAAATAGGATGCAGAAGTTCTTTAAATGTATTTTACCAGAAAGATCTAATTTTAAAGTCTATGTTTATAGTAGAAAAGAAAAAAAATGACAATGATTATTTGAGGGTAAAATTAGGTAAGACCTAAGGAAAGAGGGAAAATTGAGTGCACATAACCTCCAACTATAGTTATATATGTTATTTTTCCTACTTCCAAAGTTTGTTGTAATGGTAATTTTCTTTGCAAGCATGCAACTGAACTTCCCTTTGTTATTTTTTCTATATTCTACAAAAGTGTATAATAAAAGTTTTGTATATTATTACCCTTCATGTAGTAATAATGTTTTAAGGCTTATAATGACAGCATTACAAATCACTGACTTAAATAAAGTTAATAAATCAAAAGAGAAGAACAAAACTATTGCAAAATTACAAAACAGATAAAATTGTTTTTCTACAAGGGAGAAAAGGATAGGCTCTTCCATATCGCTTATGATTACATGTTTTTATGTTAGTAGAAAAACATACAAAGTATGTTTTAAAATGTTAAGTTTACTGAATACTGTGAATAAAATTAAAACATGTAGATTTATTATCATTGTCATAATGATAGTAAGTAGTTAACAGTAATGAGCATATACTTATTTCCAAAGCTTTTATGAGACTACACAATTGAGAGCACATACTTATGAGATCTTATTATTTCCTTAATGGAGCAACTCTGAACAGGCTCAAAGAGCAAAAGATGATATTATATAGATAGCAAAATGAATCCAATCATTTATTTTTGTCTCTCCTTGCTTCTATAACTCAGCAACAACAAATTAAATATTAAATCTTGATTCTCTATAACAATGTTATGAAATTTTCTATTTAACAAAATGGTTTTTAGTCCCCTGCTGATGATCTAATTATTCTGAGCATTTAGCAATTCATGCAACTTCATTAAATACCTGCTATGTGCTGTAATCTTTGAAAATGCAGAGATTAATGAGTCAGTCGCTGACCTCCAGGAGCTTATAATCTGGTGGAGAAGGTAGATGTTTTTAAATTATATAAAACAAAGTTGAATTAAATATCTTATTGAAAGCAGTTCATGTAGAAATGCAATATATGTCACATATATTTATATGTATGCATCATAAATATATTTAATGTATATGAAATAATGGTGTTAATTTTTGAGCTTTGACTTAAGGAAAGATCCCTCAGATCCTTAGCTCAGAACTCCAAATTCAAATTAATATTGTGGATATTAACTGTCTACATATAACTTTCTTTGAATCAAATTATCCCAAAGACAATATGGGCTTTGGGGCTTCCACTGAGAACTAAGAAAATAAACTAAAATATATTAAAGATAAACAAACTCTGAACTTTAATATTTTAACATATTTCACAGATATTCTGAAATGAATGTTTGATATAGAGAGACTTGCACAAAATAGTATTATGATTAAGAATCATCAAGTGCATAATATTGCCTCATCTCTTTATATTATTTATGTACAACATATGATGAATACCTACTGTATTTCAGGCATTGTGCCATGGAATTGGGACTATAATCATAAGCAAACAGAAATATTGCTCATGCCTTCATGGAACCTACCATTCACAGAGTAGATGTTCAAAAGATGTGTTTAATAATGAGTTATGGAAAAAAACATTATGTCACCAATCCTGGTTGTACTTTTCTTGCCATAGCACTTAGCAACTTATCATATTCTTACTATATCATTTACTTACAATGTTTATAGGTGACTGTCTATCTTCTCTTGCTAACATATCAGATTCACAAAAACATAGATCTCCAACTGCTTTATTCCATGGTGTCTCCCAAGCACCTAAAGCAATGATTGCTAGTCAATAAATACTTGTTGTATGAATAGATGGGCCTGATTTTTCTCAATAAGAATATTATAAAGAATGAGAACTAGAAAATGAAGTTTAGCAAACAAGCATTATTCTGAGAGCCATAGAGGATAAGCCAATATAAAATAAAATAAGTCGATTAGCTCTATACCAAAAAAACAAATAAAGTGCATGCTTAGGCTGCACACATGTTTCTTAATTCATCAAAAAATGTAATAACATATTTTACTTAAGGCAATCCTGAAAGTTTAAGGAGTATATTAAATTTCTGTGGCCCAACTGTTATTATCAGAAATATTCTTTTCTGAAGGGCTTTTTGTTTGTTTTGTTTTATTGCTACTCACTATTATTGGAAACCTGTACCTTAATTAATTTGTGACTATATTTATATATTTAATTTGACATTTTCTGGGGAAATTAAAGTTCTTTATTTTTAGCTTATTAGAACTTAAAGTGTATACACGGAGGTTTTATTTTTAAAAATTGATGCAAGAGGACCAAAAAAAAAATTTCATTTTACTGAAATACAAATTTTAAATTAAAAAAGTCATAAACTTAGGTAAATGACATTATATTCTTTCCCTGCTGGACTTGTTTGATTTGGTTGGGAAGTTTAAAAATACCTTCAATCTACCTGTACATGCTTGAAAACAAATCTAGGTGTGCCATTTTTATTCCTTTGCACCTGATGTTTACAAATTCGGTGCATTTATTTTATTTTCATTATAAAATGAAAAGGAAACATTTTCATTCTTTAAAAGTCTCTTCTTATACTTATACATTAATAGCTATAAAATATCTTCATGATCATTCTGAGCCACCCACCCTCTCATTCTACAGGTGAGGGCAGGACAAAAAAGAAGCAAGTCTTGCCTTGCAGTATTAAGCTAGAATTCACATCTTTTGACTTTTGGTCACTCCAGTATTCCACACCAACTCCACTCTGTAGGAAAACACAATTTAAGAGCGGGAAAAAATCTCAAGAAATGTGAATGACTCCAAAGTCTGAAATAAAATCTTGGCAATTTTATGGAAAGTAGACTGACTTTTAGATATGCAGTTGATCTAGGACATCAGCATTTCTTCAAAATTTTACTCACCAGGGAATATTTTTCATAGAATTTGTGAAACACTCTGCCATTTCTTATGAATTTTGTAGTTAAGTGTTAATTAGGTTGGCTTTGTGGTTATCATATTCTCACCAGAAAACAAACTCAATTCTCAAGCAAGGAAGCTACGCAGACTCTTCCACTATCACCACGTTTTCTTCTAGAGCCCATGATCTACGGTGCACTCCCTACGATGAGTGTTTCTATGAGAAACAATTGCCATGGAGGTTAGAATTTGTAGTGTGATTGGTGCCTGAGCCCTGGAATTCTTCTAGGGAGTCATTATAATTTTGCAGACATGGACTCAAATCAGAAGAAAATTAATCAAATGGAAGACAAGCTACTTAGCACACATCCAAGGCAGTTGTTTTACACTCCTCCCTCCCCCCATAAGCAATGGACTTTTCTTAAAACATAAATTCACACAGAAACTAATACATAAAAGAAAACTCCCCCTAGGTGAACGGGGTGCCTTCACAGAAATATCTTATTCAGTTTTGCTATTTTGCAGAGGCGGAAAAGGAAGTACTTAACATGATCTATGTCTAGAATGAGACGCATTTCTTTCCATCTTTGCCCACATTCACTCCTCCCAGGTATCACCTGTTCACACCTGCCAAGTGTGCCGAGCACCCCCTGCCATTTCCTCTGCTGGGTTTGCTGCTGCCTCAGAGCCTGAATATGGCACCTTGTTCAGCAATATGAGCCCTACTCAGGAAATTTTTTCCCACCAATTTCTTTCTGTGTTTTACTGAGAGAAACTCAGGTTGATAGAATCGGATTAAACTTTTTTTTTCCTTTCTTACAGCCACACCTATAGCATATGGAAGACCTCAGGTTAGAGGCTGAATCAGAGCTGCAGCTTCAGGCCTTTACCACAGACACAGCAACTCCAGATCCAAGCCGCATCTTTGACTTACACTGCAACTTGAGGCAACACTGGATCCTTGACTCACTAAGCAAGGCCAGGGATGGAACCCACATTCTCATGGAGATTATGTCAGGTTCTTAACCCTCTGAGTGGGAACTCCCAGAACTGGATTAATTTTAATCTTTGTTTCCTGAAAAATTCTCATCTTGGCGTTGCCTTTTTATTTTCATTAGTCATTTTAAGTAATTCACTAATTATATTTCAATCCACCATAAAAAACAAAAACTAGGACCTTGATAATAACCTACATATACAGCTTCCCCAGCCCATTCCTCTGCTTCCGCCAACCTGAAATTTGTGTTCGTCATTCCTTTCATTGCCTCTATATACGTTTATAAGAAGGAAAATATATATATACACACATACACATATTATTTTAGTTTGTATTGACTTTATTAAATATCATGTTGCATGTAACCTTTTAGGACTTTGAGTTTTTATTTAATATTAGATTGTTGAGATGCACCATAAAGTCAAATGCTACCCTAGTTCATTTATTTGGTTATTATTGAGTGTCCCATTGTATGGTTCATTCATCTATCAATTACTTGCCATTTCATCAGCCTGTTTTACTTTCTTCATAAGATATACCAGTATCTGAATTCATTAATTTGTTTCCTTGTTTACCGTCTGCTTCTCACTGTTAGAACATAAATTTTTCTTTTTAAGAACATAGATGTTGTATGTCTTATCCACTATATCTCCCAATTATTCATTTAACAACTCTTGTATTAATACATAAATGAATTACTGACTCCAGACAAACTGAATTCTATAATTTTCCTGATAAGTCAGGCTGTTTGTATCTCCTATTCCTCCTGCTTGCTCTACTGCAGCTCTGCAACTCACTGGCTTTGTGATTTTTAAGCAACCTAACAATGCTTGCTTCTTTTCACAAGGATTTACAAGTTTAAAATGGAAAAAATAAAGATACTATGGAAGTGTTATGTGAAAATTAAATGTGGTCAAATTACTGGCACATGCTAAACATACAATAGTGACATGTTTTATGACTCCTGTGACTATTACTTGAGATGAATATAACCCCCATGCCCTCGGGTAAGTTTTCCACCCATCAAGGATCAGCTCAACTTTTGCCCCATTCAGGAAAGCTCCGTACCACTTGTATACAGCTATGTTCTAATATTTAGCATATTGCTCTGAATTTTTTAATTATCCTCCAACATAACCCACGACTGAGCTATAAACTTTTCGTCCTTGGGTCTACATCTTATTTGTTGAATGAATGACTAATTTTATTTCTTCTGACATTAATTCTCACCAAATACACTTTAGATGGATGATTCTAGTTGTCAGTTATTTCAGCCATCTCAAATTTGATTAACTTACAGGCACAAACAATATCTGCCTTCTTGATTTGCGTATTAACAACCCAATTTACAAATGAGGGATTCAAACAACGTGCTAAGTTTGAGGACCCTACTTTGGGTGGCCAGGTAACTAACTGTTTTTCCTTCTGACACTCTTTCTTTATCATGGCCCCTTTTCACACCACTTCTACTTTATACCTTTGATTTATAAATTTATTTGTGAACTTTTAATTTGCTTTATTATTTTTAATTTCCTTGTCTTTGATTTTATAAAGACCAAAATCTTTTAAAATCTTTTTCCTACTACTTAGAATATATTTTCAGTTCATTGTGTAGTGGCTGCTAAATATTAACATCAGTTGACACTGAACACGTGAAAAGCAACAAACATAACCCTAAACAAAATCAGCTGACTTTCAATATATGCAGAATTTTCACATTTGTATAACTGTATCAAAGATGCATTAAAATTTAGTATGTCAAGTGAAAAATACATTATGACTCAGATGTCAGAAATCTTCATAACAATGAAGTGAAATGCAAGTTCATTTAACTAATGTGATCTTTTAATTACATTTTTATTCATCTTGCAACACTAATTAATAAGGTTATGAGATAGTACATTTCACAAGGTCTGCCTTTGAGTGTTTTAATACAGCCATATAAGATGTGAGAAATCTAACATTGATGGTCACCTATTTTATGAAACAACATACATCAGGAAAGAAGTGTCAATGGAAGACATTAAAACACAGGTTAGAAAACAAGTTAAAAATTTTTTCAGAAGTTCATGCTAAGCTGGATGTGAAGAGGCAGAGTGAGAATCAACAAATACAATTTGTTAATGAAAATGTACTAAACTTGGAGGTTAATAAAAAATCATAATTTAAATCCCTCTAATTAGACACATATAATATTGCAGTTCTTAATAACATTAAGAAACCCAGTTTAGCTTCAACTCTGCTTTCATAGCTTTTCAAGATTTCAGAGGTAAGTGGCTATGAGGTATATAACAGTACAGTGAAAATAATGAATTTATCAGGTAAAGAAAGGCATCTTTCTTGTCCAGGTCAAATAACTGCAGTATAATGTTGAAAGAGGTTAGTTTACCCATGATGAATCATACTATGTGTCTTATTCACTGCATTCTCTATATTGGCAGCCATAGAGGTTTTCAGATCCCTGTTAAGAACGTTAGCCTGGTATTATGCCATCTCATCACCAATCATTCTAATACCCTACAACAGCCTTTACTTTGATGAGTAGTCTAATAACCAAATATCTTAACAACTACCTTTTCTTATTGGCTCTACCAACACAACTGGTATCTAAGGGAAAAAGCTACAGAAATCATTAGAATTTCATTTTTCCTAATATAAGAATTAAATATAAGTTAGTTACTTTAAGTAATAGTAACATCTTCACTGTATTTAGGAAAAAAATCATCCATTTATATGTCTTTTTATCAAGAAACTAGCCTAGAAATTTTGCAATCACAGGACAAATGTGGCGTCAAGCCAAGGTGACATGCTGATTTTTGTTCTTCCCAAGAACATCTTCATTTGTCTGTACTGAAAATGACAAAACGTAAATAAATAGTTATGTGAATATAAAAATTCATATAGCTCTGGTAGCTTTTAAACCTATCATGTCACAGGACTCAAATTAGTTTCCGGTAAATATTAACTATTGTGTCTCACACTACTGATAACATTTCCAGAGATTGGAAATATTAGTCATAGATCTGAAAGCAGTGTTGATTATTCTAAGTGATGCATAAGCTGGCTATTCTTTCATTACTGAGAATAGTCTTTTATATCTTACAAATTAATAAGAAATATTTGTAACATAGCACTCTTCCCAAAAACACATTATTAAAACCAGAAAAGGCATTTTTCTCTTTAAGATATATCATAAATAAAATATGATTGTATTTCTTCAATACCTTTTAGTCTCTAATAATCAGATCTAGCTTATAAAATATTTACTTAAAATGCATTAAAAATAAAAATCTTCTCATAGAATACTGCAATAAGAATCTTTTCTTTAAAATAATAAAAATTTAAAAAGTAGCCAGCATCCATGTGTATTAGACAGGACTAGATCCTTACAATTGCAATTTCAAAATGGTATTGGGCATATAAAGTAAATGCGTGAATCATCCTGGATAAAATAGGGAATGGTTAGACCTGAGAGCTGAAGAACAGATCCCCTGTCTAAATAAACATTAAAATAGTTCTAGACACAGAGACTGATGATACCGAATAGAGAATCGAGAAAGAAACCCCCATATACAGAGTCAGTTAATACAAAGAAGCCAATAATATTCAGTGGAGAAAGGACGGTCTCTTCAACAAATGGTTCTGGGAGAACTGGATACCCACAGACAAAAAAATAAAATTGGACCCCCATCAGATTTGTTTGGATATAACATAAAAGCACAGACAACAAAAGCAAAAATAAACAAGTGGGACTACATCAAATGAAAAGCCTTCTGCACAATAAAAGAAATAATTTTAGGAATTCCTGTCATGGCTCAGTGATTACCAAATCTGATTTGCATTCATGAGGACTCAGGTTCAATCCCTGGCCTTGCTCAGTGGGTTAAGGATCCAGTGTTGCTGTGAGCTATGGCGTAGGTTTCAGACATGGCCCAGAACACAAGTTGCTGTGTCTGTGGCACAGGCCAGCAGCTACAGCTCCAATTCGACCCCTAGCTTGGGAACCTCCATATGCCATGGGTGAGGCCCTCAATAAAAGGTAAAAAAAAAAAAAAAAAAAAAAGAAACAATTTTAAACAATGAAAAGGCAATCTATAAAATGGGAGAAAAGGAGTTCCTGTCATGGCATAGTGGAAACGAATCCAACTAGGAACCCAACCATGAGGTTGCGGGTTCAATCCCTGTCCTTGCTCAGTGGGTTAAGGATCTGGTGTTGCCATGAGCTGTGGTGTAGTTCGCAGATGCAGCTCGGAGCTGGAGTTGCTGTGGCCATGGCATAGGCTGGCAGCAACAGCTCCAATTAGACCTCTAGCCTGGGAACCTCCCTATGCTGCAGGTGTGGATCTAGAAAAGACAAAAGACAAAAAATAAAATAAAATAAAATGGGAGAAAATATGTGCAAACTGTATACCTGATAAGGAGGTAATTTTCAAAATATATAAAGAACCCACACTACTCAGTAACAACAATAATGTGTGATTAAAAATAAGCAGAATAGAACAGAACAGTCCATGGCCAACAGGTACATGAAAAGAGGCTCTACTGCACTAATAGTCAAAGGAATGCAAATCCAAAACACAAGGAGATTCCACCTCTCATATTTTAGAATAACTACTATCAAAAAGATATGAAATAGCAAGTTTGGCAAGGGTCTGGAGAAAGGGAACCCTTGTGCACTATCGGTGGGAATGTAAATTGGAGCAGCAACTATGGAAAATAGTATGGAAGTTCCACAAAAAAATTAAAAATACCTTAACTTAGAACTACCATATGATTCATCAATACCATATCTGAGTTCATGTCTAAAAGAAATGAAAAAAGGACATCAAAAATATACCTGTAGCTCATGTTCATTATAGGATTATTCACAATAGCCAAGGCAGAAGTAGCATCTGTTAACAAAAAACGAATAAAGATGCTGTTTCCTTATTTATCTATTTATCTATTTACTTACACACACACATACATATTTACAAGCAATGGAAAATTATTCAGCCACGATAAAGAAAGAAATTCTTCCGTTTGTGACAACATGGATGAACCTTGAGGGCATTATGCTGAGTGAGTCAAATTTGATAGCAAAGGATGAATACTTTAGGGTATCACTTATATGTGGAATTCTAAAAAAGCCAAACTCATAGTAATGTTGACTTAAATGGTGGTTGTCAGGTGCTGGAAATGGGGGAGTTGGAGAGATTTTGTTTCAAGGTACAAGATAGTGACCACAGTCAATCACACTATATCATAAAAGTTGTGAAGAGACTGGACTTTAACTGTTCTCACCACCAAAAAGAAATGATAATTATGCGACATGATAGACGTGTTAGCTAACTCCATGGTAGTAATTGTAGTACAAAACAGAAATGTTTCAAATCGACATGCTGTACACTTTAAAATTGTGTAGTGTTATATATCAATTATAGTTCATCAAAAATAAAATGGTTTTATGGCTTGAACTGCCTAAAGAGTACATACTTATAGGTCATACAGTGATTTCTGATTTAGAAAAACCCAGATTTTAATTTTCTATATGGACAGTGAAATCTTTAGAAATGTCAAAATATGTTTTGAGGCTCAGGTACTTGGTTTGTGAAGTGAGCATAATAACATTTTTCTCACAAGGAGATGGAAAATAGAATATGAACATAAATATTAAAAAGTGTTCAGTGTGCCATGGCTTACAAACAGTATATTTTAGAACTCTTTCCCCTTCACCCTGACAATCGCCGTCTATCAGTTAGGATAATTTTGGGTCAAGTGCAATTAAAAAGAAAAAAGTCTGAAATGGCCTCCAAAAAATAACTCAATCATTTCATAGATTGAGTGTTCCAGAAAAAAAGGCAGTTGCAGGACTGATTAATTTAGTTGCTTACTGATACCTTATTTCTGAGGTTTTCTTCATTTTTCTGCTCTGACATTCTCAACCTCCAATTTTAAAAGTAGACCCCTTTCCATTGGTCTCATCTTATAGTAGAGGAAAATTTTCCTAGAAGTCTCTCAGCAGAACTCATTTCTCAACTCTTATTAGGCAAAATTACAAAGTAATCTCCATGTGTATCTCCATGCTCTAATTAAGACGTAACAAAGAGAATGGACTCCTATGATTTGTTTAGACCTAGATTGAACTTGGAACCACACACAGCATCAACTTCCCTGACAGATTAATAGGAAAAAAAGAAAAGAAAAATCCCCATTCTGTTAAGCAAAGAGAAAAGGTAATAGGTTTAGCTTGACTTCCAAATTGGCTATACTCACACAGGGTGCTTTAAATACACTAATTTTTCCTTTCAGTAGTTTTATGCTTTATATAACTATCCAAGTAGAAGATGCATTCTTGGCTAAGAGTACTCAGGTCTCTACCATGAGACATTCTAATATCAAACTAAATGAATGGGTTAGACTAGACTTAGTAGCTTTTCCACGTTAAAGAACCCCTTTTGGAAATGAAATTTTCCAGAGGAATCTCAACATATTTAAGACACAAAAGTAGATATTCCTTGATTGAAGCAAAGCATGGCATACTCTTGTGTCCCAGCACACTGTATGCCACTTCTAGCCCCCTATTTAGAACATTTATTATGAACACTGGTATAGTAAACCTTTTAGAGTCCCTTCTAGCCTTTCAACATTTGTCTATAAACTATATCATCCTGCAGCAATTTGTTAGCACATCAGTTCGTTCCATGATGTCTTTTTGGACTGCATATACTTATGATAAGACTAAGGGATAGTACAATGATATCAGACAAATAACTATGTAACACAATTGAAATAGGCTAGTTTTAAGGTAAATGCAAAATCAAAACCAAACAAAACCATTGTAAATTTACCCTGAAGCAGCACTGGAGGCAGTACAGGAGAATTCTGTTCCTCTAGAGAGGCAGGTGGCAAAGTTATCATGACCATATCACAATTCACAGGCTTTAGAGGCTTGTCTCAAAGTTGTGAGATTGACAAAATCTGCGGCTGCTAATCACAGGTCAGGGGTGGGTCCTGAATGGATAGCCTGAACCTAGGAGTTTTTAAAACCATTTCTGTGTGCGTTTTATATATGGAGGTTCCCAGGCTAGGGGTCAAATTGGATGGAGCTGTAGCCTCCGGCCTATGCCACAACCACAGTAGCTTGGGATCCAAGCCCCATCTGTGACCTACACCAGAGCTGATGGTGAGACCAGGATCCTTTAAGCCAGCCACTGAGCGAGACCAGGTATTGAACCCTCATCCTCATGGATCCTAGTTGGGTTCGCTAACCACTAAGCCATGAAGAGAACTCCCAGAAAACAACCAATTTTAAGAAAAAATAGATTTTCTTTAACTAAACCATATTAGAAAAGAAAAAGGTATGTATTACCTTGTCCAAAATAGGCAAAAAAACTAGGAGAAATCTTAGCTGACCAATAAAAATTTTCTCAGAAGAACAAAACATTGTCTAATTTGATGTCATAAATACAAAAAGTGCTGTGTAAGGCCAGGGAAATAGTAAACCTCAGTAGATATTAATCAAATATCAAATTCTTTCTGGGTTTTTTTTTTTTTTTTTTTGGTCTTTTTAAGCATGTGGGGTTTCCAGGCTGGGGGTTGAATCAAAGCTGTAGCTGCCAGCCAACACCACAGCCACAGCAAGGGCAGATCTGAGCCAGGTCTGCGACCTACACCACAGCTTATGGCAACACCGCATCCTTAACCCACTGAGCAAGGCCAGGGATTGAACCTGCCTCATGGATACTAATTGTGTTTATTAATTATTGAGCCACGATGGGAACTCCTCAAATTCGTTAATGAATCTGAATCTCACAAACAGTGAATCTTAGGGTTAATGTCTCAGGAGCAGGATAAAATGTAAAGATGGTGTAACAGGGGGTTGCTTACTTGAAGTGATATCTGGATAAATTATGAGAGATGCTGGCTTGTTGGGGAGAATCTGAAGATCCTCAGAGGGGGAACTGAATATCCAATTATAATATCATATAGGAGTTTTTCTTTTCTTACTTACGAAGATCTGTTAAAATATTTTTCCTAAGCTGACAGAGGCCAAATCTTAGCATTCAGCTATATTACATAAATATGCCAAGTCCAACCCTTTATTTAGAGATCCTACAGTCTCCTCATACAGAGTATGTCTCTTTAATTTTTTAGGGACGGAACTTGGTTTAAGCCCATTTAACCTACAGAGAAAGACCAATGGAATATTATATCATGGGAGAAGGGATCTTACTGGCTTTAGTCAATATGTCAGGTTCTGCTTTATTAACCATTTCCACTCACCGTCTAGCAACTCAATTCTTCAAGAGGTTATGAGAAGTAAATAAAACACATCTTTTATAATTGATAGAATAAATCATCCAAATGAATGTCTAGAAATACTACGCCCTAATGTTATTCCCTAGGCCTCTGACTTGCCCATTTTCTGTCCCCAACACAAGATATTCACTTAAAATCTACAATATTTGAAATTTCAGTATTTGAGAAAAGGATGAAAGAGCCATGCAGGGAATATTTAAATATTAGTGTAGAATTTTTAGATGATTGGAGAAAAGAGAGCATGTTAGACCTTTAAATAAATTTCTATTTTGAGTTGCCCTAAAATTTAATCTTATGATCAAAGTGAATCCACATTCAATGAGTGGAGTCATCCCTAATTTGAGGCAGATCTCACATTTAGTCTAGCTCATGATTCCTTCACACCTATTTATTTCCTCAAATTCCTATCTCTTGGGTTTAACTTTGAACCTGTGATTTTTGGTACATTCTGATAAAAATAAATTATTTCCCTATGGACATCTTGGCTAAGACATATTTTAAGGAAGATTCAGCACAGTGGAGTTGGTCATAATATATTAAAAGAGAAAAAAGGCAAATATTTATACTAAATGAGGCAATAGTAAAGGTGCAAAGCTATTGAAGCTTGACCTTCAAGGAAGGAGGGACTATATGTCTGAGGAACATCATTAACTATTTGGCGGCTGGTAGATTTGGTGAAGGAATTACCTAGAACTGGAATTGGGAAAGCAGACAAATGATAGAGAATTTACAATATCACATATGTCTAGTCTTGCTTAAAAGAATGAAGAACTAAGCACAAATAGAATAAAGTCAACAAAATTATGGAAGATCTTTATATCCATTTCTTCATTTTAAATATAGGTTACCCAAATTCTACTTCATGGAGATTTGTGAAGTAACTGGAAGGATTTAATTCATTATACATACACACATACACACACACACACACACACACACACACATATATATACATATATATACATATATATATATATATATATATATATATATATATATATATATATATAATTGTAAATGACGGCTGTGCTGGGGGTTCCCACAACTATCTCACATTTAGAGATTCACTGGAGGGACTCGTGGAACTCAATTTATAAACTGTACTCATGGCTAAAATTGATGATAGCAACCACAGCAAGGATACACAGAGCCAGATGATAAGGTAAAAAAGACACAGGCAGAGTATGGAAGAGTCCATGTGCAGACTTTATGCTCTCTCCCTCCCATAAGAGTTAACACAAATAGAATTCTTCTTCCAACAAAAAACATGAAACAACATATGAACACTGCGTTGTCAAGGAAAGCCCATTTGAGACTGGAACTCAAACTTATTATTGGAGGCTGGTTATATAACAGGTCCCCTCTGCCTAGTGTTTACTAATATTTCCAGACTCCCAGAAGGAAAGCAGGTATACAGCACAAACCACAGTATCTGCACAAACAATTTACGTATGGAAAACCATTACTGCCAGTTGGGGAACTGGAGGTACACTCCAAAAATGCAAGTTTCCAGACAGAAGTCAAGGATTAGACTAGCAAGCAGGACTTTCCAACATCTAGGTCTGTTACTCTAACTCTTTTCTGTAGAATAGCAGTTGCAAAATAGCATGTCACACATTGTATAAATTAAGACATAATAAAAATTGTAAATGATCTGATAATAAAGAGTAATAACATAAATTAATAAAGGCTATGTAAATGATGTCGCCAAATTATAAGAGTTTTAGTTTTATTAAGGAGTAATGTGTAACAAAAGGACAAAGGAATAAAATATTTAAACATAAGTTAGTGAAAGATTAAATATATTCCCTTCACTAAAATGATATCCAATTTTAGGCAATGTAGGAAAAATACCATCAAACAATTTACCTTTAAGATTTCTATGGTACCAAAAGCATAGCATTTAATTATGAAATATAGCTAGATAATAAATTTTGGTGGTTAAGCTTCAAGTGTTATAAGATTATCAATAAAATATATAACAAATTCTATGATTCTATATAACAGATTGCACATGCTAAATTATTGGTAGGTTAGTCTTAAGCTCAATATATTTGGAACTTTGCTCAATTCACAGCTAAGAAAAATGGAGAAAAACAGAAGAGTTTTCACCAAAGTGCCCCCAAAATGCTTATAAAATTCAGACATAAGATCTAAAGGGAAAGGTTAAAAGTACTTGATTTATTGAATGCGTAGACAGGTGAATGACTCAAAAACTCTCTTTAAGTATATAAAGGGCCCTTATACAGCACCAAGGAAAGCACCAGAGGCTTAATCTAAAGCATAGGGGATTAAGGTTAGATAACAGGAAGAAACCATGGAAGTCAGAGTTGTTTAACACAGATATGTATCATAGATTCTCTCCTGGAAACAGTAGGATTGAAGAGCTAACACAGTAAAGAGTTTAAAATCACAGAATTCCTTCTGTGGCACAGTGGATCAATGATCTGGCTTGTCTTTGTGGCATTGCTGGTTTGATCCTTGGACCCAAGGCAGCAGCTTAAGGACCCGGTACTGTCACAGCTGTGTAATAAGCCACAGCTGAGGCTCGGATTCGATCCCTAGCCTAGGAACTTCTATATGCCAGGCTATGGCCCTAAAACATAAAAAAAAAAAAAAAAAAAAAATCACAGACCAAATAATTTAAAATCAATCCAAACTGCTTACATCTGAATCTACCTCCTACTAACTTGGAAAATATATTTAACTTGCCTGTGCCTCAGTTTCCTCATAAATGAGACAGGAATCACATTGTTGTAAATGGAAATTAACATGTTAAAGCACAATCATAGACCCTACCATCTCTCTAGGCCCCAGGTGCCCACTAACTAATATCATCACCTTCTGTGGGTAACATATGCCCAAGTATTACGTGGGTGATCAATGAGGAGGGACTGTGGAGCAATGAGGTTATAGAGATGAATCATGAAGAAATATGTAAACTAGTAGAGACAGTGGTCATGGACTTACTATCAAGTCATGTTGGAGGGATATCTGGGAGTTTGTACTGGGGGTTGACAGTGTGAAAGTGGAAAAACACAGAGGTCATCATTCAGATGGTGAATTAGACCATAATGTTTCAGGTGCGATGGGTATGGAATCATATGTGAAAATGTGGAAATTTAGAGTGCAGAGAGCCGACAGTGGAGCCTGCTTCCCCCCTCCCCGCCCCCGTTTAATGGGTTTGCTTTGAGCATATTGCACTTGTTATAATTTACATCAGCCTTAGTGAGTTTACAAAAGTTTAATTATGTGGGTACTTTCTGTGTGTGGGGGGTGGGGGTGTAGGTTGGGATTTGATGCTATGGAAAAACTATCCAAGACCTACTAATGGTTACCATCTCTAGATAGCCTCTGTTTTAGCCACTCCTCCTCAGTGTTTAACTTAACTGGTAATGTTAAAACAAGTGTTAAATAATACATATAACATAGTTTTTCTTTTAAATGCAGAAAAGGTTTTCACTTCTTCACATATATTAATAATAATTTATAATTAATTACTAGGGACAAGTATATTTAGGAAATAGCTGCTATAAATGTCTCTGTTATAAGACATAAAAAGTGAAATATTTAAAATATTTTCTGCCATTGCTTTTCTACTTTCAACCCTCAAAAATGAATAAAATCCATATGAGACTTTTGGTTATGTGGGTATATCTAAGAATGTTGGTATGTAATTAATATTCCATCCTGTATAGACAATGTTAAATACTATTATTTAACTGTTCTTAAAAATAAAATTTTTGTTTTTTGAAAATACAGTTGAAATTAACAAATAGTCCCAGAAACACATCAATGAGCCTGTGATTTGGACTATAACTGAATTGCAGGTTATATAGTTCTTGTTTAAGGTATAGTGTAAATTGGATTACCTTCAAATATGTTGGAAAGAACTGAAGCTAGTGAACTCTGATTTTTCACTCAAGTAAAAGCTATTTTCTAAGCATTCTTCTGTGAAATTTGTCTACCGCAAGGAAAAAGAAAAGCAAAAAAGATTTACCAACTGAACAAGCCAAGGCAATTTTACTATGTGTGCATTCTTACTACTTAATACAACAATGGACCCCCTTTTTGCAATGAAGTAAAAGATAGCTTTTTACATAATGTGTTCCCACAAACAAAGGCAAAATATAAGGAAAAAAAGAAAGAAAATCTAATTGTCACTTTTTACTCTCATATCTTTTCTGTGCCTAGAGTTGTAGTTGGCTTAAAAAATAGCTTTTTTTTTTTTTTTTTTTTGGAGAATAGATATCTAAGTTACATCAAGAAATAAAACTTGATCTTCAGGGGATACATAGCATTTACATGATGCATAAAGAGAAAATTATATTGTAAGCAATAAGGTAAAAGGTTCAAAATATATTCTGGCTCACTCCCCAAATAACCCTTGACTAGATTTTTCCAGATACTTCTATTTTCCATAGTACAGTTCATCCATAACACAAAATACATTCATATTCTATGTGTGTCTCTAGAGCATCCCCCCTTCCACCGCCCCCCGCCAACAGAGGTATGCCATCCTGAGTGTGCACAAAAGGATCCACTGGGTTAAAGAAATAAAATGTTATAAGTTTTACTTTTAGTCATTGTTTAAGCTCACAAGTAAGTAGAAATAAAACTGTTCTGCTGATATGTGTGGAAGGATGCTGGGCCCTTATTCAGTAGGCATGACAAATTCCTGTTTCTACCAAGGATGGAGGAATCTCAGGGGAAAAGTCGAGGCTACGGAGAGTAAAGATGGCAATGAAGATTTATTTATTTGCTTTCACTTGACATGTTTGCTTTCAGCACAATCTAACTTGCTGCCTTTTACAAGGATGGGTCTGCTTAAGGGAGTTTATTAATTATAGTATCCAGTTTTAATTAAACCAACCCTCATGAAAAGCACTATGACTTCAGAAAGGTTTTTCACAACAATTGAAGAAAACATTAATAAAGAAAGCACAGGAAAACAGCAAGAGAATGGCTGAGCTGGTACTTCCCCTAGTATAAGTTCTTCACTAACATTATGCGGTAGAAACCGTGATGACCTAATCAAATCTGACAAGAAGTTGGCAAAAAAAAATAGAGCAATATCAAGTAAACTATGCAATATGGATTTATGTCCACTACCATTAATGACAAAACTTGCCTCAGCAAGATTTTGTGCTTGAAATTTTAGCTAATGATAGAACTGCACCTTAATGCAATTTACGCATAGGTTAATTTTTTTTTAACATGGAGAAATGGTTTAAGGTTTAAAAAATCATTGCTCCAGTGAGTCACTGGACAATGCATTAGACTAAATTAGACAGCTTAACAATGTTAAATAATAAAATTTATTTTTCCTTTATTCCCTAAACTGATGGCATATACCAATATTTGCTTGGAGTAGTCTATTCCTTTACAATGAAAGAAGTAATTCAAATATGGCATGGTCAATTTTATACAAATTTGAGATCTAAGAATCTGAAATAACACAACTCATTAATTTACTTTGTGTGGAAAATTTCAGATAATTCCATCCCTCAAAATAAAATTAATTAATTAATTAATTAATATTAATAAGTAGTTTCAAAGCTGACAAACTAAATGAGTTGCCTACTGTGTTTAGATAAATTCCACTTTTACTCATTTCCAGTGTACCTCACTTTCATTTATAAAAATGCAGACTTCTCTGACTGATATTCAGGACTACTGGGCTATTTCAACATTAATGGCTATTATCAGTCTAAATTTACTTTTACAACTATAAGAATGTCAGCTAAAGTTCATCACATGATGGTTCTAATCATAGTTCTAAAAAATTATGCCTGACAATCAATTATATTGATTAACTATGATAAAATGCTTTGAGGAAAGCAAAATTAGTGCTATAACACACTGTATTACTAGGTTAGAAAGCTATGTTCTTTCAAATATTAAAGTTAAGGCTGAGAAAATAAAATGTGGCATTAAGGCAAAGTATATCACAATGGTTATAGATTTGGGTATTTTTAAAATAATTCTTCCTATTTTCATTTATTCTCTGATGTATTAATATATTATTTAATTGTTAATTTCATTCCATTGATTCTATCAGAGAATCATTAAAATATTTAATTATATGAGGCCTTTAAAAATGTTTTCTTTCAATGAAATATGACTTTAATCTACTTCTCAAATACCAATAATATATTTATATCTGATTTTTAAAACAGAATTACCAAATGTGTTTGACTTGATTAGAAATAAAGTTTGCCAAGTGCTGGAGGAGCTGTGGAGAAAAGGGAACCATCCTGCACTGTTGGTGGGAATGTAAACTGGTACAGGCACTATGGATAACAGTTTGGAGATATCTTAGAAATCTATACATAGAACTTCCATATGACCCCACAATCCCACTCTTGGGCATCTATCCGGACAAAACTCTACTTAAAAGAGACACGTGCACCCGCATGTTCATTGCAGCACTATTCACAATAGCCAGGACATGGAAACAACCCAAATGTCCATCCACAGATGATTGGATTCGGAAGAGGTGGTATATATACACAATGGAATACTACTCAGCCATAAAAAAGAATAACATAATGCCATCTGCAGCAACATGGATGGAACTAGAGAATCTCATACTGAGTGAAATGAGCCAGAAAGACAAAGACAAATACCATATGATATCACTTATAACTGGAATCTAATATCCAGCACAAATGAACATCTCCTCGGAAAAGAAAATCATGGACTTGGAGAAAAGACTTGTGGCTGCCTTATGGGAGGGGGAGGGAGTGGGAGGGATTGGGAGCTTGGGCTTATCAGACACAACTTAGAATAGATTTACAAGGAGATCCTGCTGAGTAGCATTGAGAACTTTGTCTAGATACTCATGCTGCAACAGAACAAAGGGTGGGGAAAAAAAATGTAATTGTAATGTATACATGTAAGGATAACTTGATCCCCTTGCTGTACAATGGGAAAATTAAAAAAAAAGAAAAAAAAAGAACTAAAGTTTTCTTTCACCTGCTAGGTATTCATCAGCTGAACAGCTGGAATTCAGCCTAGTGAATCTGTACAAGTATTAAAAAGTTAGTCATGGCTAACTCAGCAGTTAAAATTATATGTGATCATTTTTATCTGATAATTTATGTTTCAATATTGTTTCAAATTTGTTTCAGGATAATCATCCTCAAGGAAACACATATTATTTAAAACCTTGCCCAAATTCCTGAACATATCTATATTAAGTAAAATGCAACGGCAGAAAATAGTACTTTATCAAAAATTCATGAATTAGGTCTGCTTATAGATTGCTTTTAAGGTGAATCATTTAGATGTTTTGAATTCTTTCAAATACTGTCATTTGCTGAAAAAATAAATTTTTGACAAATTGTACACATAACAAAAGGGAACAAGATCATCAATATTCCCTTGTGAAAATGTCCAGTAGGAAGTGAGGAGATTTATATTAGCAAACATTTTTCCTTATTAATATGATGAGTTAGAAATCTCACAAAAACATTTTCTATTTTTTCTGATTTAAATGTGTAAACAGGAGTTGCCATTATGGCTCAGTGGTTTAAGAATATGACTGAAGCTGCTCTGAGTCACTGAGGGGATGTGGGTTCAATCCTGACCCACACAGTAAGTTAAAGAATCCAGCATTGCCACAGCTACAGCATAAGTCACAGATAAAGCTGGGTTTCAAGTCTCGGCCCAGGAACTTTCATATGCAATAGTGTAGTCATAAAGAAACAAACAGACAATCAAACAAACGATAAGTAAACATATATGATAATTCATTCAAAAGTTTTGATGAATGTATTTACCAAAATCTTTTCTGGGAAAAATCTTTTTCAGAGGTAAGTTATTCTTATATGTGATTACAAGTAGTTTCAATTAAAATAGCTATATGGATGTGATATTGCAAAGATAAAGTCCACAACACAGGATATCTTCTGTCTTTTTCAGTGCCACTTTATGATATTGAAATTCAAAGGAATGACAATTAAACCTTGTATAAACATTTTAATTTGCTATATTATTAAGGGATAATTTTTTAAACTAGGAATATATTTTCCCCCACATTAGGTCTATTTATATCCTAGATTTAATTTCTCATGTTGAATAATATAAATGTAAAAATGCCTAAACCAAAGAAATAAATTTGGATTCCTTCAAAAAACAGGGGTCATATCTGTCTTTTTCATTGTTATACTTCTTGGAACTCTAATGATACTTGGCCAGTGATTGGCATTCAATAAATATTTGTGAACTGAATAAGCATACTCTTAAACAAATTTAACAGTTACATAATCTTGGAAAACTCATACTTCTCTTGGGCCTCCTATTCTTAAATATGTAAAATGGTTAAAAGCCTTCAATAGAATATCTTATGGTTATAAAAAGAACTTGTATATGTGAAAGAACTGTGTAAAATTTAAAGAGCATGTAATAGATAACATCAATCTTATCTATGATACCATTTTGAATTTTATTTTTTTTTGTCTTTTTGCCATTTCTTGGGCCACTCCCACGGCATATGGAGGTTCCCAGGCTAGGGGTACAATTGGACCTGTAGCTGCCAGCCTACACCAGAGTCACAGCAACTCGGGATCGGAGCCTTGTCTGCGACCTACACCACAGCTCAGGGCAACGCCGGATCGTTAACCCACTGAGCAAAGGCAGGGATGGAACCCGCAACCTCATGGTTCCTAGTTGGATTTGTTAACCCCTACACCACGACGGGAACTCCCCATTTTGAATATGTTTTTAATGATATGCCCTTGTTTTCATATTTCCTTTCTGACTCTTTCTTCTTTTAAAATTTTCAGATATATTCCTAAATCTATTAAAAATTCAATTTTATTGAGCTGAGAAAAACGATGTTCCAAAAAAGTCTGCAAGCCAGTTTTGCATAACAGCTCCAGGGGTAACCATAAACTACCAAACAAGAAAAATATTAGTATTCAAATATTTTTAAATTATTGCCTTATAGAACTTTAAAGGAAAATATTAAAATACGTTATACTTCTAAATAAGTTATTTGATAGCAAAGGAAATCTTTTTAAAAATTGTTTTTAGACATCTCTAAACTAGTTTTATGTTTATGTTAGTTTAGTTTTATTCTACTTTTCACTTTCAATGATGTGTGAAGTCTTGACTAACATAAAAATTACTCTTAATGTGATTTAAATTTTTGCATCATAAGAAAAGGCCATTTGTTATGCATAAATATTGAAATGAACACACCCATTCATGATTCAATAGTGTATTTCAGTGGTACTTGATCGATATAGTACATATAAAAAACTAAGCAGGATTGACAGCATTTCTAAGGAAATACATAAATGTATCAAAGATAATAAGAATATTTAAATTAATGGTGATGCTTTAAGAAGTAAAGAAAATGGGATTTAGAAAGCTTTAATGAATTGTTAACTTTCCACAGAGAGCAAGTCTGAAGTGGGATTTGAATCCAGTCCATCACCAGTGCAGACTTTTGTTTATTCAAACTGCAGTGATTTACACACAGTGACACATTTTCAAATAAAATCCTGAAAATAGCCTTGGCTATTTCAAGTCCCATGTTAGTCTGGCACATGAATATGCTAATGTTTTGATTATTAGATGAATACGATCATGTAAAAATAATATTTACTAACCATAATAGTATTCTAAAAATCATACTAAGGGCAAAGAAATTTTTAGAAGTTAATGTTTCTGAAAAATGATTGAACATTCTGATTACTTAAACTATTAGCAACACTACTTTTTATTTGCATAGTATTTATACAATTTCCCTTTTATTTTAATAACCATTTAAATATATTGCTCATTTAAAATAGTAAATTAATAAATTAATTCTAAGGATGATTAAGCTATTTGTTGAATACCTCATATCTAATAATATCAGAGCTTTATCTTTTGATCAAGAACTTTATTTCTCCCCCATGGAATCAGCAATTCTTAACCCAGAGTTTTAAAAATCCCTGTAATTGTATACATAACTTTGTGTGTTTACTATTAAGGGATAGGTAACATAACTTTCTACAAAAATTCAATAACTTTATAATTCAAAACTCTTAAAGAACCACAGTTACTTTTTTAGTAAAAAGTATATATAAGCTTTACATATTTTCAATTGTTGCTGTTTGATTAATTTGATTCATAATAATAGATAGTATATTACTGTAGTATTTCTTCACTAGTTTGGACTCACTGGATTTCAAATAAAATATATTGAAATCTCAAGACTAAATTGAGCAAATGTGAACCATGGATAGTCAATGCCCAACATTACTCAAATCTTGGACACCACACACAACTTTCATAAAGTGAGTTTGTACTTAGGATTTTCCAACAATGCCATTTCAGGCATGGTGGAGACAAGTAAAGGGCACTCACTGGGAGAACGTGGTGCAAATCTACAGAGGCAATCCTGTTCTCAGGAAGTTCTTATGATTCGCACTGGCAGGTGCTTTGCCCTGAACTGAATGGAACACAGTCAGTACCCTCCTCACTGAGAATGGGCTATTTTTATTTGCAGTCTGTTCTCTGCTTGTTTGTATCAAGGGGACATTCTTCCCAAAGATTCTGCTGCACTATGAGGAAGCCTGAGGTATTTGTTCTCAAAGATACAAGTACTTCAGACAAATCAAATCAGACTCCAATTCCCTTCTTCCTTTTCCTTTCTTCCTGCCCCCCAAAAAACCCTTCATCAGAATTTTTCAAGTCTTCCCCAGATTATTTTAATTGGCAGCCAAGGCTAAGAATCATTGCTATAGAGCTTCTCTTTTCAGTAAAGCCATCTTTATGGGTAAAATCCCATGAGAGGTAATTAGCACATATAGAGACTTGGCTGAATGTCATTCCCACATAGGCATCTTAAAAAGTCTTTGTCTCTGCATCACTATTTTGGGTGCCAGCATACCAATAAAACAGCTACCAAGGCCTCATTCCTCTCAGGGGATCTATAAAGCGCTCAGTAGTTCTTCAGATTGGCCTGATACTAGGTTGCAGGCCCATGAGGACCATGATGTGAGATTTAAGAACCATATATCCTTGTTAGCTCTTTGTGAATGGAAATCTCAATTGGACTTGTAGCACATTTAACTTTTATAAAGGATTTAGAAAAACTTTTTCTGAACCAAAAAGGGGATTCCTTATATTTTATGTTAGGCCAGTGTATAAAAAATTGAATGTTATACAAAACACATGGATGTATTGCAAACTTGTTCTACTTTATCTTTTTTTTTTTTCCAGAGTGACAAAAAACTCCCCTCTTCCAAGGTAAAATAGCTATGCTAATTTGTTAGTCCTTTTGTTACCTGGTATCAAAAGACATGAATGACACTTAGGGTTTGAGAGCATGCAAATTATTTCTTAATTCTTTTTATACTTCCTGAATTGTCAACTAGTCTAAGAAATAAGAAGGGAGGAAGAGTATTATTCCTAATAAATCAACATAGCTGATAAATGTTTTTTCAACTACCCTATTTGTTAGCAGTGGTTGTTTGTTTTGTTTTTTGTTTTTCATTTACAGTAAATATAATTCATGTTGTCCACTATAGAAATAAGTTTCCCCAAGGGCATTTCCCTCTAACTAGTCTAGTTTTAGCCATATCACTCACTGTAACAGCTGAGATTGGTGCAGCTTTTCAACCGTCTTTAAGAAAGAATATTCAGATGCTTTAGCAGCTGCCCAGCTTCTTAAGAACTCACTAATCCTTTAATCTCCAGACACTTTTTTTTTCATAAAAGATTCACAAGCAAAACAAATGCAATATGGATCAAAAATTTAATCAGAATGCTTAAAATGCAATTACATTCATCAGGGTGTTCTGTTAGGCTGAGTATTAAATCTGGGCTTTATTCAATATCCTCCTTTTATTATAAAGCAATATTTTTCCACTCTGTAAACCATCTGATCCCTAGGCTAATGTCCTCTCTGCTAAATATTAAAAAGAGAGAGCACTATGAAAAATGAGCTGGAGAAATATTCCACTTATTTCAATGAAAAAAGTTCAAATTGCACTCTTTCTGAAATCCTGTCTTAGAGATGACCAGATAATTTGACCACCTGGAATTCTAAAGTTATGCTCTCAAAAGTAGCTACAGGTTTGTTGTCCTAAATGTCAAATGTATATCCTTCCACACTCCTCCTTCACTGAATAAAAAATGTCAACAATTTAAATTTGAAAATAATAGTCTATTGTTCCAAATTCAGTTTTTGCAAAGTTTAAAGGGATGTTGGCTTCTTCATGCTTCACATAAGCAGAATAGTCTCATAAGTTTAAAAAAAAAAAATTCATCTTGAGTATATTTCTCCAATTCTCTACTTCACATCTAATAGCATTCAACTGTAACAATAGCTCTGAAATAGAGCTGCCCACCACAGCAGATTTGAAACAGCTGGGTGCTTAGCTATACCATGGCGGTTAGAGTTTTGTAAGACATATGGAAGTTAAGTGAAGCAGTGTAGGGAGTTCAGGGATTTTTTCCTGACAAATGCCATCCTTGGAGTATGAGAAACTTACTCAAAGATCCAGATGCACTTAGACCTTAAGCTTTGCTTAGCATTTAATGCGTAGTTCACAAAATCTGTAAGTGGCATAATTATGCATTATTTCAATTTGTCTTTTTCCCCAAAATAAACTTCTGCAAATTAAAAAAAAATTATAATTCCAATTTTTCCACATTCCGTAAAAACAGAAATAATTAATGCATTAGCATTATCTTTTAATCAGTAATCAAGTGATTATTACAATATGGTTAAAATCTATTATATATAAATAATTCAATTGTCCCTTAACATACTCCCAACTTAGCTCACATGATGATACTGCAAGTAGGAGAAAGGAGATTAAAGGTTTCAAGTGGCTCTATGCACAACTGGTTCTATATTCTTTAAACGCCAGGAAACTGCCATAGGCAAAGATACTATACTACAATTGCTGCTATTACTGGTAGAGATAGCTCTCAATTTTTGAAGATGTCCTACATGTCTTGCTCAATATGCATTATGTTATTATTAGGTCTTCATATTAGTTTATGATGTTGTTCAGTATGTATTATAAACTTCTCCATCTGGGCCCCTTTGTCTAACTTTCATATACATAATTATGATAATTATTCACATGTTAGAGATGAGAAAACTAAGAACTAGAAAGGTTACATATTTTGACCAAGGTCACATGGCACATAAGAGACAGTTCTGAGTTTCAAAGCCAGGCTGTCTGATTTAAGAGTTCATGCTCTTATTCTCTAGACTAATGCTGCCTTCCAATGTCTGCCTATATCCTAGAATTGTTTCTCCATCTGGACCTATTTGTCACAAGATAACATAGAGCTTGAAACGTTATCTCCCTGATATTAGGCTCAAGAAGTAAAACACTGGAAACACCAACTTTGGCTAAAATGGCTCCATTTATGTGTGTAAAGGATGTAGCCCCTTGTGTCATGTGCAGAATAAGCCGTGGCCAGCTATGATGTAACCTGGATAACCCAGGGAAAAATAGAACAAAAATATTTGCAAGTAGTGGAGTATGACAAGAATTCTCCTTTGTATAGAGACTGAAATTGAACCTTGAATTATAACAGGGTTCCTTTTCTAGCCTAAGGGAGTAAGATGTTACAAATTCAGTGCTCTGGCCTTGTGGGATTCTCAAGACTCTGTAGGCTGCATAGTCTACAAGATTTAGGAAGTTCCTCTTTAGGAATTGGTAAGTATTTGGAAAGAAATATCTTTTAATTTTTATCTTTGTATATTATCCCTCTGCTTTGAGGTTTGGCTCAGAGGTGAACTGAAGAGAAGAGCATTCATGAACCTGATCAAAGTTGTCAGTCTTTGCAATACTATGAACATGCAATGGTCTTGGTCATCAATCCTGGCAAATAAAAATTTGCATAGAAGTATCCTGTTGACTAGGAATTAGATACTGGAAGTCAAGCTACAGAATGTAGTATATCCTCTGAACTCTAGAGATACCAAATAGGAGGGATAGTCAAGAGCAATATATTTGCAACCAATACAAATGTATCAAAGTAAAAGGTAGTTTGTCAGCTGGAATGCTACTAGTAGATGCTTGGTATTTGTCACACTTCAGTCTTTGTTTTTTCTTCTTTTTAGGACCACACCTGCAGCAAATGGAGGTTCCAAGGCTAGGGGTCGAATTGGAGCTGCAATTGCTGGCCCACACCACAACCACAGCAACACAGGAACAGAGGCACATCTGCAACCTACACCACAGTTCATGGCAACACTGGATCGTTAACCCACTGAATGAGGCCAGGGATCAAACCTGCAACCTCATGAATACTAGTCAGGTTCTTCATTACCACTGAGCCACAATGGGAACTCCTGTCACACTTTATATTTATGGTACATGAATGTATATCCAAAAGATTGGTATGACATTGAGCAAACCACATGTGAAATTTTTCTCAGCAGGTAATGGTTCAAATATTTATCTATTTTTAAATATCCCTGCTAAATCTTAGACTATGAAAAATTGGGATTGGTGGTATGTAAACAATAAGTATATTTTTTTCTCTGCATGAATACGGAAAACATATTTGCCCCTTAAGTAACAGCATGAAAAAATTCTGAGACTAGGTATTTCCTTTTTATGCATGGTATGCACATATTATTTAGTACCCAATCCAGGGCAATTTTGATCGTGAAAGTACACATTAATAACCAGGACTAGGAAAAAAACAGATGGGAGTATTCTGGACAAACTGGGACATATGATCACCATATTTATAAAGTACTACAGAATTTGTACTATTTTTATATATAAAATTTGAAATATATTTCCTATTTCTATGTTACAATGGATTAAAGCAATTTCAATGAAACAATGGAAATACTGAATTATTATATTAATAATATAGAATAATTGTTTTTCCTTTCCAATGTTTAATTGTCAAAATTGGCATATACCTTGAGTAAGATTCCTTTAAAATAGACGTGTGGTACTAGCTCTTAGATCTTCTAAATATCTTTTCATAGAAATTTAAACTCACTTTTTATTGTTTTAGGAGTATGCAGCAACCTATTACTTTAGTGTTCTTTAAAAAAAACACAATATTTTATTTTACCTTTTTATTTTCAATATGCAAAGTTACTGAGATCTTATTTATAAAGATAAAAGCAGACATAGTCTCCAAATGGCATTTTTATTAAGGTCATCTTTTTATACTGGCATTACAAAGTATAATATCCTATGGCATGGCAAAGTACAAATATAAAGAAGGTGGAGAATAGTACCATATTCTATGCAGAAATAGTATGTATTGGTTTTAAAAATGGCTGTAGGGAGTTCCCGTCGTGGCGCAGTGGTTAACGAATCCGACCAGGAACCATGAGGTTGCGGGTTTGATCCCTGCCCTTGCTCAGTGGGTTAACGATCCAGCGTTGCCATGAGCTGTGGTATAAGTTGCAGACGCGGCTTGGATCCTGTTTTGCTGTGGCCCTGGCATAGGCTGGTGGCTACAGCTCCGATTAGACCCCTAGCCTGGGAACCTCCATATGCCGCAGGAGCGGCCCAAGAAATGCCAAAAAGACACAAAAAAAAAAAAATGGCTGTAGGGGACACCTATAGAATATTCTAATAAGAGTTTTTCCATGTAATCTTAGCTTATTCATGAACTTTTGCTATGTTGTTCAATAACATAACCAGAGTTGACCAGTCTCAAAGGTCTTGCTTGAGACTGAGACATCATGCTGCTAACATTTCCAGTTTCCCTTTAAGTTTCTAAGCTTCCATCACGGTTCTCATGGAATTATATATTTATTTGCAGAGCTGACAGCTTTTATTGACCTTTCCTTTCCATTTAAACTATAGTGATAAGCAGCAACTTGTTATATTAGCAATTGTCCTCTGGGAATTATGAGAAAGTTTTGTTTAAATCTGTGCTGAAATTTGGCTACATGTTGAGGATGGGATTTGAGTTCTTCCATTGCAACTTCACATTCATTTATCCTGTATCTAAGCAGTGATCAAAAATTTATTCACCTGCCATATGTACTTATTTATTCAGCAAAAGTGAGAGATGGCACAAAGGATTGTAAAAAACACTAACATAAATAAGCTTTATTCTTACTCGCAACCAGCTCATAATCAAGTAAAGGAGAAAGATAACCTCAGATATTAAATAATATACAAAAGAACAGTTTTCTACAGGCACTCAGAAAACAAAGCCTTTGGTTGGGGTTATCAGATAAGGCTAATCAATGAGTTAACGATTGGCAGAAATAGTGGGAAAGGTCATTTCAGGTGGCTGAGTTGTCATGGATGAAGAGTAGAAAGAGTAAGTTATTTGAGGAATGTTATTAATTCATATGTCTGAAAAATATGAATTAATGTTCATATTAATTCACTTTAATTAATGAATGGATTAGATCATGACTCATTAATCAAGTGATCAGTACTCTCTACAAACAGAATAGCACTATCCACAATATTTTTTCTTTTTCTTAGAACATCAGGATATCAAATACTGAGTAATAATAGCACTTATCTTCAGATTCTGAGGAGTTCAGATTCTCATGTGTTCACAATTTTATATATTCAGTTTAAGGCAGGACATTGGGAACTTGTCATCTGACTCAAAGTTTGTTTTGACTCTGCTCTATCTCATAGTCAATACGATTACATAACTGAGGCCAATCTAAATTATTTCAGAAACTCATATTTAGAATAAATTATTACTTTTAGAATTTATCAGCCTACAATAAAATAAATAAAATAAATAAAATGCATTTTTTGAATAAAAATTGACAGAGATCCACAGTTCAACCTGAGAAAACTGGACTCAGTAAAAAATAAGAGCTGTAAATGAAAACCCACAAATGAGAAAGCCTATCAGATAATATGTACTAATGAAGCAAATCATTATTTTAAGATCTACAAGGAAAGTAATTTATCCAATGAAAGTAAACTTTGTAGGAAAAAAGACAAAATGGAAACTTACACCCAAAAATATATTCAGAAGTTAAATTTTCTAATATAATTCAATACAGAAAATAATTTTAAAATCTGCACTAGGTCAAAATAAATAACAGAAGCAAAGCATCTACTGGGTCTAGTTATTTGAATCCATTATAATTTCCTTCTTTGCTAAACTAGAAGCCTGCTTTTTCATGTTAGCATTAAAAAGATTTAGCACAAGCTCTAAAATATGATAAATACATGTGAGTTGGATAACACAGTTACTGTAAGACTGAACCTTATACATGATCAAAAAATGACCATATTTATCAGAATCACATGATATATCTTGGTGTGAGATAATAAAAAACATATACATTGGCTCTGGCCCCAGTTCCTGGCACCAGGCTCCTAAAACCCCTTATAATTTCCAAGTGATGAGAACACTAAGGAACATCTCTTGTTCTAGTATTTGTTATTGACCCTGTCCATGACCCAAGGCTGCTAAAACCCTTGTAAATCCCTAAGTGATAAGACACTAATGAGGCAACTCTGGGTGGACTCCTTGAATGGCTCCTGGATGGGGGCTAGTCACCAGAAAGATTAAGCCATGATAAGAATCTGAGAATTTTCAGTTTCATTTGCCATTCTCCAGAGAGGCAAAAGGGGCTGGAAATGTGGTTAATGATTGATCCTGCCTACATTAGGAAGCCTCTATTAAATTCCAATGGTAATTCAGAGAGTTTCTGAGTGTGTGAACACATGGAGGTTCGGGGAGAGTGGGAACAGCAAGGACAAGAAAGGGGTCTTTGAAACCTTAGATCTATAACAGCACAGATGTTAACCTGGACTTGCAACTGGCATCTGAAATGGAGGAGGGAGGCAGACTGGTGGGACTGATGTTTAACCTGAGGTGAGGAATCTGATGCTATCTTCAAGAAGATAAATGTTAGAACTAAATTAAATTGTAGGAACCCCCCTGGTGTCACAGGGAATTACTTGGTATAGGGGGAAAACCACTTGTTTGGTGTCCAGAATTGTCAGAAATGTAAATGTTTTGTATGAGATTCACATCAAGCAGATTCAGAGGAGACAGAGAAAAATGATAGGAAAAAACTTAAGTTTTCAATTTTTCCCTTACACACAGGAACTAAAAATGGTCCTTGTTTTTAAGATCTTTTTTCTCATTGTGATGACAGAGTAAATGAAAAGGCAAACAAGAGACACATGCATTGAATGTTTAGAATACAGCAATTTTAAGGCCAATTTTTGAGAATAGTTTCTCAATTTTTTTATTAAAAGCATAAAAGATTTGACTAGAGGCTAAATGTTTTCCATTTTACTTTTATGAAGCACCCAAAATAATATCCAATTTGATAGGTGCTTTTATTAAATTTGATAAAGTCTGTATTGTTATTCTCTGCTTTAAGGACATTTTGTGAAATAGTGACATAAAACAAGAAAATTATTAATAGGCCTCAACATGCATTGCATTATTGGTGTATTTATAACTTCCATTCAGTTTTTACTGCTTCTGCTCTAGTCTAGATCCTCATCATTCAAGTCAATGTCTTTCTCTTTTGGGCCTTGTATGCTTTCAATATCTTCAAATTTTAATTCATCTTTTATCAGTAGATTAATCATTCAAAACCAGTACATCACCACACTTAAGCCATGGAAAAGCCCTCTAACTTTCAGTAAAAGAAGAGTAAATGAGTAATATACCTAAATGTCCTTTTAGTCATTCAGGGACTGTATTCTATGTTTTAATACAGACAGTCCCCAGCTTACAATGGATTGACAATTTTTCCACTTTATGATGCAAAAGAAATATGTATTCAGTCAAAACCGTACTTCAAGTTTTTTGACCTTTTTTCTAGGCTAGACCAATATATTATAAAATATCCTCTTCAATGCCAAGGAGCAGCACGCTAGCTCCCTGTCAGCCACTCTGATCATGAGTGTTAAACCATTCTGTATCCATATACATTAATCTGCTTTTCACTTTCAATGCATTATTCAATAAATTACATGAGATAGTCAACACTTCATTATAAAATAGGTTTTGCATTACATAATTTTGCCCAAATATAGGCTAATGTTCTTAGCACATTTAGGTTAGGCTTAATGATGTTCTGTTGGTTATCAGTACTGGATGCATTTTCAACTTAAGATATTTTCAACTCATGATAGTTACAAAGAGAGGGGATTAAGATGGCAGAATAGAAGGACTGGAGCTCAAATTCTCTCATATAAACAACAAAATTACAAATGCTGAACAACCTTTAACCAAATGGACTGGAAACTTTCAAGGAGATATCCTGCTCCAGAACACAAAAGAGGAGGCCACATCAAGAAGTAGGAGGGGTGATTACACTATATAAGCAACCCCATACCTCCCAGGTGGGAAGCCCACAGACTAGAAAGTAACTGTATCACAGAGACTCACCTATAGGAGTGAGAGTTCTGAGCCCCATGCCAAGTCCCCACACCTGGGGATTTGGCACTGGAAGAAAGAACCCCTGGAGCAATGACATTGAAGGCCAGTGGAGATTGTGTGCAGGGGCTCAAAGGGTCTGGGGGAAATGGAGACTCCATTCTAGAAAGTTGCACACAGACTTTCACATGCACTAGGTCCCAGGCCAAAGCAGAGGCTCCATAGAAATCTGCATTGGACTTGACTGAATTTCTTAGAGGATCTCCTGGGAAAACAGGGGTGATTGTGGCTTTTAGTGGGGGAAGGACATTGGAGGCAGAGCGCTCAGGAATATTCATTAGTGTGTGTTTCTCTGGAGGTGGCCATTTTGGGAAAATCTGGCCCCACCCATCAGCAGTGAAAAGCCCCAGGCCAAACAATAATCCAGGTGAGATCACAGCCCCATCCATCAGTAAACAGGCTGCCTAAAGACCCCCCAAGCACACAGCCACCTCTAATCTCACCCAGAGACACAGCCCCACTCGCCAGAGGGATAGGAATCAGGCCCACCTACCAGTGGGCAGGCACCAGTCCCTCCCATCAGGAAGCCTACAGCAAGCCCCTGTACCAACTTCAGCCACAGAGGAGGCAGATAATCACAAGTAAGCAAGACTACAACTCTAGTGTCTGCAAAAAGGACACCATACCAAAAACCTATAAAAAGGCAAAGGCAGAGAACTATAACTCAGATAAGGGAGAAAGAAAAAAAACCAGAAAAACGGCTAAGTGATCTGGAGACTATCAGCCTCCAGGAAAAAGACTTTAGACTAATGATGCTGAAGATGGATGCAAGACATTGGAAATAAACTGGAGGCAAAGATTGATAATTTATAGCAAACTCTGAGCAAAGAAATACAAGATTTAAAACTTAAGCAAGCAGAGATGCAAAATATAATAACTGAAATAAAAAAAAAACTCATTAGAAGCAACCAACAGCACAATACAGGAGGCAGAAGAATGAATAAGCAAGGTGGAAGACAGGCTAGTGGAAATCACTGATGCAGAATAAAAAAGAGATAAAAGATTGAAAAGAAATGAAGAGAGTCTCAGAGAACTCTGGGAAAACGTTAAACACACCAACATCCAGATTATAGGGGTGCCAGAATGAGAATAGAGAGAGAAAGGGACAGAAAAAATATACAAGGAGATAATAGCCAAAAACTTCCCTAACATGGGAAAGGAACCACTCACTCAAATCCAGGAAGCACAACAAGTACCATATAAAAGAAACCCTAGGAGGAACACCCCAAGACACATATTAATCAAACTGACCAAAATTAAAGGCAAAGAGAAAATATTGAATGCAGCTATGGAAAAGAAACATACAAGGGAACCCCCATAAGGTTATCAGCAGATTTTTCAGCAGAAACCCTGCAGGCCAGAAGGGAGTGGCATGATATACTTAATATGATGAAAGGAAAAGCCTTCAACCAAGATTACCCAGCAAGGTTGTCATTCAAATTTGAAGTAGAAATCAAAAGCTTTACAGATAAGCAAAAGCTAAGAGAATTCCAGCACCACTAAACCAGATTTACAACAAATACTAAAGGAACTTCTCTAGGCAGAAAAGGTCACAACTAGAAGTGAAAATATCACAAATGACAAGGCTCACCAATAAAGGCATATAAACAGTAAAGGTAGGAAATCATCCATGCACAAATATGCTACAAAAATCAGAAATTGTGAGAAGAGGAGTGTACAAATGGAGATGCACTTGTAGTTAAGAGACAAACAACTTAAAGCAATTTTGTATATATATAGTTTCCTATATCAAAACTTCAGGGCAACTGCAAACCAAAAATCCGCAATTGATACACAAACAATAAGAAAAATCTACTTGAATACAACACTAAAGATAGTCATTGAACCACAAGAGGAGAGAACAAGAAAAGAAAGGGAGAAAAAAGAGCAACAAATCCAAATCAAAAATAGTTAATAAAATGGCAATAAGAACATACATATCAATAATTACCTTAACTATAAATGGAATAAATGCCCCAACCAAAAGACATAGGCTGGCTGAATGGATATAAAAACAAGATCCATATATATGCTGTCTTCAAGAGACCCACTTCACTTCTAGGGACACACACAAATTGAAAGAGAGGATGGAAGAAAATATTCCATGTGAATGGGAATCAAAAGAAAGCTGGAGTAGCAATACTCCTATCAGACAAAATAGACATAAAAATGAAGAATATGTTAAGAGACAAGGAAGGACATTACATAATGATCAAAGGATCAATCCAAGGAGATGATATAACAATTTTAAATATATATTCACCCAACATAGGATCACCACACTATATAAGGGAACTGCTAACAACCTTAAAAGGAGAAATTGACAATAACATAGTAACAGTGCGGGACTTTAACACCCCACTTACACCAATGGACAGATCATCCAGACAGAAAATCAATAAGGAAAGGCAGGCTCTGAATGAAGCATTAGACCAGATGGACTTAATAGATATTTATAGGACATTCCATCCAAAAGCAACAGAATATACATTCTTCTCAAGTGCACATGGAACATTCTCTAAGATTAAGCACATTCTGGGCTACAAATCAAGCCTCAGTAACTTTAAGAAAATTGAAATCAGATCAAGCATCTTTTCTGACCACAACACTACATGGCTGGAAAGCAACAACAAGAAAAAAAAATTGCAAAAAAACACAAAAATGTGGAGACTAAACGACATGCTATTAAACAACCAATGGATCTCTGAAGAAATCAAAGAGGAAATGATGGTTACATAACTCATGCTAAATTGAGAAAGGTCTGTATAGAGATGATGATAGATATTATCCTAAGTTGTTGCCAACACTGGCCTTAAGCTAAAAAAACACTACCCTACATAAAAGCTTTAACATTTTATTTGCAGAGGAGGGGGGTATCTTAGTCTGCTGCAGTACCAGCTTGACTAAAGAAATTGAGGAAAAAAAAAAAGATGTTTCACTCTTTCTTCTATGGGATCCTCTGTTTTCTGCAAGATAGCACAATACTATCTAAATATAAAGTGAGTTTCATGATCCATTCTCTGGTATTCTTATTGGTGGCTAGAATTTAGATATCTTCTCCATAAAATAAAATTAAATAAAAAATAAAAGTTAACACCACTGGCATACTATCTTAATTTACAGAGTTTTTAATGAAATTGTGGTTGGTCTATTAGACTTATTACCACAGCTTATTACTGCGGCAAGTACTGTCACTTTGTGCTTCTCTTCCACTATCATTGTTTTCTCTGCTTGGGGAGCTATCAGTCTTCTTTACGAGGATAATATAAAGAATAACATTGAGGGAGTTCCTATTGTGGCTCAGCATTAACAAATCCAACTGGTATCCTTGAGGGGGTTCAGTCTCTGGCCTCGCTCTGTGGGTTAAGGATCTGACATTGCTATAAGCCATAACATGGCTAGGATCCTATGTTGTTGTGGCTATGGTGGAGGCCAGCAGCTGCAGCTCCAATTGGATGGAACCCCTAGTCTGGGAACTTTCAAATGCTGCAGGTGTGGCCCTAAAAAAATAAAAATATATAAAAAAATAGCACTGAGTAGATAGACTAGCCTTTGGGACTCCACAGAGCTTCTTAATGCATGTGTGGTTTGGGGCTGGAAATGGAGACCAGATCATAATATGATTTATTTGTGTGAAAGAGACTGAATCAACCACAGATCTTGCTCCTTCTTTCTTTCAATTTTTTGTACTCCAACAATGAGCTGTTAGGTTCAGAGTGAGCAGTTTATGCTGCATTGTTTTAATTGGGTGTCTATTCTTTATCCAAATTTAGGTCAAGAACTTTATTCTAAGGTGACAATTTTAGTCATATGATTCTGGAAAACTTCTTAGTTCTACTCGTATGACTTACATTAAAAATGACAACTCTCATGACTGTTTATAATCCACTGGTGACCTCTGGCAGATTCAGACCATTACACCACTGGTAAACTTACTACTTCTTGATGGCCCAGGTCTGGAGGTCATTAGCTTATTTCTTAGCAAGAAGTTCAGACTCTTTAGTTACTTGGAGGTAACACCCTGAACTGCTATCTCTATGTAAAAAATAGTTATGGACTCCCAAGCAGAAGCAAATCTTCCCAAATTATTCTTACCTCATTCCCAACCACACACATCAAAAACGCCCCTGAAACTATTAAAAATACTTTATTTTCCTTCTGTTTAGGACTTCTCACTGTTTATGTTCAAGGACAGTGTATATAAATATATAAACACATGACAAAGACAATAATAAATAATCCATTAGTTACAATGACTCAAAAAGGAGTCCTTGCCAATTTCCACTATGAGTTTGGTAGTGTATTTGTGAGGGGTGCTTTAATTTATTGTTTAACAGATATTTTCTTATTCTTAACAACATAAAATTCAAAACATACCCCTGAGGGGAAAGGTAGATCTTATGAACCAAAGGAACAATGTTACCGTGTTCTGAATTTTCTCAATTTTTGGCTTGAGTATATAAATTATTAACAATAAGAACATTAACAAATCAAACCTAGACCTAGATTTTTATGAAATTACAAATATACTCAGTGAAAAAAAAAATAGAGAGATGAAGGTCAGACTAGTTTTATTATCTAAAGAAATCAAAGATTTCTTAACTAGAAATCTCAATTGGTTTGGCAGGAAAAAGAACACTTTAGCTAATTGTAATATTATATTCTGTGTATTTTGGATATTTAATTTTTAAATGAGTATATTTTAGAAATATTACATAAATATTTAAAATACAACATATATACAAATCATAAATTTACACTTCAATACATTTCCACAAGGTAAATCACTTATGCAGTGACCACCTAGGCCAAGACAGAAAACACTTGTTAGTGTCTAGGAATTCCCTTTGTCCCTTAGCAATCACTACATTCTCAGCTTTCAAAAGGGAACCCAACTTCTAGAAGCACAGATTAATTTTACCTGTGTATAAATAAAAGAACATAAATGAATGATAGAGACTATATGTTTGTATGTCTTCTCTCTTTCATTCTACACTGTTGTTGTTGATATTCAAACATATTGTATTGAAAGAAGTTAATTCATTCATTTTAATTTGCTAAATATTATTCCACTGTGTACTTATATCCCCAACTAATTACTCCATATTTCTACTGGCTGAAATTCAGGTTGTTACCAAATAATACCGCAATGAACACTCTTTTTTCACTTTTTAAATTGAAATATAATTTACAGTATTGTAGGTATATGAAAAATGATTCAGGTACATACATATATATATGTTATATATGTGTGTGTATATATGCATATATAACATTCTTTTTCATATTATTTTCCATTTTAGGTTATTATAACATATTGAATATAGTTCCCTGTGCTATATATTAGGATCTTGGTGTTTATCTCTTCTATATATAGCAGGGTGTATCTGTTAATTTCAAATTCCTAATTTATCACTCCCCTACTTTCCTCTTTTGGTAACCATAAGTTTGTTTTCTATGTCTGCAAGTCTATTTCTGTTTTGTGAATAGGTTCATTTGTATCATTTGTTAAGATTCCACATATAAGTGATATCCTAGTATATCTGCCTTTCTCTGACTTATTTTTTAAGTATGATAATTTCTAGGTCCATCCATGTTGTTTCCAATAGCATTATTTCATTCTTTTACTGCTAAATAATATTCCACTGCATGTGTGTTTGTGTCTGCGTGTGTATGTATGTGCATCTTTATCCATTCATCTGTCAATGGACATTTAGTTTCCTTCCATGTATTGTAAATAGTGCTGCAAATGAACATTGGGCTACATGTACTTTTTGAATTAAAGTTTTCATTTTTCTGGATATATATCTAGGGGTGGGATTGTTAGTTCATATGTTAACTTTATTTTAAGGAAATTCCATACTGTTTGCCATAGTGGGTGCACCAATTTACATTCCCACCAGCAGTGTAGGAGGGTTCTCTCGCAATAAGCATTCTTGAACTTGTTTTTTTGTAGATGTAAATATAGACAAGGAAATGGATATAATACAAATATGGATATAGATACAGTTAGAGATACAGACACATGGAAGTCATATTTTAGCATGAATAGCTACTGCTAAATAGTTTCCCTAACCAGCTGTATCAATTTAAACCACCACTTGTTTAGAAATTCCTGTTCCTCCATGTCCTCACCAACTTTTGCTACTTTAAGTCAGTCTCATGGGCACAGAGAGATGTCTCATTGTTATTTTAATTTCTTTTTTTCTGATATTAATTGTGTCTGGCATGGAGCCCCCATTGCACTCAGCAGGTTATGAACCCTACTAGTTCGAAATGTGGGTTCAATCCCTGGCCTCACTCAGTGGGTTAAGGATCTGACATTTCCATGAGCTGTGGTGTAGATCACAGACGCTGCTTGGATCTGGTGTTTCTGTGGCTGTGGTATAGGCTGGCAGCTGTAGCTCCAATTTTACCCCTAGCATGGGAACTCCCATATGCAGCAGGTGGGGTCCTAAAAAGACAAAAAAAACTGTGTTGGGAAGCTTTCCATATGTACCAGTGTTCACTGGATAACCTCTTTTGAAAAGTTCTTCTTTAAGCTTTTGCACATTTTCTATCGTATTATCTGTCTTTTGCCTTACTGAGATGTAGAACTTCTTTTAATAATTTGGATAAAAATCTTCACCAGTTACATGCATAGTCTTCTTCTACTAAGTGACTTATTTTCAAATTATGACCTGTGATAAACAAAAGTTTTATTTTTTTATTTTTAAAATTTATATTTTTCTCTTTATTGGCCACCTCACAATAGGATCTGAGAAAATGCAATTACTAAAGCCCATGATCAATGCAAGTTGCCATTACTTCTCTAATTTGAAGTCATGTTTCTGTTTCTCAAGATGACACATATATAGCCACCCATAGACATAACTGCAGTTATGTTTACATACAGATTTATGGCTATTAAGGAAATGAGACTGAAAGGTTCCAGAGGGAGTGGGGAAGAGGCAAGGAAGGAGAAAAGGAGATGGTACTCACAGTGATACAGAATATAGAGGAATGGGTGATGAATTGGCTGATGTACACATCCAGGAAAAGCAATGAGCCCATCCAAGGGACTGAGTACTGATACTCACTTTTCCAGAGTCATGACTAATCGCATAACTAAGTTTATTACTTTGATTTTCCAGTCCGTTAGCATATGAAAGTATATTCAGTACATCTACTTTCCTAAATGTGAAACGTAGAATTTATGAGATTAAAGTCAAAACAAATGTTTAGGAACTAATCAAAAAAAAGTCCTTAATAGAATTTGATTTAGATCATTTCATGCTAGCTTGCAAAGATCCACCATCAAGGATGGAACACAACCAACCAAAACAAGGGATAAAGTGTTAACAAAATTATAGTTTATAAAGAGGCATTTTTTTTTAATTACTAGCAGCCTCAAGAAATTTGGGTAACATTTTCTCTCTTAGCTATTAACAAATATCCAGTTGTATGTAAGAAATACAATTTTGAGATAGATGTTAGACAGACTATAGAAATATACTTTGTATTACAATCTGGTATGTTATACAATCTTTCTATTCCAAATAGACAAGGTATCTTTTAACACAATGTGGTAATCTGACCCTCCATCTTCCTCACAGATGGATTGTTAAAATTAATTCAATTTTAAGCATCAAAGCTATAGATGAATTGAGTGATTCAGCAAACAATGAAACCTAAATGAACAGGCACAGTCGTTTCCCAGGTCCTCATCCATTCCCTTGATCTCTTTTGCTCTATACAAGGTCTTCCGATAGGCACAGTTCACAAATAAACAGTGACCATGATTTATAAGTTACAATTTGATCATCACCTCCCTGTCTGGTTTACACATATATTTCTAAACTTTGTCAAATTATAAATATATTTGGATTCACTTTTTATAGGCTAAATTTCATGAACCTTCTCACATACATATTTATTTTATAAGCTTACATGATAAAATTATTCAGGTAAATGTCTTTTTTAAAAAATCATGATGTGCGTGATTAAGTTTAATATTCAAACTTCCCAAAGTGAATTTTAAATTTAAAGTTACAGAGCTATGACTTCCTGGGGGAAAAAACAAACAAATAAACCACAGAAACGAAGCAAACACAGGAGTTCCCCTTCATGGCTCAGTGGTTAAAGAACCCACCTTGGATGCACGAGGAGGGGTTCGATCCCTGGCCTTGCTCAGTGGGTTAAAGATCCGGCATTGCTGTGAGCTGTGGTATAGGTCACAAATGTGGCTTGGATCCTGCATTGCTGTGGCTGTGGCATAGGCCGGCCAGTAGCTGTAGCTCCAATTCAAGCCCTAGCTGGAAACTTTCATAGGCAGCAAGCGCGGCCATAAAAAGCAAAAAAAATTAAATTAAGTTAAAATTAAAATTTACAAAAATTTAAAAAAGAAAAGAAACAAAGCAAACACATACACACTTAACCCTTTCTTCCTAGGAAACTACTTCCTTGTATTTTTAATTGAAATACTTTTGCCGAGCGGGGAGTGACACGGTTTGTGAATTGAATTGCTCACGTCCTCATACTAGATGTGAAAGTTGAAGACAAGAATGATTAACATTAAACATGCATTCAGTAGGTTCTATACCTGGAAGAGATTAATTCTGTGAAACTCACTTCTACAATGTGCAATAAGTAGAAATGGTTCACCGTAAAGTATAAGAAATGCAAAGCGTTCCTATTAACCTCTTGTACTATCTGTGGTATAAAAAATCGCAAATTAATAATAAATTTCAAACTACAATGTCAATGGTAAAACAGAATAAAATTGTTGATGCAATCATGAAACTTCTCTAACAAGTTCTAATAATTGCGTACAAATCGTTTTACACAATGGTCAATATTTTATGCCAAAAAGTCTCTTGGTATTCATTCTAAATTTGTGAAAAGTCAATTTGATTCTGGAAGCCTGTGTGGGAAAAGCCACAAGCCACAAGTCAATTGCTATTGTAGGTTCTAGAGAGCTCTTTCATGAATAATAAGGAAAGTATAATGTGGTTGCATGATAGGAAAAAATAAAAAAGGATATTGCCTTTCACTCTTTGTAATTTGACTCGATTTGTGCTTTTTAATTACTCCAATTATTTTCTAATAGTTTGGCATTATTCTGATTAATTTCTAGCTACAGGGTCTTCAAAAGATTGTTATAAACTGAGCTCTCTTAAATTGCTGCTTTCTTTGTTTTAGCAAGCACCAAGAAACTCATAAAACAAGTTTATTCATGTCAAATTTTAGATTAAAACAGATTGCTCCTTTTATGTGATAACAGAGTTGAAGCAAGATGAAGTCACCTCAATTATCATTGTCCCTGGGTTTTATTGTGCACTACCCATCTAAGATAAATAATTACCTAGGCCTTCTAACTTGCAAGCAATTCACACATTTAAAAGTCTATAATTTTCTGCATTTCTGCTCCCTTGCTGGCACAATTAAAGTTTATTGACAGTAAATATTGTAAATGTCCATTTTTTTCATAGAAATACTTGGTGCTATGTGACTGAGAGATGAATTTCCAAATTATAGAAATTTCAAGCAACATATTATTTAAATATTAAAAAATAGGATTATTCATGACCACACTAAAACTATCTTGGGGTTAGGTTTAATAATAAATAACAACTAAAATTAATTTGATATAAAAATAATTTCTTAATGCTCTCTTTTTGAAATAAGAGGTAATGCATTATTAAAATAATTTGGGAGAAAACAGGCAATAAAATGTAATGTAAAAACAATTTGAGTATCATTAACAACATATTGAAAAAAAAAAACCTAGTGATGTTATGTGGGATTAACAAAGAATTGCTTTTATAATTTTCTCATCTATCACAGCTGATATTTGCATTATATACACACCCATATATACACATGTTACCATGAGTATGAATATACACCATGTTGTATATTATGAAGATTGGGGACAACAGTTGCAGATAATCAAAATATATATTTAGAAGGAAGCATCTTTAATCCCACAATAAGCTTTATATCAAATTCAAACATTTACGGAGCACTTTTAGATGTTTAGTTTTGTGCTAGGTTCTGTAGGAGATATAAATAAATTCTCTGGCAACTGTTATATGCAAGGACCACTCTGCCTCATTGGTAGCAGTGTATCAATGTGATATAGCTGGTAGGACTCACCGTTATTTCATTGAGGCAAAATGATATGAGTTTTGAAAATAAACTGAAGAGAATAGAAGAAAATAGGTCCTAGGTTGTCTTTAAGAATTAAAATAGTCACAAAAAATGAAGAAATTATATTATAGAAGTGGGTTTGAGGTTTGGAGATCAGGAAAATAAATAAATAAATAAACCAAACAACTTAGTAGATAGATGAAATAAACATATGTTATCAATAAACAGTAAGGAAATCCATAAACTAGGACAGAGGGTCTGGAATGCTGACTCATGGGATAATAAAATGATTATATTAAATTTTTGACTTCTTGGGGCCAATTTTTTTCATTTTAAAGTATAAATAATATGTGATTTTAAAAAAGCAAGGCAATTCCTTTTCTAAGTTTACTTTAACATTATAAATTACTTCAGCTGCATCTAAGTCAGTATAAAATATAACTATCCAATAAAATTTTAATTGACCTTGCTGTTACTGAAATATTCAAAGACACTAATAAAATAAGGGCTTTCCTGCTCTTCAAAATCTCCTTCAAGATTCTGATTGCATGGCATGTAGAGCAATCATTAGATCTAGGAAGAATTTATTTCAAGAGAGAACTTCGAACTTTGTCATTTTAACTTTTCATATACCACATATATATATTTAAATTTTAGGGCCATACCCATGGCATATAGAGATTCCCAGGCTAGGGGTCAAATCAGAGCTGTGGCCACCGGCCAATGCCACAGCCAAAGCAACGCCAGATCCAAATTGCGTCTGCAATCTACACCACAGCTCACAGCAATGCTGGATCCTCAGCCCAATGAACAAGGCCAGGAATAGAACCTGCATCCTCATGTATGCTAGTCAGATTCATTTCTGCTGAGCCACAAGGGGAACTCCCAAATATACCTTACATTTATTTGCTAAAAGGATAACAATTTTAAAATTTCATAATAGTCATATGATGAAAAAAACACAATAGTTTTTTAAAAACCAAATTGACACTATAAAATCTGTTTCTTATCAGCATAAAATAAAGTTTGTAGAGTTCCCATTGTGGCTTAGTGGAAAGGAACCTGATCAGTACCCATGAAGATACAGATTTGCTCAGTGGGTTAAGGATCCAACGTTGCCTTGAGCTACGGTGTAGGTCACAGACAAGGCTCAGATCTGGCATGGCTGTGGCTGTGACCAGCAGCTGTAGCTCCAATTAGACCCCCAACCTGGGAACTTCCAAAAAAAAGTTTGTATACTATGTTATTAATTAAGTTGAAAATATAACTTAATTTTTTTAGATGATGATAGTATTCAGTTTTGGTGTCACAGAACACTGTATGCTTGAAATTATTGTCCTTTTAATCAAATTAATATCATTTCTTCAGTTATTTTTGTGTCATACAAAAAAAAAAAAAAACAGGAACTTTTAGTATAGAAGAAAACCTGTAAATGTATAACACAGATACTTTCCTCAAAGAATTCAAAAGAGTAAGTTGAACCACATAAAACTGCTGACATTTGATCATCATTTCCCCTAGAAAAAAGACCATTTCCTAAGGCTCAGCCTAGAAATTGGAAAGCATGTGTAAGAAAATAAAGGAATTGTTCATGAAGTAAAACTAAAAAGGGAGGTTCTGACTCGATATATAAACCTGTGGAGGTCTTACTTGTATAGATAGGTTTCTGTTCACTTAAGAAATAGACAGAATGAAACATTTTATTATTACTGTTTTTTTTTTTTTTTGTCTCCTTTCTTGACTCCCTGCTTTACTGGGAGCGCTCCTAGGCAGGATCCAGAGTGAGGCTGTGTTAGAACATTGGTGTGAACCTGGAGAGAGTCTGGTCCTGCAAGCGGTCAAGATAACCATGTCTGTCTTTGTTACCACAGTCCCCCTACCATCTCTAGATTTCCTTGGCATATGGCCTCAAAAAAGATAAGTCTGCACATGCAGTTTCTTTGTCATTTCTTGATTTCTTTCTAAACCTCTGTTGGTGCATTGGCCTTGGCTCCTTTTCCTCGCCTTTCCTCCTCTTCCAGGCTATTGCTGCTGTTTCCTCAGCCCTTGGCACAACTGCCTTGATCCTTAGATTCATCCCCATGACCGACTATCATCACAGTCCACAGGCAGCCAGGTGTCATCTCTGGGCCTGTTGGTGTTTTCAAACACCTGCCCTGAATTCACTTCAAAGTGATCAATTTCCCCCTCCTAGAGCCCACTTTGGCATTACCCAGAAGCTCCTTCTCTGCCTGGAGCACCCACTCCATGCTGCTACAGGCCACATATTTGCCCAAAAGCTATTGGTTCACATCCAGCAAGTACTTGCCCCACTTACACTTGCCAAAGGACAGCAAGGTCCACAGATCTCTGAATGCAGAAGGTGGCAGCAAAAACCTCCACAGAGGACAGTCTGCAGGGTTGGCCAGAGTTCACAGGGCTGGCAGCCACTCAGTGGGTCAGTAGCCACAAGAGACTCTCTGGCATCTTCCCAAATGGCAGCTCCTCCAGTCTGGCACAGAAGCAGTCCATGATGAGGACCTCTGACTATCTTACCAGCTGCCTACCTGCATGGGACATATGCTGAGCACCCAAGAGGCTGAGCACAATGCTGCTGGACCTCTGGACCATGTCCAGGTGGGTGGAGAGTCACAGTGGACCAGCTCCCACAGGGCCAGCATGTAAGAGGGCTCCCAGTGGGCCCTGGCTGCCCTTGACTCAGGCTACCTATGGCTCCACAGATACTCAAAGCTGGACCCAACAGTGGCTCCAGGACTCCCAGCAAGGCCACATTCTGTCCCTTGCCCAACTTTGTTCCTAAAGCCCATGCATGGCAGGGAGCCAGATTCTCTCGGCTGCTTCTTTATCTTTTAAACTAAATAATTCTATTAACTTAAATAGTCTTTTGGTTACCTCAAAACCATGCAGAATGCTGTATATATGTAAATCACTAAATAAAGTTTACATGCATTGATTTGATAAAAATTATTTTCCAGGGAGTTTCCATTGTGGCTCAGTGGTAACAAAACCAACTAGTATCCCTGAGGATGTGGGTTTGATACCTGGCTTCATTCAGTGGGTTAAGGATCCAGCGTTGCTATGAGCTGTGGTGTAGGTTGCAGACACAGCTCAGATTGCACGTTTGACTGTGGCATAGGCCGACAGCTACAGCTCCGATTTGACCCCTAACCTGGGAAATGCCACGTGCCACTGGTGCGGCCCAAGGGACCAAAAAAATTTATTTTCTGCTCAACCTCCCAACCCCTCAATAAACACATATACACATTTATATGACAACATGTCTTTGCTTAGGATTTTGGGGAGATAACATAAACGGGAAATTTTTTTTTTTCCTTTTTAGGGCTGCACCTGCGGCACATGGAAATTCCCAGGCTGGGTGGGGGTCAAATTGGAGCCACTTATAACACAGTCACAGCAACGCCAGATTCGAGTCGCATCTGTGACCTATACTGCAGGTTGCAGCAACACCCAATCCTTAATCCACTGATCGAGGCCAGGGATCGAACCCACATCCTCATGGATACTAGAAAGATTGAGCCAGAATGGGAAATGAGAAATTTCAAAAGTATTTTCAATATTATATTTATACTTCTAATGGAATTTTGTTTTGGTAATTTGTTATGCAAAGTTTCAACTTCTGGGAATTGTAATTTCAGACTTTTGGGCAAAAGCTAATAAAAGATCAATGGTTAGAATATCTAAATTGAAGTGTTTAAATATAAGCATACCAAATCAGAACTCTGAGATCAGTTTCACAAAGCAAAACATTAAGATCGGTATCACAGAGAATCCATCCTGGATTAGGTAACCAATTTTTCTCTGTCTTCACAATTAGACAATTGCATTTATCCTTCTATTTTTATTTAAACACATTGTCATTATTTTAATCTCTAAGATATATTTTTCTTTTTTTCTTTATTTTTGTTCTTATAATCATTATATTTTCAATGTTTCTTCTTCACTATCAACCCTTTATTATCGTGTTAAGTCATGATTGGATAAATATCCAAACTAGAAAATTGAAAAAGTATAGGCTGAAAGAGAGAGCAGCTGAAAGACAAGGAGGGCTAAGGAGCATGCAGAGATGACGAGGGAGACACAGATTAATAGGGAGTCAGTGAAAGATTTTCACACAAAGTATGGGTTTTTGTTTGGCTCTCTAAGAAATCAGAATAGTACCTGTAACAAAGAAGTGCTCAGTATGTATTTATTAAAGATGAATTAAAATAATCATTTTAGAATAATACATATTGTGAGACAGGTTTAAATGAAAGAGGAACATACTAAAATCAAAGTAATCAGTTAGAAAGCAAATGCAATATTTCTGTATTTATACTTCCATGTATTAACCTACAGTAATAAATACAACAGACCGAAAAAGGACAAATGTCAAATGTTACCAAATATGACAGACAAAAAAAATTGAAAAGAACTCTAATTTACCTCATGATTTGATTCTGAATAGGAAAATGTAGTAACATTAACAGAAAGTGTAAGGTAAAGAAAATAATCTTATTTCTGATTTTAAAAACCTAAATGGTGTTTCGGTTGTTTTGTAGAAGGTAGTAATTGGGTATATACATACTAATTTTGAACACAAATTTAATGCATTTATTGGATTAGCTTCCCAATAAGCAGTCATTGAGAAGTTATTATTTTGAATATAGAATAGCCATTCTAAATATTTTGCATTTAAATATCAAGAGAGTTAGGAAGGAAAAATTGTACATTTGGCAAATCTTTTAGTATCTTTGCCTTGACACAAAGAGATAAAGACTGATGAGAATTATGCTAGTGACAGTCCATTGCAGAAGGGATTGGAAAGCTTTACTATGGGTACCTTTTGCTTCCTTCTACGGTGTCTATTAAAAAGCCTTAAAGCCTTTTAATATTTTTGCAAATATGCCTAGATATAAGCATTAAAAAGATTTCTAATAGAGAAAGGCTCTGTGAGACTTGGAAAAAAATCTCTCCTGACCATAATGTTAAATGATTGTAAACAATATATACTTTTTGGGGATTTTTCTAAATCATCTTGAATTGTCATCCCTTTACTCATTGCCCAACTTCTTCTTTGGAGTACCTTGACAAGAAAGGAAGTATTCTATTTAAAATACTCAGATAGTGATCCTTTGCATTGGTAAAGTAGATTGGTAATAATTGTATCTATGCCATAAGAACATATGTTTCTTTTGGAAAGTCATAACTGGAGTACAATGTTGGGGCCAGAAAGTATTATGCTAAACCAAATTATCAAGTTAGATTTTGTGATTTATTTTAAAAGGGTTTTATGTTAAGGAAAAAAGCACCCTATTTCTGACTATTTTGCAACTATTAGTAACTATTTCTGATTATTTCAATGCCTATTAGGCATAGCTAACTACCATTCTCCATCAGCCTTTCCCATATTAGTTAATGGCACTATCATCCACTCACGAATTTAGATCTAAGAGTGAGAAGTCACTTCTATTTTTAACTTAATCCAACAAGTCTTACCAATTCTATTTCCAAAATAGATCATGGAATGATGACATTATTTCCATCTCCACTGATATCATGCTCTCTTGGAAGAAAGTGAGAGACAACATAACTAGTTTAAAATGTGAAATAAATAACAATATACTTAAAGCCCTGCTATCTATTCTTCTTATGATTAGAATTAAATGCAAACTTTTACTGTGACTCATAAAAACTACTGTATGGTCTTCCCTGGATTCCTCTCTGATCTTATCCTATTGTTCCTATTATTTGCTATTCTTTTTTAGTCTTCTTTATTTTTCATAAATCGTAACTAGCTTATTCCCATCAATTGGCACATAGACAATGCCTGCTTCAATATCATTTTATGGAATCTATATCAGGAATCTAGAAATCATACCTGAAGATTCCTAAATTGTTTGGTCAGAGGTCTATAATTTTATAATACCATTGAAGTATAAGCACAGGCTTTCAGAGAGATTGTTAGACTGGGACAATCAAAATGAAGTTCCTTGATAATGGGTACATTGCTCTGATGAGAATTTGAAATTAAGACTACGAATTATGGTCAGTTTCATAACCAAGTGTAATTTAATATATAAGCTAGGGAGCAAATACACAGACTTCTAGATGCTGCAAAAGGGGAGATGGGATTAAGATGTCAGAATAGAAGGACTGGAGCTCAACTTCTCTCCTAAAAACAACAGAATTCACAACTAAAGACTGACCAATCTCCACCCAAATGGACCGGAAACCCATACCCTACTCCAGAAGAAAAAGAGGAGGCCACATCCACAGGTAGGAGGGGTGATTTCGTGATATAAACAACCCCATACCTCCCAGGTGGGAAGCCCCACAGATTGAAAACTAACTGGCTCACAGAGACTTACCTCCAGGAGTGAGAGTTCTGAGCCCCACATCAAACCCTCACATGCTGGGATCTGTCACTGGGAGAAAGAGCCCCTGGAGCATCTGGCATTGAAGGCCAGCAGGGCTTGTGCGCAGGAGCTCCACAGGACTGGGGGAAACGGAGACCCCATTCTTAAAAGGTGCACACAGACTTTCACGTGCACTGGGTCCCAGGACAGAGCGAGGTCTCCACAGGAACCTAGGTCAAACCTGACTGCAGTTCTTGGAGGACATCATGGGAAAACATGGGTGAATGTGGCTTGTTGTGAGGGACGGACATTGAAAGCAAAGCTCTTGGGAATATTCAGCAGCTGCCTTTCTCTGGAGGGGGCCATTTTGGGAAAATCTGGCCCCTCCCATCAGTCAGTGCTGAGAAGCCCCAGGGCAAACAACAATCCAGGTGTTATCACAGTCCCACCCCTCAGTAAACAGGCTACCTAAAGAGCCTCAGGTACACAGCAGCCCCTAATCCCATCCAGAGACTAAGCCCCACCCACCAGAAGGATTAGAATCAGCTCCACCTACCAGTGGGCAGGCATCAGCCCCTCCCATCAGGAAGCCTACACCAAGCCCCCCATACCGACTTCAGCCACAAGGGGGCCAGACACCAGAAGTAAGAGAGGCTACAGCTCTATTATCTATAAAAAGGTCACCACACCAAAAACCTATAAAAATGAAAAGACAGAGAACTATAACTCAGATGAGGGAGAAAGGAAAAACCCCAGAAAACCAGCTAAGCAATGAGGAGATTCTCAGCTTCCAGGAAAAAGACTTTAGACTGTAGATGCTGAAGATGATGCAAGACATTGGAAAGAAACTGGAGGCAAAGATGGATAACTTACAGGAAACACTGATCAAAGAGATACAAGATATAAAACTTAAATAAGAAGAGATGCAAAATACAATAACTGAAATAAAAAACTCACTAGAAGCAGCTAACAGCAGAATACAGGAGGCAGAAGAATGAATAAGCGAGGTGGAGGACAGATTAGATACTGCAAAAGTGAGCCACCAAAATAGCATTAGTTGATTCCATGATTAATATCAATCACAGTTTTTAAAAAGTATTATCTAAGCTCATCTCCTATGAAAGACAGTTGCTTGAAAATAAAAGCAAACATAAATCTGAAAATATACCAACAAATCTATGACAACAAATACAGTGACCTAAAATTATCTATGGTTTTTATTTTGCTGTTCAACTGTTCTGAAATTCCAATATGATTTAAGTAATACAAGTAATCTGAACTGTCACAGAATATGAAATGTATACAATGGCAATTTAGTCTATACATTTTTCAGATATTTGTTAATCTCATCCATGTGTATAAAGAATGAGACAGTATAGTTAATAAGTTTTTATATCTGCTATTCAGTATATACTTAAAGGGTTTAGCTATATGAAAACAACAATCCAGGCAGAAAATTGGCAAATGGACCTGAAGACTTGTATTTTCTCTAGTGAAATCATCTTACATCATTTTCAAGAAGTGAATTGAACATCTCTGCAAATATATAGATCTGCAAAGGGCAAAATTTACAATTATATAAACACATACGATCCAGTGAAAAATATAAATGAAAGTGGTAAAATATTGTTTTCAAATGAAAGTTTATAAATGTATAAGAGCATATCAGAAATGGAATGACTTTAAACTAATATTAAAAACCACATGGAATGCCATTATATATATGACATATTCTTATAAAGCAGTTTATTTTTAATCAAATCAGGTATTAAATTGAATCTTTGTGTGACAAAAATCATATGTTTATTGTTATACATAAGAAATGTTCCCATAGATTTATTTTCCAGCCTGTGTACTATGTGTGCTCATTCTATCCCATAACAATCAATCCCTATGATTGAGTAATTCAACTGCTTTGCTCTGGAAATTACAAGCACTCTTTGCTTTGCTTTTCAAAGAAAAGCATCATTTACTGGCATCTACTTAGGAATGGAACAAGATCTTTATTACTCTTCAAAGTTATCAGACTCTACTCTGATATCTAGGATTATATGAATACATGGAGGGTTTTCTTGGACAGCAGCTCTTCCTCTGATTAACAACCATCCTTGCAGATTTTAGATCAGACGTTTTTAGATAGGAAAGAATCTGGTATGTAGTAGTGGAAGGTGAAGCATGCGTAATAGAATGGGGAGGGATGCGTTGAATAGGTAAGCTAGACAGGAAGGTAAAGCGTATCTAGATAATAAGTAGCTCTCAGAGAAAATTTAGACTTGAAGGAATAAGAATTAAGAAATTAATGAAACAGCTAGTTTCTAACTATACTTCTCTCTTCACGTTTTGGAACGCAAAAATTTCTTCTTCTCAGATCATTAAATGGATATTGCTAAACATGGCTTTATGGTTAGCCATCAGGATGTTTTTCATGTGTCTAAGCCTCTCAAATGAGACACAAGTAGTTCATATAAACATTTTAGACTAGATGGCACCATGGAAACAAGCCATGTTGTATATGTTATGTGAATAAATTATCTTTAAAATCTAGTATTCATAAGTAATCATTTTGTCTTTCTACTGATCCTACATGTTCTCTAGCTCAGCTATTGGGCTGTTCTTTGGTGAAAGAAGCCCTAATTGTAATCTCATGTTGTAAAATACTGAAAACATTGTAAAATATTAAAAGACGTCCATATTGTAAATTATATTGAATGACCGAATAATAAATTAGAAATTATTTGGTGTCATGGTTCATGCCATTTCTACTATATTCCCTATTTTTTTTTTTTTCTGACTCAATTTTTCACCAGTTTCTGAAATAATGTATCGGGTCAGGTTCATCAAATTCCACCTGTTTAAATCCCAATTTTCCTCACTTCTCACAAGATCTACTGCATAAACTTACTAAACAGGATCCTTGTCTTGATTTTTTTTTTCTAAAATAAAAATATTATTGGCACAATATTGTAAATCAAATCTAATAAAAGAAATTTAAAAAAAACACATTATGTTGCTCCCTACATAAAAACTTTTGATGACTCTTTCCTCTCAGATAAAATCTAAGTATCCCCATCACAGCATATAAGCTCTTGTAAAATCTTGTCTTAACGATTTGTCCTTTGAGTTTTAATCATTCCCTTATATGAACCCTTTGATCCAATTACACTGAAAGGCTTTAGTCCTTGCCAGAATACATTATATCAGCATAAAACACAGTATAGCTTGTGATTAAGAACTTGGACCTTGAATCAAGATTGCCTGAAGTCAGACACACATAAGCTTATGACAATAATTGGTACAAGGTTGTCCATTATAGTAATATGATAATTACTCCAGCATACAACCAGTCTTTTCTCCCTGCATATGCTTAACCTGCCTTCCTCTTCCTGTAGGACATGCCTGCTCATCCTGGCAAAATTTATGTCAAATGTAACTTCATATAACAAGGTATCTCTTATCATTCTAGTTGTTATCCTACAATAATTATATTTATAAACAAATTACATTTTACATATTAATTACATTTAATTACACAGCATTTTATCAACTAGTAACATTCTGGTTTATTTATATTTGTTCTCTACCACTGCAAACTTCATTCATTAGATTGTGGAGGCCAATTTGTTATTTTAGTAACAAACTCAGTGTATTGCCTGGTGCATAAGAGGATTTTCCATAAATGTTTGTTAAAAAAGGTAAAATAATGAAAATATTAAATTACAACACTGAACAAAAAACTCAGCTCCAACATATATCTAGGGAACATTTCTATAAAATGACTATGCTTAATTGAATCTTTCTATTTGTGTATTATTAATATATGTTATATTAAGACATTTTGTATATTTCTTTCCTTCATGATTTCAAGCTTTCTACAAGACTTTCTTCTAAAAGTAGCCCCACAAAATACTGTTTAATTTTAACTGTAAACTTCTATAGAGGCCAAGTGACTTATCTGGGTAGACAGCTAGTTTTAATTTTTTTTGAGAATTAGACTCCTGAATATCTATGACTTAGAATATGCTACCTTCAGTAAGAGCCCACTGTCCTCAATGACATCTGATTTTTCTAGAATTCTTCTAGGTACTCACCATGTTGCCTTTCTTTTTCCAATTTGTCTCCTTGTTCCTGTCTCATCCACACTCATTTTATAGTTACTTATGCAAGCCTAATAGGATTTCTAAATTTTTAATTTAAAAATTTTTGCACTTAGCATCCCATAGGTTAGGGTATAAAACTCAATATAGACTGTCTTAATGCATTTCACTGTGCCTGTCAATTAACTGTAAAAAATTTTTTTCCATTTACTTCTCAAGCACCAGTGACTGTACAAATGCAATTCTTCTTAAAGCTACATTGAGCTTAAAAAAATGTCTTTACTTCTTTTAAAATGTAATGTAATTTGGCATTGTATTGAAGTATAGTGTCCTAACCATTAACATTTTGCTTAAATGATATTTTGCTACTAATATGACCTATTTTTTGAAAGTAAGCTCTTTAATTGAGATATATTATTTTAAAAATAGTAGGACAAACTGGGGGTTTGGGGTTAGTACATGCAAACTATTACTTTTAGAATGGATAAACAATAAGTTTCTACTGTATAGCACAGGGAACTAGATCCAATCTCCTATGATAGAACATGACGGAAGGGAATATTTTTAAAAAAGAATATATATAGAAAAGAATATTAAAAAAGAATATATTATGATGGTGCATGATGGAGGATAATGTGAGAAAAAGAATGTGCATATATATGTGTTTCTGTACAGTAGAAAATTGACCAAACAATGTAAACTAGCTATAATTAGAAAAATTAAAATCACTTTAAAAAATAATATATATATATGAGTTACTTTGCTGTACAGCAGAAATTGGCATAACATTGTAAATCAATTTTAACTAAAAAAAAAGAAAAAGAAAAAGTATGAGATACACTGCTGAATTAAAGGAAAGGTTTATATGGATTTAGAAAATAAATTACTATTAGATTAATATTCTAATGTCAATCAATGTTATTAGTAATAGACCAATTCAAAACCACTAGCACCTTTTGTGGTACCATAACAACTCTCACATAATTAAAATATTACAATATATATGAAGCACATTTATAATAGTGCTAAAAAACGATATTTCAAATCTAAATATATTAGGTACTAAAAGGCACCTTAAAACTTACAGGTAACTTTTTATTACAAGCAGTGCTGCTTTACCAAAACAAAACAACATTAAAAAACATATATTTTCACTGTCTACTTCTGTGAATTTCAGAGACCTCAGTGAGAATCTCTAAGTCTATGACTTGTGAAATAAACAATACTGGGCTTTGATCAAGAGTGCCTACACTAGGTTGATTTCTCATTGGGACAGCTAGAAGGGAGTTCAATTATCTGTATTCAGCAAAAGTGTCTATCAGTTTCTGTCATGTAGCAAGCATGGTGCTGTGCTCTGACATACGTTTATTTCAGACCTGAACTAATTTTTAAGACTCCATAGAGTGGGAACATAATTCTTAACATCACATCATAGTGTGATTAGTGCTATCATCAAAGTTGCATATTTTAGTAGCATTGGGCAGGGGGTAAATAACTTCTACTGGAAAAATTGTGGAAAGGTAGTAGGCTACCAAGGAATATAAAATTGGAAGAGAAAAAACAAAGAACAAAACCAGCCAAGTGACAAACCGAAGAACAAAAAAAAAAAAAACAAAGCCCAAAAAACCACTGCATAGGAGGTAGAAGTTGCCAGTTTAGAAATCTTAAAGCTATCAAAAGATATTTGAGTTCACTTCTATTCACTGAGAATATGTTTTCTGGCAGCTAATCAAATAATTTGATCTGTGCCAATGGATTAATCAATTAGAAATTGCTTCTTAACCATATGCTTTTTAAATGCCCTTTTGCAAAAGCGATCTTGACAACAAGGAAAAATTTTAATCATCAGTAATTCAGATGATCGTGGGCAAATTTTAGAACACAAAACCATATGTATTCTCCTGGATTACATCAATATTAAATGTCATTTTTGAGTAGGAAGTGTAGGACAACACTTCATATTTTACTTGAAAAATCAATCAAGGGAATCTAAATTAAGCAAAAGCGCTCTAATTTGCTTTCATTCATAAGCAAATGATATACATTTCTGTTTAAAATAACTTTTAAAATTCTATCTAAATGAATTACATCGTGGTGACCATAAATTTAAGTAACAGCTATGGCTATTAGTTAATCTTCTGACATGCAGCACTAACCTAGTAAACACAGATTCATAAGACTGTATGTGTTCACTCTAATACAAATATATGGAGACAAAAAAGACAGGGAGAAAAATGTCCAAAGGGTAATAATAGGGTACTGATAAGGGTCCTAAGTAAGGTACTAAGGTACTAAGAGATGCAGAGGATTCAAGGAGTAGGCTTGCTAATAAAAATCACTAGGTTAAATAAGCACACATTTTAATGCTGTTCTTTGTGAAGTTAGACATGCATTTTAATAATTGCTTTTAATGATTATTCATGAATGAATTATTAATTAACTCTCTAGACTAAAAATATCATTCCATGCTTGCTAAATAACATTTCTTCAAATGAAAATATATATATATATATATATATATGAAAAGGATAAAACCTTTCTCATCATTAGTACTTCCATAAAAGCTTAGTATTTGATCTTTCTATAATTAATGCTCAGTTGGAACACTTCCACATCACAAATTACAACACTCAGGTTCACAGATGGACATAATGTACGCTGAGAAAATGAATTATTTTGAAGTGAATCTAATAATAGAATTATGTGTATACCAATGTATGGCTTTGCATAGATGTGTATGCAAACATCAGCTAAAAAAATGTTTTTCTTTTCAATTTTTCTTGAGAACACTAATTGTTCTGAGATCTGGGCCTGTGTTAAGATGTTATGAGTTAGGAGTATAAAAACTCTCATCAGCATTAGAAAAAAAATAGATTCTCAAATAATCACAAAAACAATTTTCCATTCCTAGTGAAAAATAAATTCAGTCATGCTAGGCCATATACGTGTTAAACAGGAGGTCAATATATTTAAAGTTTAATACTTTATGGTAATTGCCCACAAAAAATATTCAAAACTAGTGAGAAATAATTTATGTTCTATAGTTTTCCTATTATTTATTATTTTTTATGTTTAAAGTTTAATTTCCATTTATTACAAAATATTGACTATAATTCCTCATGTTATACAGTACATCCTTGAGCCTATCTTACACTCAATAGTTTGCACCTCTCACTTCTCCACTCCTAAATTGCCTCTACTCTTCCTTCTCCCCGCTGGTAACCACTATTTTAATATCTGTATCTGTGAGTCTGCTCCTTTTTTTTTATATTCACTAATTTGTTGTATTCTTTAGATTTCACATATAAATGATATCATACAGTATTTTTCTTTTTCTGAATTATTTATATCACTTAGCATAATGCCCTGCAAGTCCATCCATGTTACTGCAAATGGCAAACTTCCATCCTTTTTTGTGGCTAAATAGTATTCAATTACATACTCATACCACATATTCTTTATTCATTTGTCTGTTGATGGACCCTTAGGTTGCTTCCATATCTTGGTAATGGTAAATAATGCTTCTATGAACATTGGGATGCATGTATCTTTTTGAATTTTGGGTTTTTTGGATATATACCCAGGAGTGGAATTGTTGGGTCCTATGGTGGTTCTGCATTTAGATTTTGAGAAACCTCCATACTGTTTTCCATAGTGGCTGTACCAATTTACATTCCTACCAACAGTGTACAAGAGTTCCCTTTTCTCCATATCCTCACCAACATTTGTTATTTGTATTCTTTAGATGATAGACTTTCTGACAAGTATGAGGTGATACCTCTTTGTGGTTTTAATTTGCATTTCCCCCATGATTAGCAATGCTGAACATCTTTTCATGTCCCTGTTGGCCATCTGCATTTCATCTTTGGAAAAATGTATATTCAATTATTTTGCCCATTTTTTTTTAACGCTTATGTAATTTCTTAAAACTGTGTCCTCAAATAAGAATTCTAAATGACTTGGTTAAGGTGATATTTCCTTCAAAAACTAGGTAAAATTTAGCATTTGACCTTCATCACCTCCGTATCACTACCCTCAACGTATTATATCTGCCTAATCCCTTCAGGGACCAGTGATTTTCTCCATACTACAGTGACACCTTAGGGTAGGTAGAGTTCTTCCCTTTTATGAGTGAAAGTGTGACTTTTAACTACTTAGTAATTTCAAGACCTGCTAGCAAGTATCACAGAGAATCCTCTTCGGCATGCTAGCCACCCTTTCTCTCCAGATGAGACATCTGTTTTTCACTTGAAGTCAAAGAAATTCAGCCATGTCCTCTGATCACAGAATTATGTCCCATAATACATGATATGAAAATATAAATCACTTATTTTACTGAAAAATATTATATTTATAAATGCTCAAATATGCCAAATTACCAAAATAAGGTTTTGCACAAAGGTATTTCAAAGACCACTGTATTTCCAATGAAATACCCACCCTTTTAGTGATAGCATGTATTGTCATTGCTTAAAATACAAATACAAATAAATAAATAAATAAAATGCTTTTAATATAAGGAGCATGCAGGTCACGTATTTTCCAAAGCAGACATATCTGCATTTCTTTGGGTGTTGGTTATTAATATTTCATTAATTTTCTAGCTACTGCAAATTCCCCTTGAGATATCATTAATAAAATACCATCCATATCAGCAAGATTATAGTCAAAGTAGCCAAAGTACAGAACCTATTTAATTACCTAGAAATTTTAAGAGTGCTGAGCTCTTGCTTTAAGTTAAAGAACTGAACAATCTGATGCTTTGATGATTACAAGGGGTCTTTAGCTTTCTCTCTTTTGCTGGTGATTTTAATTATTTCTCATACTTTTCCCACTTAGATGCATTCCTTCAGCTGCCCTTTTAGAATAATAATGAGCAAATTTTGAGGAAACATAAATGAGTACATAAATATCTCTAAAATAAATTTAAGAATGGACAAATATACAAACACATAACAGTCACAACATCAACCTTTTTCTCCTGTTTTCCCAATGACACAGGATATTTTTGACCAAGAAATGTAGTCAATAAATTAAAAGCATTAAATTTTGCCAAAATATTCAAATTTTCAGAGCTGCCCCATCCTCTACTTACCCTAAATAGAATACCAATTTTCATGATTTCTTGAGTTATTCCTTGCAAACACAAGAAGGTATTTTGGACTTAGGTATTACAGCAATTCTTCTCTTCTTCTTTTTTTTTTTTTTTCCATACCTGTGGCATATGGAAGTTCCCAGACCAGGTATTGAACCTGCATACTTATGGATACTATTCAGGTGTGTTACCACTGAGCCGCAACAGGAACCCCAGCAATTCTTAGTTTTACTTTAACCCTGTCTCACATATGGTCATATATCTGATCACACTACATTCACTTAAAGAATGGCAAGGCAGGAAAGAAAAATAAAGCACACTTTCACCATTCTTTTCAGATGTGTGTGCATATTGGAGACCTGTTCATTTGAAAATTTTATCAGGTTATACACAGCAATTAAAATGTATTATTTTCCATTAATAGACATTTTTCTTTCATCATTTTTTTTTCTTTTTTCTTTTTTTTTTGTCTTTTTGCCATTTCTTGGGCTGCTCCCGCAGCATATGGAGGTTCCCAAGTTAGGGGTCAAATCAGAGCTGTAGCCACTGGCCTACACCAGAGCCACAGCAATGTGGGATCTGAGCTGCATCTGCAAGCTACACCACAGCTCACGGCAACTCCAGATCGTTAACCCACTGAGCAAGGCCAGGGATCGAACCCTCAAACTCATGGTTCCTAGTCGGATTCGTTAACCACTGAGCCACGATGGGAACTCCAATATTTTTTTTCTTGATAAATCCCAAAGTGAATGTGTTCCATGAAAGAAACCAGTCACAAAAGTATGCATATTGTGACTGTATTTATATAGAGTTCAAGAAGAGGCAAAATGCAAATATGCTCATGCAAATTAAATGGCAGATCCTATGGAGGCAATTATTGAAAGAGAAGAGGCATGAGGGTACCTTCTGGAAATAGTGTAAATTCTTCACATTTTCTCATATGTACATATATAAAAAAAATAAGCTTTAAATTGAATATTGATGCACTTTCTTCTATGTAACTATAACTCAGTTTTCAAAGTGTTTTTTCTAGCTACTGGGAGCAAATATTTAAGTTCAAGTGAAAAAGGAATTTTGATAAACTTTTGTATCCATTTCCTTCTCTCTGTTTTTGGTGTTCCGATTCAAGTCCTCTTTATCCCAGATCTTGACCATTGAAAGGACTGCTGAATCAAAGGGTCATAATTTGTTCTCCCTTTCTTCTTTAATTATGGAGCCCCTGATTTTTATATTTGTTAACCCCCTTCAGCTAAACATTCTCTTTCATGAATAACTTTGGACAGTAGGACATAATGGATGTAGTGTATACAACCTATAGTAAGAGTACATTTAAGGAAGGGTATACACTCTTCTTTTCTGTTCACTAGAATTATGGCATGATAACTGGAGCTCAAGGACTCATACTGGACTTAGGCCGAACTGAATTCATATGCTCAGGATGCAGGAGGAACTAGATAGAATTGTGGGGTCATGATACTCAAGGAATCATTTCAGCTCTGAAATAACTACATCCATATTTCTTTTACTTGAAAAAGAAATATATTTTTATATTATTTAAACCACAGTTAATTTATGGTTTTTGTTTGTTTTTGTTGTTTTATCTTGTTTTTGGTGACTAATAGCTGACCCAAATATAAGTTGATATACTTCATATATAAGTTTTTATCTTATCAACTCTTTCTCACTTAATTCGTCAAACATATTATTGAAATTTTTCTAAGAATGCATCTGATCGTGATCCCTTCTCCACTGATATTTCTTATTCTCATTCAAAAATATTGCTATTATTTCAGCATAATGGTAGTGATATTGTCAAACAATCTTGGTATAAAAGAGAGTGCAAAATCTGATTTTGCATTTTTTAATTAAGTACCAATTTGGTAGGAAATGAAGACCTAAAGATAACCATCAAAATGTGAATGCTCACTATTTTGGAGTTCTGAAATAACAGACAATATTTATATTTGCATTGCATTTTTCTGAGTTTTCTAAATGGATGACAATAATCATGTATCACTGTGGTAAAGAAATGATTTTTCAGAAATGAAATTAAAATCATCCATGATTTCATAAAATTAAAATCTCTTAAAATTTAAAACTTAAAGACTATTTCCATTAGTGAAAATAAAAAATCAAAATCACCACTCTCATTTTAACAAATTCCTATTACTTTGGAAGTTTTAACCAATAAACTAAGGAAAGAATAAATAAATGTACACAAACAACAATAATGAGAAGAACTATCATTCACTGAGTGCTTGATTTTAACAGGCACACTTCTAAGTACTTTTACCTCTCCTGATTATATGTGCCCATCAACTCCCTATGAGAAAGGAAGTATTAATGAGAAATACAGATCTAAGGAATAGGAAGAGTAAGTCATGGTAGGGTGAATATCTTAATACAAGCTTTCTGGTTCAAGATTCTGGACTCTTTTCTCCATTTTTTACCCTCTGTAGCCACATGCAAAATGACTGACCACTATAACTACTTAAGGGAATTCTCTTATGGCACAGTAGGTCAAGGATATGGCATTGTCACTGCAATAACTCAGGTCCCTGCTACGACTCGGATCCAATCCTTGTCCTGGGAACTTCCACATGCCTCGGGGGCAACCAGAAATAATAATAATAAAAAGACTACTTAATAACACAAATTTCTGCATAAATAAAATATGGTACAACAAAGTTATATTCAAAGCAAGAAAAAACATTTGCGGCATGTAAGATATAATATATAGGAGATTAATAATCTTAAGGAGATCTTATAATTTAAAAAAACATGAAAAATAAATACACTAAAGAACAGACAATAGGTGTTCCCATTATACCTCAGCAGTAATGAAACCAACTAGTATACATGAGGACATGTATACTGGCCCCTCTCAGTGGGCTAAGGATCTGGCGTTGTGGTGAGCTATGGTGTAGGTTACAGACACAGCTTGGGTCTTGCATTGCTGTGGTTGTGGCACAGGCCAGCAGCTGAAGCTCGGATTCAACCTCTAGCCTGGGAACTTCCATATGCTGCATGTGTGGCCCTAAAAAAAAAAGAAAGAAAGAAAAATAGGCAAAAGATGTAAATAAGCAGTTTTCAATGAAAACAATAGCCAAATAAAATAGTTACTATCAATGATAATCAAATATTCACAAATTTAGGATATGGTGCATTTTATTTATTGTATTAGTAAATGCTGAAATGGTTGTTATTGTGATTTCAACCAGTTTATGGAAACACAGTCATTCTCACGTATTGTGCCAGAGGGTCAAATTTATAAAACTTTTTCAAAGGCAATATACAATATATACCCAAGTTTAAAATACACATAACCCTTTCATGGTGAGACTGTCCTTTTAAGAATTTAGCCTAATTAAATAAAAAGAAAATGCAGTTGACAACTGGACTTTGTGGTAGTCATATTTGCAATAGTGAAAATTAGAAACTACTTATATGTACATCTATCAGAGATTGCTTTTAGTACATTAACACAATGGAATCAGTCGATCACATAAAGGGAAAAGACGTTAAGTACTGAATGTGGATATCCTTTGTACAGTATTAAATTAAAAAAAACTTACACTGTAATGTGAGTTGAATGGTTCTATTTGTGTTAATATACATGTTTATATATATATATATTTTTTAAGGTCAGGAAGACTTTATAAGCAAGTATTAGTGCTGATTGGTTCAGAGTAGAGTAGAATGAAAGGGGGTGAGAGTGGGAAGAAAGATTATAGAGGAGAGTTATATTTCTACTTACAGATGACTGTATTGTGTTGTTTTCACATAAGCGTAATTACTTACATATATTATAAAAACAGTAAAAAATATTTTCACCAAAAACCCAACTAAAAAACCTTTGCATTTCATTTTTAAAATTTTATTATGGATGATTTACAATGTTCTATCAATTTCTGCTGTACAGCAAAGTGGTCCAGTTATACATTTATACGTATTCTTTTTTTTCACATTATCCTCCATCATGTTCCATCACAAGTGATTAGATATAGTTTCCTGTGGTATACAGCAGGATCTCATGGCTTATCCTCTTTCTAACTTCTTCCCGCCATTCATTACACCCAGTAGCTGAATCTGATTCTTACTGAGGTCCACCACAACTCTCAAATTTCAGGAACATGACTTCACTCATATCTAAGACAGTAATGGTTTTCTTCTCTTCCTAGAATATTTCTCTTTCCAATTCTACCTATCAAAAATTCCTTAATAGGGTGTTCTCATTGTGGCTCAGTGGGTTAAGAACCCAACATAGTGTCCATGAGGATGCGCGTTTGATCTCTGGCATCACTCAGTGGGTTAAGACTCTGGTGGTGCCACAACCTACAATTCTGTAGGTTGCAGATGGAGCTCACAATTGACATTGCTGTGGCTGTGGTGTAGGCCCACAGCTGTAGCTCCAATTCAACCTCTAGCCTGGGAACTGTCATATGCTGCAGGTGCAGTCATGAAAAGAAAAAATAAATTCCTTAATAGAAATTCTTGAAATGCTACTTACATCATGGAACATTCTGTCTTAATTTTCCTCTTCTGTTTTTCCATTCAAAAGAAAATAAAAACTATTAGAGAACCTTCCACAATATGATGTGAATTATATAATGTGTGAATATGCCTGTCTTCTCTAGGAACCTCCGAGCTACTCATTGGCAGTGTCTTTTGTGTATTTTTACCCTTCCACTATGTCTAGCCCTCAAGCATTTATACAGTAGATGACCCAAAAATGTTCACTGAATCACTTAACTGACCAAAGAGATAGCTCACTGGATAACTTAAATGAAATGATAATAAATGAGAATGTTTTGTCAATTACTGAAAGAGGTAATTTATCTACAAGTGAAGTTTGTTCTCATTTCTTTGAGAAAATAGATATTAAAATCATTCACATAAAAAAAGTCACAGTAATGCTCTTAATATTTAAACAATTGTAAGATGAATGAGGCCCTAGGGAAAAGTAGTCAGTGTTAATGTAGTAGTGTAATCATTTTTATTGAAAGTGTAACATTACTAAATTCTTGTAAAGTTAAAAAGGTTGAAAATCTGAAGTTCTTAAAATTGTGCAAATGTAGCCACCTGACTCCAGATCAGGGCTTGTAATTGCTGTGTATAGGTACAATTCCAGCAATCAAAGAGACTGATACAAGTGTTGAATCAACAACTGAAATCATATGCAATTTATCCTCATTTCACTTAAATTACAGTTACGGCCCACAATCTTATCTCTGCGTTGGGTTCTAATACTCTGATTACCACTACCCCCTTCCCTGCTTCAAAAAAAGTTCTTTAAAAAGTTGGACGTTTTTGAGATTTAATTTCCTGGTGCTTTTTATGCATTATAGAAAATATCAAAATATAATCATGTAAGTGATAATTTCACCTATGTACATAATTCCATTGATGAGGGACTCACTCCCTGAGTTTAATTCAACCCTGGTAAGGGTTTAATTCAAGTTTTATATAGCTTTAAATAAAGGAAAATAGTTCAAAATTGAATTAAAATATGTCTCCTTAACATCTCTACCCATTGGTCCTAAATTCTCTCTTCTGGAACATCAGCAAAAATATAAAAATAACTGCTCTTAAATATTAGAGATTAGTTTACCCCAAGTTTCTTAGTTGCCTTTCAAGTTGTTATTATTATTATTATTAAGTATTTGCATTCAACAGCAGCATACTCTGGATACCTAATCACTGTAACCTTCCTATTCATATCTTCTGCTCCCACATTCTTCCTGTTTTAGTTTATTTCTAAGACCTGAAATTAGTGTTATTTTCCTTAATTTATCAATTTCCTTCATTTTCTCTCTAGTTGTAGTATTGCGATAGCTACCATGCACTCTGAACCTGGGCATGTTTGGTTGCCTCTCCAATATCCAATATTCCCACCTAACCTATCCTGAGCCCCTGACTATGAAAGTTTGCATTGAGAATCTATTTCCTATTTTTACTCTGTCACATGTGAATTTCCTACTTTTTGCTCTTTTGTCCAACCTAAATTTGTGTACCCTGAATCAAGAGTGTAAACCTTCAAAAGGGTCATTTTGCTCAAGAAAATCCCCCCGCCCAAGGATATTTATATCTGTCTAACCAAAAATTTCTATGTGTCCATTTTCTTTTCTTTTCTTTTCTTTTTTTGTCTTTTTACGGCCACACCCATGGCATATGGAGGTTCTCAGGCTAGGGGTCCAATCTATTGGAACTGGAGCCACAGGCCTATGCCAGAGCCATAGCAACATGGGATACAAGCCACGTCTGTGACCTACACCACAGCTTACAGCAATGCTGGATCCTTAACCCACTGAGTGAGGCCAGGGATCAAACCCAAGTCCTCATGGATGCTAGTCATGTTTATTAACCACTGAGCCATGATGGGAACGCCTATGGTGAAGATTTTTAATTTTCCCATTAGATTAAGATAAAAAATAACCATAACACTAGACCTCACTTTTTTTCTTCTATGGAGGATAATGAGAAAAAAATTAAAATTAGAGTAAAATTAGAATAACAATACTAGCACTGTCCAATTTCCCTTTTCCTAAAGAATAAAAATTATATGTATTTTATTTCTGGAAACAAAATTAATAAAGTAAATTAATTCTACTTTAGAAATATCAATTCAGATAATGAGTTCAATATCTATTTTAATGTATATTCTTTGTGAATTATCTTTTAAAAAAGTGAGGAGTTCCCGTGGTGGCGCAGTGGTTAACGAATCCGACTAGGAACCATGAGGTTGCGGGTTCGGTCCCTGCCCTTGCTCAGTGGGTTAACGATCCGGAGTTGCCATGAGCTGTGGTGTAGGTCGCAGACACGGCTCCGATCCCGCGTTGCTGTGGCTCTGGCGTAGGCCGGTGGCTACAGCTCTGATTAGGCCCCTAGCCTGGGAACCTCCATATGCCGCGGGAGTGGCCCAAGAAATGGCAAAAAGACCAAAAAATAAATAAATAAATAAATAAATAAATAAATAAGTGATTACTATATTTATAGCTTATTTATTAAAGAAATATTTAAAATTAAAACTCCTTCAAAGGTAATGAAGCCTTAAACAACTCTTCAATTTCAATCTGAATGTAATCTTCCAGGGAAACCCTACCACAAATTACAATTTGTTACAATAAATAAAAGAAAAATGAAACACATGCATTACACCAGAGAGAGGCCAAAAGGTTAACATTTCCTCTCCCAGACTTGAAAGAAAGTCAATAAAAGAATCTCTGAATTTCACCAGAAAACCTGGATCTTTATTGATAGTGAAGAAAATCTATTCTGAAATGGTACCTATTAAAGAAAACACATAGAACAAAGAATAACGGAAGACCTGTGGAGAAAATAAAGAAATGACTGCTTTTTCATTATTTTTTTAAAGTCAGAGTGAGTTGTATCATTTTTAGTCAACTTTACACAGGAACCCACTTTAGTTAAAAAACAATTCTTGATAGAATCTTTTTAAGGTTCATGTTGGTACTTTAATATTAAAATTTATCTTTAAGTATTTTAAAGAAAGGTAAATTATAGAGAACAAATTATTGCCTGTTAGAAGAATCTAATAATAGGGAGGATTAAATACTATTAATACTTTTTTATAAAATGTAATATAAAAAATAGGCACATGCTAAATAATTAAACTGCACTATTCTCTCACACCATGAATAAAAATAAATTAAAACTGTATTAAAGATTTAAACATTAAGTTCTGAGACAAAAAAGTTCTAGAAGAAAACATAGGCAGTAAGCTCTCTGACACTGGTCTTGGTAATAATTTGGAGGATATCTCTTTATAGACAAGGGAAAGAAAAACAAAAATAAACAAATGGGATTACATCAAACTAAAAACTTTTGCACAGAGAAGAATATTATGAGCATGCATAATGCTCAGGAAATGTTAACCTTTTGGCCTCTCTCTGGTGTAATGCATGCATGCAAAAAAATATCACCCACCAAATAATAGCAGATATTAGCAAATTATATACCTAATAAGGGGTTAATATACAAAATATGCAAAGAACTCATGCAACTCGACATCAAAGAAACAACCCAATTAAGAAATGGGCAGGTGATCTGGAAAATATTGAAATATATTGGAAAATAAGTGTTTTTGCAAAGAAGATATACAGACATATGAAAATATGCTCATCATCACTAACCATCAGGGAATTCAAATCAAAACCGCAATGAGATAACACTGCACACCTGTTAGGATACCTATTATCAAAAAGACAACAAATAACACGTATGGTGGGGTTGTGGAAAAAAGAAACTCTCATGTGCTGTTTGTGGGAATGTGAATTGGTATAGCCACTATGGAAAACGGTATTGAGATTCCTCAAAAAATTAAAAATAGAACTACTATATGTTCCAGAAGTTCCACTCCTGGCTATTTATCTGGAGAAAACAAAAACACTAATTAGAAAAGATATGTGCACCCCTATATTCACTGTAGTATTATTTACAGTAGCTAAGATATGGAGGTAACCTTAGTTCCCATCAATAAATGAATGGATAAAGGAGATACATAATTATAGAATATATAATACATAATGATTATAGAATATATGTGTAATACATAATATTACTCAGCCATAAAAGAATGAAATGTTACCATTTGCAATTATGCTAAGATAAATAAGTCAGAGAAAGGAAAATACTGTATGTTCTAATTTATATGTAGAATTTAAACAAAATAAAACAAGTGAAGAAACATAACAAAAGAGAAACTGAGTTACAGAGAACAAATAGGTGGTTGCCAGAGAGGAGGGTGGTGGGGGAAGGAAAGAAAAAGGTAAAGGAGATTAAGATGTAGAAACACCCAGTTGCAAAATAAAGGAGTCACAGGTAAGAATGTACAATGTGGGGAATACGGTTGCGAACTACTTGTATGATGACATTTTATAATTTTCTATAAATTATATAAATTCTATTATTTATAGAATTATTGTGATCATTTTGAGATGTATGGAAATACCAAGTCACTATGCTGTGCAACAGGAACTAACATAGTATTTTTGTAAATTATGTTTCAAAAACCAACCAACCAACAAACTCATAGAAAAAGAGATCTGATTTGTGGTTACCAGAGGCAGGGGTAGTGAGAGGGGAATTGGATGAAAGCAGTCACAAGGTACAAACTTCCTGTTATAAGATAAATAAGTGCTACAGATGTATTGTACAACATAATTAAGGTAATTAATATTGTTATATGCTATGTATGAAAGTTGTTAGAATAAATCTTGAGTTCTCATCACATAGAGTTTTCATCACACTTCTTATCTGTATCTATATTTGATGATGGCTGTTCTAAACTTACTGTGATAATTATTTCATGATGTATATAAGTTAAATCATTATATTGTGCACCTTAAAGTTACACAGTGCTGTATACCAATTATATTTCGATAAAACAAGAAGAAAAAAACAAAGAAAGCTAATTATAGAGGTGCTGCTTAAAATATTTAAACCATAGGAGGAATTTTTCTATAAATTGAATACTTTATTAGTTCAAGTTATATAAAACATAATACAAACAGGCAAAAACGTGCTTCTAATTTTCCTTGCAGGGTTTGAAATTTTTTTTAGATTATGCATTATTGGGCATTTGTACCTTCTGTTCCCTTAGCCTGGAACCTATTCCTTACAGGCATCCATGTCCTCTCCCTTGCTTTTTCAGGTCTTAATTTCAGGTCTGATTTCCCTGGTCCATAAAATTTCCAACCCTACCCAACCAGTTCTTATCCTTTTCTTGACATTTTCTTTAGCTCCTATACTATCTTCCCACTAAAATGCTCCACAAGAGCAGGATTTTTCTCTTTTGTTTACTACTATATTCTCAACAAAAAGAATAATGTGTAGCACATGGAAGGTACTCAATAGGCATTTTGTTGAAATAAAAACGAATGAAGAAGGAAACCTAGAAATTAAGCAGTGTTAAGCCTACAGTTTCTAACTAGAAATTTAAGAAGTTCAGAAGAAAAAATAAACATACACATATTGGTTTTTTTTTTTTTTTTTTTTTCCGCTATTTCTTGGGCCGCTCCTGCGGCCTATGGAGGTTCCCAGGCTAGGGGTCTAATCGGAGCCATAGCCACCAGCCTACGCCAGAGCCACAGCAACGCAGGATCCAAGCCGCGTCTGCGACCTACACCACAGCTCACGGCAACGCCGGATCGTCAACCCACTGAGCAAGGGCAGGGACCGAACCCGCAACCTCATGGTTCCTAGTCGGATTCGTTAACCACTGCGCCACGACGGGAACTCCGAAACTCTGTTTGTTTGTTTTTTTTGTTTTTTGTTTTTTGTTTTTTTTTTTTCTGGTCTTTTTGCCTTTTCTTGAGCCACTCCTGCGGCATATGGAGCTTCCCAGGCTAGGGATCCAATCAGAGCTATTGCTCTCGGCAATGCTGGATCCTTAACCCAATGATCAAGACCAGGGATCGAACCTGCAACCTCATGGTTCCTAGTTGGATTCGTTAACCACTGCGCCATGGCAGGAACTCATATTGGTTTTAATGGGGCCAAAAGGAATACAAAAAGCATGAGAATAAATGTAGAAGTCATGCCAGTCGAAATTAAAAAGTAAGTATTTTATGTTTATTATGGCATCTTGGAGAAGGCTCTGCTATAATTAAATTTTATCAAAGCATGTAAAAAAAAAGAAAGAAACAAGGGCTATTATTAAATTAAAATGTCTAAACCCATACTTTTCTTTTAATACCCTATCAGCAACTAAGTATGTCCCATTATTTTTATGGGCTCCATGAGCGATTCACCACGGGTGTTCCATATAATTGCTGAATACCTTTCTCACTTGTTCTATACCATTTCTAATTCCATTAACATCCTTGTATATCTTTAAACTCTGAATTATTCACTTTATTCTTCAACTTATTTTTTGGATGTGGTTATTTTGGTTTTCCATGTCGATATCCTTAAAAGACTCCGACATAATGTACTCTAGCTTGCATTATTTTCCTCTGCCTTGTTATAGGGCTCCCCTAAGTCAAGCTCCACATACTGTTTCGTCTACTGTAGTGGCAATCAAGAGACGCTGTATACAATCCCACCTTAGAATTAGTGAACATTAGAAATGGAAGATAATGGGAGTGAGAGTGGAGGGTAGTCATGCACACACGTGCACGCAAAAGATAACTGAGAGAAGCAACGGGAAGTAAAACCAGTAGAGGTTATTGAATGACTTCTTTTAACCCTTGGCAACTGTATTGTTCGTAAATTGGAGTAAAGGTTTCATTCGTTAGCCTATTCCATGCTGGTCAACACTTAATTATCTCTCTCAGATGCCATACTGATCATTTAAATCATCTAATCAAAAATTCAATAGGATCCTAATTACCTCAAAAAACAAGAACTCTGTGGCAGTCATTACTCCCCCTTGACATCATTTCAATTCACCTATATAGTTATTTTCCTAATACAAGTCTATCTTAAGTATGTCTTTTCCAATACCTTTCCTCCCAAATTGTCCATAGCCTAGCATTCAATTACTTTATAATATACATTCAAGTTGTTTCTCTGGTTAACCTTCTATTAGTTATTATACAGATTTGTTCATGTAGCAAAGCTGGTCTTTTCATGGTATTTAATTAACTTACTGTGCTCATTGTTTATGGTCTGTCTGCCTTTACTAGAACATAATATCTGAAAGAGTATATATTTTAATGTTTTGTTAACTAATATGTTCCAAGCACTAGAACATTACAGATGAACAAATGATTTTCGAATATTTTATATTTTTACAATAACCTGTAGTCAGTTGTTTGTTCTCCATTCTTTAAGTGCCTGCTTTAAATAAGGCTCTCATTAACATTGTATTGGACCACTATAACAGTCTTCTAACTCAATTCCTTTCCTAATATTTCCCCAAGCCAATGAATCCTCTCCTTAAGAATATCTTTTTAAAAAAAATCTGACCATGTCATTTTTCCCTTATAAATGAGGTCATTCCTAAGAACTTAGTTATATAATCTTTCACAAGTCTACTTGTTCCAGTTTCTTCTGCTGTCACTTCACAACCAGAACACTTTTCTCTGTCTACTAAAGAGAACAAAGCCTCATATATTTCTAAGCACACAGCACAGGCTAAAGAGATTTTTAAGAAATAATGGAAGCTCAACATTAGGAATGTGGTTAAAGAACATTAAACCTTCTCAAATATTTTTACTTAACATCTCTGTAACAATATATTACATTGCCTATTATTTACATATACACAAACATGTCTATAGGTAAGCATATATAAACACGCACACACACATATATACATATACATACACAAGCTTGTATATTTCATAAGAATGTTTGTGTATATATACAAATATACATAGTTGTATACATATTCACATGTTCAATGGGATATTTGTCATTACTCCATACAATTCAATCTATTTTTCTTTTCATTCCATTATATTCTATTTATACAGGTACAATTCATTAAATTAGTTTCACAAACCACTAATAAGCTGTGTTGCACAACCTGAAGAAAAAGAAATCTTTTAAAAGGGTTTGAATCTTTTGGCATGACTGAACTGTACCTCGGAGTGGTGAAAGCATTATTCAATGAAACTAAACTTCTGTTGGTGCTTCTGTAGCGATCATAGAAAATTGGAATAATCTTGTAAGACTAAGAGTAAGTAAGTGCTACTTCAATTTTCAAAAAAGATGGGGAAAAGTCACATTGCATAAGCGACATCATTGGGTAATAGTCTAAGATGGATTATTTAAGAAATCATTTGTGAATACAGAAAAAAAAGATCATCATCACTAGTGTCCAACACAATTTCTGTAAAAATTAATCAAACTAACTTTAGTTGCCTAGTTGCTAAGCTAGTACATACATTAAAGGGTATGTAATATAATTTTGAAAGACATGAGGGAATAATGGATCTATCCATTCCCACAACAGAGGTAGCATGGTGTGGTCACTAACCCTATTTCTTTCTTCTATTGGATACACAACTAGAGTATTTCTCAGTCTCCCTTCCAGTTAGGTGGGCCCATGTGACTAAGCTCTGGCCAACTGAATGTGAGCCTGAGGTTATAGACACTGCTCTCAAATTGACTCCTCCTCTGTGTAACCCAGCACCTTTCCCCAATTCTTCTCACCAATTTATGACATTTCGACAATGTTCCCTTTATCTTTTACATTATCAATTGTTCCCCTTCTCCTTACTTTTTTCACATCAGCAAATAAATATGACATAATATTTCCCATTTAATATATCCATCTCTTTAACTTCATACTCTCTCTCCTCAATTTCTCTGCAATTTTTATAGGATTGTCCCTCTAACTCTCTATAATCGCTATTTCCTCAAGTGATACTTTGTCTCTTAAACATATTCTTTTTCTTTTTTTTTTGTCTTTTGTCTTTTTTTTTTGTCTTTTGTTGTTGTTGTTGTTGCTATTTCTTGGGCCGCTCCCGCGGCATATGGAGGTTCCCAGGCTAGGGGTTGAATCAGAGCTGTAGCCACCGGCCTACGCCAGAGGCACAGCAATGCAGGATCCGAGCCGCGTCTGCAACCTACACCACAGCTCACGGCAACTCCGGATCGTTAACCCACTGAGCAAGGCCAGGGACCGAACCCGCAACCTCATGGTTCCTAGTCGGATTCGTTAACCACTGCGCCATGACATGAACTCCTCTTAAACATATTCTAATCAAGCTTTTTACCCTTGTGATAAAACAACTCTGTCAGGGGCAAATATATGACATTCGTGCTAAGCCTTTTTTTTTTTTTTCCTCTTGAATCTCATTCTATTTGATTTATCATAAATAATTGACATATTTGTTCAGTCTTCATTTGGCTTTAAACCACTACTCTTTTTTCTATTTATTTAATTTTTATCTTTATGAATTGATGGATGTTGACTGAACTTATTTTGATAATCATGTCATGATATATGTAATTCCAATCATTATGCCGTACACTTTATTTATTTTTTAATATAATGATTTTTATGTTTTTCCATTATACCTGGTTTACAGTGTTCTGTCATCTTCTACTGTACAGCATGTTGACCCAGTTACACATACATGTATACATTCTTTTTTCTCACATATTATCATGCTCCATCATAAATGACCAGACATAGTTCACAGTGCTACACAGCAGGATCGCATTGCTAATCCATTCCAAAGGCAACAGTCTGCATCTATTAACCCCGAGCCACACACTTTAAATTTGTATGGTGCTGTCAATTACATCTCAATGAAACTGGAAAGAAAAAAAAATTACTATCCTGTTCCTCCCATACTTCCCTGACTAGTTATTCATCTGGTGGCCTTTAGGGTTCTCAACACACCTTCCTAACGCTGGCATACTTAAGGTCAGTCATTAGACTCCTTTTTTTCTCTGCCTATGCTCACTTGCTAAGATGTTCTCACCAAGTTTCATGCCTTTAAAATCAAATACACACAAGAGTTCCCATTGTGGCTCAGTGGGTTAAGAACCTGGCATAGTGTCTGCAAGGATGCAGGTTTGATCCCTGGCCTCAATTAGTGGGTTAAGGACCCACTGTTGCCACAAGCTGTGGTGGATCTGGTGTTGCTGTGGCTGTGGTATAAGCCAGCAGCTGGGGCTCAATTTCAGCCTCTAGCTTGGGAACTTCCATATGCAGCACGTGTGGCCGTAAAATATATAATAAAACCAACTACACACAGATGATTAACAAAATGTATGTCTAGCCCACACCTTTCACTTGAACATTAGACCCATGCATTCAACTGCTTCCTGAGTAATTTTATTTAATAGGATCTCAGACTTAAGTCCAAAATTAATCTCCCAATTCTCCTTTTCAAACCTGATCTTCACCAACCTTCTCTATTAGGTAATTAATATAGTTATTCTTCCAGGTGTAAGTAAACAAAAATGAAACAAAAACAGCAAAACATGACATCATCGACTACCTTCTTCCAAACTCCACACACTAAGTTTTTTTTAGCAAATTTCTGCCCTTCGAAATGTAGTCCAAACTCAACAATTTTCACTAGTATTTGTGTGGCTATTATCCCGGTCCAAGCTGTCCTCATGTCTCATCTCTTATTATGATGATAAGTTTCTGAGTAAAAAAGGGTAGAAATAAGGAAAATAATGTCTATCATCCACACAGAAGTCTGAGTGATTCATTTAAGAATTTATGATCTTCAGATGATTGCTATAATAATATCCAGAATAAGTCTTTTATTTTTTTTTAGGGCCACATCTTTGGCACACAGAAGTTCACAGGCGAGGGCTCGAATCAGCACCACAGCAATGCTGGATCTGAGCCACCTCTGTGACTTACAGCACAATTTGCTTGCAACAATGCTGGATCCTTAACCCACTGAGCAAGGCCAGGGATTGAACTTGCATCCTCACAGATGCTATGTCTGCTTCTTAACCCACAGAGCCACAATGGGGATTCCCAGAATGGGCCTTTTATTTTTTTTTATTTTTTATTTTTTTGTCTTTTTTTTTTTTGCCATTTCTTGGGCTGCTCCCGCGGCATATGGAGGTTCCCAGGCTAGGGGTCTAATCGGAGCTGTAGCCACCAGCCTATGCCAGAGCCACAGCAACAAGGGATCCGAGCCGCGTCTGCAATCACAGCTCACGGCAATGCCTGTTCGTTAACCCACTGAGCAAGGGCAGGGACCGAACCCACAACCTCATGGTTCCTAGTCGGATTCGTTAACCACTGCGCCATGACGGGAACTCCAGAATGGGCCTTTTAAAGTGACAATCAGATCTTATCACTTTTCTGAACTTCATACATATATCATCAGCTTTTCAACATGAATCAACTCTGACAGTGATATTCATTTTTTGCATTATAATTCCATCACAATTTATAATTGTATTGATTTGGCCTTGTTAACAAAATAAAACAAATTAATTTGCTTAGCCAAATCTAACAAGCTTCTAGAATACTTACCTTGGGGATTCAGCAATAATTTAAATAGTGATTCATTCTTAAATGATATATATTATATGACCTGTAATTATAGTATCTTAATATTACATAAATTATAATTATATATATACAAAATATACTTGATATTATACAAACATTATTTAAATTTAGAGCTTTCCAATATTATGATAAAAATAAGATTGTATGAATGAAATTAAAAATTTAAAGAAAAAAATTATATAAGCATCCACTCCAAACAGTATGCTTTACCTCACTGTGGTCTTACATATATATGATTGTGTATTAAAATGTGGACTTAATTTCATGAAAGTATTCCTATATTTATTTCATGTTAAACCACTCCAAAAAACAGATGATTTCCAGCTGCTGCTAGATATTTAGTTTAGTAGAAGCATGAATCAATTAGGTAATAGCATTTTACCTTTATAATGATGCATATCAAGGGCTATTTTCATCTGGCTATAAGATTACAAGGTATAATTTTAAAAAATCAATAAAGTATTTCTCACAAGTTGAAAAATCAAAAGCAAGAATATGGATGCAGATCTGCAAAATCTGGTTCATATCCATTTTTTTCTCCTGTACTTGCTCCTCTGAATTAAACCCAGAGGGACTTCTCTCCTTGTCACTTCTTCAAGATAAACAATAGGGAAGTTCCTGTTGTGGCGCAGTGGTTAACGAATCTGACTAGGAACCATGAAGGTGGGGGTTCGATCCCTGGCCTTGCTCAGTGGGTTGAGGTTGCCGTGAGCTGTGGTGTAAGTTGCAGATGCGGCTTGGATCTGGCATTGCTGTGGCTCTGGCGTAGGCTGGTGGCTACAGCTCCGATTAGACCCCTAGCCTGGGAACCTCCATATGCTGCAGGAAGCGGCCCTGAAAAGGTAAAAAAGAGACAAAAAAAAAAAAAAGATAAACAATAGGAAGGATACTCTGTTACTTGTCTGACCCATCCTTATTCCTTAAAAATACATTATATCTATAATTTTTATCTCTAATAAGCATAATGAACTTTAAAATGAAGAGGTCATATTAACACCTTTTAATTTACAATAATTTTCAAGGGCTAAAAATGACATTATAAGGTTTATTACTGTTTTGTTTTAAAGTAAATTATGTCTTTATCTTTCTAATATGATATTGCTGATTTTCATCTACCCCAAGTCTTCTGGATGAAACTTCTTCTCTAATGTTGCTTAATCATTTTGATAAAAACCCTGAATAAAGGGACTATTTAATGACTAGGTTAAACATGCTATTTCATTGGCATTTCTTTTATATTTAATTTGTGCCTTTAGCACAGAAGAATTAGGAAAATTACCTGGAGTTCACTGCCACAAATGATATTACAGAGGCATAATAGATTTTTTTCAAGTGCCTATAGATTACAAATTTAAGATACTATGTATCTGACAAAAGTAATTTGTAAAAGAGCATTTCTAAAACTATTTATCTGACATCTATTCAGAAAGCATTTTCTGCACTGAAATTACAATGACCGTAGAAATTTCCTAACCTTTCATGACACAGTGACTTAAAAATCCATTAAAGATTTTTTTTAAAAATGCACTACTTGACTTTTCTGTAATTCTAAGAGCAAACAGCTATCTAACATTTTCAGGATCATTAAATTAAAAATGATAAGGAAAGAAAATCATTAACTAATTTATATTTCTCTTCTAATGGGAATAGAATTGGTAATTACTTTTGCTGGTGAAACATCCTGTAGTCAGTCACTTGTGTCCAAATCACATGCTTATCGTTCAAGGTATGGGGCCTCCTGAACTTAAATTACAAAATCTCACAGTCGTGCTTACAGACGATATTAACATAAGTGAAATAGAATCCTCAGGCTTCACCATCCAAACTTTTGTTCTGAAATTTCCCTTTCCTATGCTGCATTTACTTTTTTACTTTTTATAAACTTTGATCTTGTTTAGCCCTGTACCTTACACAACACAATGAATATTTACTAAATTAATACGTGAATCAATTTGGTCATTTGAAGAAAAAAGCTATGAGAAGCAAGGCAAAACCTTGTATGGTCAAGATTCATGGAAGTTATAATGATCAGCAATTTTGCAATTTGAAGTTTTATCCTCATGGGACAACTTATAAGCACACAAAGAGTTAATTCCTTTTGCATTTGACCTGCTGTCTTTGTTAAAACTACCTTAGTATCTATGGTTTGAATTTTTTGAAGCTACCTTCATTTCATCCACCTATTTCCCTGATGGTATTAGTGGTCTATCTAGGAGTCGAACTGGAGCTATAACTGCTGGCCACAGCCCCAGCCACAGCAATGTGGCATCTAACCTGCGTCTGCAACCTACACTGCAGCTCATGGCAACACTGGATCCTTAACCCACTGAGTGAGGCCAAGGATCAAACCCACATCCTCATGGATACTAGTCAGATTGGTTTCCACTGAGCCACCATGGGAACTCCCTTACCTGCCTTCTTATGGTCATATTTATTTCAGCTCTAAAATTATATTTTAAATCCAGACAATATATCTGTCAGTAACATTTTGTATGACATTAATAGTTTTCTAAAAAAGTTAATGTGAAGAGCAAGTTAACAGATTGTTACCTTTAGATAGAAGTTATAAAACCAACCACGAAGCAGTTTATAGAATTTAAAAATATACATCCATACCAAAAAAAAAACCTGTCAAATTACACAGGATAGCTTTCTAGCACTATTTAAATTTGATTTAAAAATTATCTGAATTGTCACTGATATGTGTTATTATAAATTATATACTGTAGAATACATTTTTAAGAAGGGCCCAAGAGCAGAATGATCATTTACCTATGGGATTTCTTAATATAAAAGGCAATATACCTGATAACTTGAATTTACCTCATGTCATCATTTATTTTTCTTAATTATAGATTGTTATATCCTTGAAAATAGTAATAGGATATAATGAGAGTGATTATTGGCAAGTCTAATATATTTGGCTTGATTGACGCCAATCAAATGCTACTGGTGAAAATTACTCTTTAAGAATTAGGTAAACAGAAATGTGAACTTACTTATAAATTTATCTTGTCAAACTCAAGTAAACTTAGCCCTTTGAAGCTACCTTATACTCTGTTAAAACCAGAGTATAATTTTTACACTCTTTCATCAGCAGACAAGGTGTCCTATGCCTAGTCTTACAGAAGGGGCTGCTCTGCACACACTAATGGGAGGCCTCCGCTGTCCATCACAGGAGGTGTTCCAAATAGAAACACTCAGGAGCATCCTGAAACTGTAAACTGATCCCTAAACACGAGGCCCACTTATGAAGGAGAATGTTAAAAAAGTTAGTGGCTCTTGCATGTTCAATTAGAAATTCTCCTCATACTAGCTGGGATTTCAGAGTACATCAACACAGAGAAAGCAGTTGTTCCCAGATCTTAAAATAGCACAGAGTGAACATTTAACCTTTCTGCTGCCCAGTCAGGGTCTAATTACCACTTTATGTTTAAACACACACATACACGCACATGCATACACATACTTTTTTTCATTTTTCATTTCTCATAATGGAATAGAACATAGATGGAAATAAAACACTTCCTTTGATCTTTAAAAGTGGGAAGATAGACAAAAAGATACTTGCAAGAATTTAAAAAAATGATGTCAACCAGTCAACTCAAATTTTCTGTTAAAGTATTAGTCCTTGAAAGTGACTCTATTTTAAAGTACTCATCCTTTAGTAAAAAATTTGATGCCTCTTTTTATTATTCATGATGAGGGACAATTATATCTTCTAATCTGGATGCTATATTTAGCCACTTACTAATGCTCTAGAGAGGTCATGAACTCTTGGGGAACTTAGAATAACTGTACCTCCCCAAGATTTGTCACATGTCCGTTGTTTATAAGTAACCTAGTTTATTTACTAGATACTGTCACTGTCTCCTCTTAGCATTATAAATACTCATTACTGAAGTTTAATCAGTAGGATTGCCCTAAATATAGGAGCATATTCTATTTTCCTGAAGAACACTTACAGACCTAAAACCCTCTCCATTTCAAAGTTATATATGGTTTCCCCTCCAAATCCTGGGGTTCGGCATCAGCAGATTTACAGATTTTCCACTGTACCTAAACCAGTCTAAATTAAAACTTAGTAGAACACCAGAGGTACTAAAACTGTTATCTGAAAGGTGAGCTATGTATTGCTATTATAGGGCCGTTCCAAAAAAAAAAAAAAAAGTTTTCTTGCTTTCTTACTTAATGGTGGATTGCAGGGTACTTTGAAGGCCATCTCCTGAAACAGGAGTGGTGACTGAGTTAATTCCATATCAGAAAAACCAATATGAATTGAAAATATTCTGAAAAAAAAAAAGTCCCAAAAAGGAAAACTTAAATTTTCCAGGGCACCAGTAAGTATTTGCATGGCATTTACATTATATTTATATCTATTCACATAACATTTATGTTGTATTAGGTATTGCACATAATTTAGAAATGATTGAAAGTATATGAAAGAATGTATGTAGGCTATATGCAAATACTGTACCATTTTACATTTGAGCATCTGAGGATTTTTTGATATCCTTGAGCTTCCTGGAACCAATACTCCACAGATAAGGACGTCCCAACTGTATTTGGATTCAAAAATATCTTCTAAGCCAACATCTAAAATCTGAACTGGAATAGCTGAACAATGAGCAAGTCTTTAAGTTTAATGTGATTATATTTACCCTTGCCACTGTGAATGGGATGAGAGAAAAACTTCGTTATTAAAAATCAAACAGCTGTTTCATTTTACACATACTATACACTATGAAATACTTTTTTACTTTGAAATGAACTTAGATTTCTTTTTTTTATTTGCACAAGCAAATGGGTTGCAATAGTAATATAATATGCTGCTCTAATGGAGTGGAAAGGTCAAGTTCTTGATGCCAAAAACCCAGAGTATGTGATTTTTATTTTTCTTTATATATTTATTTGCATATTTAATTATTTTTCTTTTTAGGGCAGTAACTGCAGCACATGGAATTTCCCAGGCTAAGGGTTGCAGCAACATCAGATATAAGCCTCATCTGTGATCTACATTGTAGCTTTCAGCAACTCTGGAACCTTAACCCACTGAGGGAGGCCAGGGATTGAATCCACATTCTCATGGATGCTAATCAAGTTCTCAGCCTACTGAGCCACAATGCAAACTCCTTAATCAGGTTCTTTTTTTGATATGGAGTTGTATGAGCTGTTTATTTTATATATTAACCTCTTATCAGCCATATCATTAGAAATATTTTCTCCTATTTAGTAGGTTGTCTTTTATTTTTATTTTTCAGCCACACCAGGCCAGGGATTGAATTCAAGCCATAGCTGTGACCTCCACCGCAGCTGTGGCAATGCCATATCGTTTGATCCAATGCACCAGACCAGGGATTGAATCCTTGCCTCCACAACTACCCAAGTTGCTGCAGTCAGATCCTTAACCCACTGTGCCGCAGCAGGAACTCCAAGTAGGTTGTCTTCATTTTGTCCATGATTTCCCTTGCTGTGCAAAACTTTTAATCCTAATTAGATCCCATTTGTTTATTCTTGCTTTTATTTCCTTTGCTTTAAAAATGGGCAAAAGACCTAAACAGACATTTTCCAAGGAAGACATACAGATGGCCAACAGGTACATGAAAATATTCTCAACATTGTTAATTATTAGAGAAATGCAAATTAAACCAACAATGAGGTATCACCTTCACACCTGTCAGATATAGCTATCATCAAAAAGAACACAAATAAAAATCATTGGCAAGGATGTGGAGAAAAGGGAACCCTGGTATACTGTTGGTGAGAACATAATTGGTGCAGTCACTTTGGAAAACACTATATCAGTTTCTAAAAAAACTACCACATGACCCACTACTAGGTATATATATCCAAAAAACCTAAAAACTCTAATTCAAAGAGAGACCAATGTTCACAGCAGCATTATTTATAATTACCAACATGTGGAAGCAACCTAAGTTTCCACCAAGAAACGAATGAATAAATATAGTGTAGTATATTAAAAAAGAAAAAAGAAAAAAATGAGGAGTTCCTGCTGCGGTGCAATGGGTTAGGGATCTGGTTTTGTCTCTATGGCAGTGCAGGTTCAATCCCCAGCCTAGTGCAGTGGGTTAAGGATCCAGTGTTGTCACAACTGTGGTAGAGATTCAATTCCTTACTTGGAACATACATATGCTGCTGGTGCAGCCAAAAAAATTAAAATAAAAAATAAATAGGTGAATAAATATAGAAAATGAGTGAATATAGTTAAAAGGAAACAAACTCACAGATACAGGGAACAAAGTAGTGGCTACCAAAGGGGAGAGGGAAGGGGGCAAAACAGGGGTAGGAGATTAAAAGGTACAAACTATTTGCATAAAATAAATAAGCTTCAATGATATATTGTAAACTCAAGGAATACAGCCAATATTTTCAAATTACCATAAATGGAGTTTAACTTTTAAAAATTGTGAATCATTATATGGTATATTTTTAACTTATAGATTATTGTATCTCAACTATATCTCAATAAAAAAATAAATACATAAATAAATCCCTTTAATCATTAAAGCAGGTACCCAATGGGAAAAATAATGTCACATTTCACAGCACTGATGCCAATGAGTAAATTTCAGATACAGTAAAGTTTGCATCATATTTAAAGAGGATATCCAAATCTGACATGCATCTCCTCTAATGTGAAGCAGATTTGGCTTTGGCAAATTGAGTGGATTCTGAAGAGCAGTTCCAATATTAATTAATATCTTGGAAGCATGAATCCTTAAAGGTATATAGTGGCTGGACTTAAGGAAGAAACAGACAGTTGGAAGAAATAGACAGTTTATTTGGTGCCTATCTCCCTATATCACAGGCTAGCAAAGAAGACTAATGAAGAAGAGATCATTATATTTAATGTGGGGAAATGCTTCTTTTAAGCTCTTTTGATTTCAATGAGGAAAAATTTTCCATAAATATTCCCAGCCTCTTGCCTCTTCTCTCCTAGAGCAAAAAGCCCGAGTAAATTAACCATTGGTCCACATTTCTTGACTGGGTAGAGCTAATTTACCAAAAGTAATAAAATGTCCTTTTTTTTAACCTTTTATCCACCACTTGTGACAAGTGTGAGACAAAAGTCTTAGATAAGTGTGCCTCTTAAGGAGACCCAAAGGTCAAGTTCTTGAGGCCAAAACCCCAGAATGTGTGCTTTTTCATTTTATTTATTTATTTATTTAGTTATTTACTTACTTACTTACTTATTTTCTTATTAGGTCCACACCTGCAGCATATGGAAGTTCCCAGGCTAGGAGTCGAATTGGAGGTGCAGCTGCTGGCCTATGCCACAGCCACAGCAACACCAGATATTAGCCTCATCTGCGCCCTACACTGCAACCTGTGGCAATGCCTTGCTAGGTACTTAACCCACTGAGCGAGGCCAGGAACGCTTCTAATCTGGTTCTTAACCTGCTGAGCCATGGGAACTCCTAGAATACATGCTTTAGCTCTTCTCTCTGCTGGCCTTATGACCTGGAGTAAGTCACGTACCTATTCTGAAATTTTCTTCCCCCCTAATAGTTTTTGCTCTCTCTTTTTATAGAGATTATATTCAGAAAATGGGCATTTTCTACAATAAAAAAAAAAAAAGATCACCAGGTGAGTATATACATCAGATCCCATCTGTGAGTGTGACAGGTACATGGAATTACACTGTGAGTGGGCGTTGATCCTGGCATGGATAGTGAGTGACCTGCTGTCGGAGCCTGGAGGTAACCTGAAGGAGCACTGCAAACGTCCTTCTTGCAAGCACCACCCACCTGGGGACATTTCTCATCCAACGATTGCGGAAGAATAGCTCAGCTTTTCACTGTGGCCTCCTCACCATTTGCACAATGTTTATCCCATTTCAAGATGCCATCTGTGGTGTTTTCCAACAGTGTTATCTCAGAGGTGGAAGGCATTGCACATAAGTAGAGTATTTATTATTATGAACACATCTGGCATTTTTGGAATTGTCAAAGAAGGTGACAGCTCCTGCAGCCTAATAACATCGTTCTACATTTTACTGTCCTTGATGTAAAACTCCAGTTGATGTTGGCACTTGCAAAGTTAAATGAAGGATGCTATATCCATAAGCCTCCTTAGTAAAGGCAGAGAAAATGGGAAATTGGGCATTTATATAAACATGATAGTGAGAGTACTTAATTTATAATGTTTTCTCCCTTTGCAGAACTGCAACCCCATGGATGTGGATATATGAGTACAGACTATTGCAGGGCTCTGTCCCACTTTTCCCTTTGATTTTTTTTTTTTTTTTTTTTTTTTTTGTCTTTTTGTCCTTTTGTCTTTTTGTTGTTGTTGTTGTTGCTATTTCTTGGGCCGCTCCCGCGGCATATGGAGGTTCCCAGGCTAGGGGTTGAATCGGAGCTGTAGCCACCGGCCTACGCCAGAGCCACAGCAACGCAGGATCCAAGCCGCGTCTGCGACCTACACCACAGCTCACGGCAACGCCGGATCGTCAACCCACTGAGCAAGGGCAGGGACCGAACCCGCAACCTCATGGTTCCTAGTCGGATTCGTTAACCACTGCGCCACGACGGGAACTCCCCTTTGATTTTTTTTGTTATGACTTTTGTTAGGTTTGAGGATATAGAATTTTTTATTAGAAAACTTCAAAACCTTCCCAATTTTTATACACCTAACTCCTCTCCAGTATTGTTTTGCTTATTTATGGGACTAGTTTAAATGTCTGATCTCTTCATTGGACAACATATTCTTCTTTGAGGGCAAAGATTACAATGTTTTCATCCATGTGCCCGATGGGGATTTTTCCCTTACCTTGGAAAAACCAGTCAATGAAATTTTTATTAAATTATAAATAAGTAGAAATTGTTTCAAGTGAAAAGATCTAATGACATTTTAAGAAAAGTTGTTTTATACATTAGACATTTAGAGAAAGAAAACAACAAACATTTCTGCTAGTAATATGTAATTATGGGAGATTTTAGTCTCTATTTCACATAAGATAATATTGCAAAAAGTACTTATTGGTAGCTAAGAGCTGAAATATAATAAAGTCATTAGAAAAATAATTTAAATATATTTTAAATTAAATTATTGGTTTTATACATGTGAGAGAGAAAAATGGCTTTATTGAAAACATCAGTTTTCTACAAAGCGTTTAATTCTTTTGTCCTTCTGAAAATATTTTTTGAATATTTGCTTCAAATCAACTGCTGAAAAGCAGATTTATTGCATTAATAAAGTCTCAGAATTGAGTAATTTTCCTATTATGTATTATCAGACTACTGTGAACTATTAAAAAATCATAAGTTACAAAGTTAGATATTTTAATCAATAATAATATAACAGCTAGGAAAAAGAGCAACAAAGAGAAACAACTCTATTTAAAATCAATTCAGAAAATTTAATTGGTTTTAAACTCTAAAAGCAATTCTTTTTTATTATTTAATATATACCTTAACTACTGGCTTTTCTAAAACTAATAGACTTCACTCCATAAAACTATCTCTGTAACCTCAATCTTTGTACCACATTTCACTGAAATATATTAAAACTTAATTCTGTTGCATTTTATTTCAGAAAGTATCATATATGATGCTGTTCCCTTTTACTTTTATTTCCTTCTCTCCTCTTTTAGTGTTTACTACAGTATCTTACAAGTCTCTTTTCCTCTAAATACCCAACATTTTCCCTTCTTTTCATTCTAATCAATCCAATGCTTGAGCATAAGCTAAAATATTGTAAGCTTTCAATTAGTTGATGGGATTTGATCAGCCTGATTTAATCCTTAAAAAGTGATCTTTAAGGTAGGAAAGACAAAAAAGAAGAATCTAAGCAATACGTGAAAACCCAAATTTAAAAAAAAACCTCACTCTAAGAGAAAGGCTAATCAGGGAGTTCCCATCGTGGCTCAGTGGTTAATGAATCTGACTAGGAACCATGAATTTGTGAGTTCGATTCCTGGCCTTGCTCAGTGGGTTAAGGATCTGGCATTGCTGTGAGTTGTGGTATAGGTTACAGACACAGCTTGGATCCTATGTTGCTCTGGCTATGGTACAGGAGGGCAGCTGCAGCTCTGATTCGACCCTTGGGAATTTCCATATGCTGCAAGTGTGGCCCTTAAAAAGACAAAAAAAGAAAAAGAAGAAAAAAGGCTAATTAACTTGAGTCAGATAAGAAATTTCAAATTCTGTGTCTTTCATTCATGTGTGGAAATGTGGTTAATTCTATTATCCTTTATGTACTTGACTCAAAAATTTAAATTCATATCCAATTTATACTGAAACCAATAATCAGTAATCATAAAGGGACTGATTATTTTTTGAAAGAACTCAACAAGGAATCATGAGAATTAATCCATTTATGGCACTAATTTAATTTTATCCTAAACAATATATTGATCAGGAAAAAAAAAAGTTTGTGTTAAATGCCTATTGCTTACTCAGTAGCACTGATTACACAAAATTAAAAAAGAAAATATCACCCTTACTTAAAGCTCATTTTCTTGGTGGTATGAAAGATCAGATTTAACAAGAAAAGAAAAGAAACACAACTGCTAGTATATCCTCAAAACCTGTTCCATTATACCAAACAAATTTTAAATTGCTAAACCTTAAAACTATTTGGAGAATAAGATGACAACACATCAAATTACTAACTAAATATAGTGCTAAAGGAAGAATATTCTGAAAAGAAGATTGGCTGTTTAAAGATAAAGGAACATTAGGGTCAACCATTAATGTCAAAGGCAAGCAAATACCATCCTAAGCATTCCTGATATTATGCACTAATAGTGGGTTTTAGCCGGATTCAGGCTGATGCAGGTGCATATTTAGCAGCTGCAGAGGCAACACACATACGTACACATACATACATAGACACTGGCACACAGAGCATAATATAAGCTAGCTCTCTTGAAAGGCAGAGAACAGAAAACTGCAAACAGAGAAATCTCCAAAAGTAATGAGCTCATATAAATGCCTGAACACTAGCTCTCCCACTCTCTGTGATTGTTTAACTTATAACAATCCAAGAATTTAAATCATACAATGGACACATATTAGTCTGAAATTCTAGGAGAAAATTCATTCTCTAAAGTACTTTCTAGCTGTTGGACTTTGAGAAAGTTGTCTCATTTTTCTTTGCCTCAGTTTCTTCATTCTATAAAATACTATAACAGCTGAATTTATTATAAATGCATATTACTAGGACTGCATATGTGCACAGTGTATGCATAGAAAATAATACAGTGCTTGATGGCTCATAGCGCTAAATAAATTTTAATTATTATTTTATTATTACTCCACTGTTAATAGTTTTAGTGAAGAAATAAAAATAAAATAATGGTCTATTTTATCATTAGAAATCTTACTTGAATTCATAAAAGCATATTTTCACTAATTTTTAGTTATTCACTATATCATTTTATCAGTGTTTTAAATAACACTAAATATATTGGTTATTAATTTCACTATAGAGTCAACAAAAGAAGGATATTTCTCAAACCTGCTTTTCTTTGTCAGACTAAAAGACTTGGTAATCATTGACCAATAGGAAAAAAGATACACTCCTTCACAAATACATGATTAGCATTTCTGCAAAGATGTGTGCTATTTTAGGTTAGACAGGAGTGAAGTGATACATATGGAAGTTCCCAGGCTAGAGGTCAATTTGGAGCTGCAGCCGCTGGCCAAGGCCACAGCCATAGCAATGTGGGATCCGAGTCACATTTGTGACATACACCACAGCTCACAACAACACCAGATCCTTAACCCACTGAGCGAAGCCAGGGATCGAAGCTAGGGATTGAACCCGCGTCTTCATGGATCTTAGTCAGTTTTGTTAACTGCTGAGCCACGAAGGGAACCCCTATACAGTTTTGTTTATTAGTTGTTTTTATTTATTTATTTTTTAATGATCAGAAGCAAAAGGATCCTCATTGATGTAAGAATCACCTTACCCTAACTGAGAGAATATCCATATTATATTAAACTTAAAAATGTTGTTCTTTGTATAGTTTCCTGTGGCTGCTGTAGCAATTTACCACAAATGTGTTATTTTATAGTTATGGCGGTTACATGTCTGAAATGGGTCTCACTGGGCTATGTTCTTTCTGCAAGTCTTGCAGGAGAATAGGGTTACTTGCCCTTTCTAGTTTCTAGAGGTTGTGTGCATCCCCTGGCTTATGGCCCCTCCACCCATCTTTAAAGCTATTACAATGGGCCAAATTCTTCTCATCCTGTCATTACTCATAATCTTTCCCCTTGTCTCCCTGTTACACTTTTAAGAATTCTTACAATTACACTGGACCCACTGGGATAATCCAGAATATTCTTCCTTTTTTAAGATTAGAAAACAATTCCATCTGCAACTTTAATTCTCCTTTTTAGTGTAACCTATCCCAGGGTCCAGGGATTAAAATGTGGACATCTCTGAAGGGCCATTATTCTGACTGCCACCTACCTTTCAACTGATAATTTCAGAGCAACTGCTATGTTCAGCACATTTTAATATATGAATGTTTTAAATATGTACACACACACTTAAAAACTGTGCATATATGTTTTAGGAAGAGTAGACAAGCAAGCAAAGGTAAAAGACTCTGACTGATATATATGTTATTGTTTATACCATGGTTAGGGTCAGGCCTGATCTGAAAGACCTCTCTGGAAAGGTGGCATTTAAAAACCAATTTGAAGGAAGTTAAAAAGTAAAAACAGGGAATGGAGGGACAATTTCAGGCAGAGAGAATAGTAGCTTCAAAAGTCCTGGAAGAGGGGAGTCATCTGGTGTGCTTGAGGAACAGCTAAGAAGAAAGGAAGGTCTGGCTGGAATGCAGTGAGAGAGGGGAGACAGGTAGGGGCAAAGAGTGAGGGGAAAAAAGGTAGAAGACATTTAGAGCTTTGTCAGTAATTTAATTAGGAGTGAGGAATATTAGAGTCTAATATTAGAATATTAGAGGAATATTGTGTAGGAGTGAGCACAAGAGTCTCAGGATTGGAAAATCAGCATTGTGGAGGTTGTGTGCAGAACGGATTGTTGTTGTAAGGCAGGTTGAAAGCAGGAGGATGAGTTTGGAGGTTACAGTAATAACCTGGGTGATAAATAGCTTGGATGGTAGTAGAAGCAGAGGAAGTGAAGGAGCATGTGGAATTCTGGATATCTTTTAAATTGAAAAGGTGACAAAATTTACCAGTGGAAAGGTTTGATGTTGGGGCGGGGGGGAAATCTAGACAATTCCAAGATTTTTATCCTGAGCAGCTGGAACTGGAACTAGGGAACACTTACAGAAATAGGACAAATTACAAGGAAGCATGTTTAGAAGGAAAAATCAAGAGCTCTATTTTTAGACACACTGTGCTTAGACACCTATGGGATATTTGCTGTCAGATGCTACTGGCTACACATTAACGTTCATCCTGTCTTATTTGGTAACAGATCTAAGTTTTAGCTCAATATAGTTTTTAGACCCTCTTGAAGCTTGGTGTGGCTATGTGACTTAGTCTCTTTTTACAGCAGCTTAGCTAGAGCTTAATTAAATTTAATATCTAGGCAAGATGTTGACTAGGCAGCTGACCACCACACTATTATGAATCTGTGCTCAAGGGAGACTTCAAGGATAGGGAAAGGCAAGAGGGAGTCTTTAGCATCTAGATAGTATTTGAAGGCAGAGGACTGGACAAACTGCTGATGTCCTGCACTTTCTTCAAAAAATAATCAATTTTCTCCACATTCACAAGTCCATTCCACTCTGATGAAATGGGCAGTGGATAGGAAGGCTTTGCCTTGATTTTTTTTCCTTTGATTGCCACTCCACAGATCTTAATACTATACCAGAAGACATATGTATCCGTCAAGTCCAGAGGAGGAAAGGGATATTTTGCCTTGTAAGAAGTCATTTTATTTTACTATGCATTATTTTACTATACAGAGTCCAGATTCTTTTTTGCTCCTTACTTGGATACTGAAGATTATATTTTTGATGGTATATGTGATAGGCTCCTATTAGGAGTCGTACTAAGTAATTCAAAAGGCAGAAATGTTCTGTTTGATCAGACAATATCTATATATTTTTTAAGTAAATCTGAGTGGTTTAGGGAAAGTTTTATCTCTCTAGACACTATCAAACCTTACAGTGCTGCCTGGGGTTGCTCATCCACACATGCATACAAGTGAATTGGCACTAATAGGTATTCAAGTTTGGGAGCTCAAGCTAAAAATCATTTTTCTTGGGAGGACTGAACCCTTTCGCAAAAAGTTATACCGCATGTTTTATCTTGAAAATTTGTTTGCTTGATTACTTCAGCTACTGAAATGTCACAGTGAAATTTTATAGTCTAAATCTATGCACCCTTCCTTATTGAAGCCTTGGAGAAAATATACCTGAGTATTTCCTTCACATATATGACACATTTCTTTTTTTTTTTTTTATTTTTTATTTTCCCACTGTACAGCAAGGGGGTCAGGTTATCCTTACATGTATACACTACAATTACATTTTTTCCCCCACCCTTTCTTCTGTTGCAATATGAGTATCTAGACAAAGTTCTCAATGCTATTCAGCAGCATCCCCTTGTAAATCTATTCTAAGTTGTGTCTGATAAGCCCAAACTCCCAATCCCTCCCACTCCCTCCCCCTCCCATCAGGCAGCCACAAGTCTCTTCTCCAAGTCCATGATTTTCTTTTCTGAAGAGATGTTCATTTGTGCTGGATATTAGATTCCAGTTATAAGTGATATCATATGCTATTTGTCTTTGTCTTTCTGGCTCAGAAAGACACATTTCTTTTTATACACAGTACAAGGGAGGGAAGGAATCAGAGTTTCACCAGACTAGAAGCCAGGACCTGAACTCTTAATGTTTCAATGGACCATAAAAAGTTAAGGGCACTTGCTATACAGTGGGAAAAAGAAAATTGTGTTGGGGAAATAACAATAAAAAAGAAGTTAAGGGCAGCTTGGGTGTTGATGACTTGTAGGCATAAGCATTTCAGGATATCACAGTTATAGTGATACTTTTGTCTTTGAATTTATGTTATGTAATTACTTCAACTTCTCTGAGATTAATGTATCTTTTAAAACCTTTTATCTACAAGAGTCTACAAACAACGCATAGCCTTGGTTCCTTTCTCTCCTCCAGTAAGGAACCTTGGAATTAAGAACCATTAAATAGATTTTACCCTTAGTATGATTATATGTGTGATTTCAAATCTACTGAGGAAATTTAGCTCACAAAATCTTACTACATAAAGTCCTTCAATAATCCACTGTGGGGAAAAACATCTATATAATTACATAACATCACAGACATAGCTTATTTTATATCAATATGTGTATACCAAATGTATATGAATAAGCTTTATTGAGCCGTGAATCTGAACACCAACGGAATCAGGTTGTTCTCAGATTCACTCAGCATTTTATGAAACCTATTACTCTTAGCTGACATTACTGCAGTATAACAGACCATAGTGACATTTGATTACATTCCATTTTATTATTGCTTTGTAGCAAATTGTTCTCACCAATAAGTGATAAAAATACAGAGGCAATTGCAGTTCAAACATGAAAACATCTATTCCTTTTTTTCTGTGGTTAGACTGCCCAGAAGTGTATGAATAACAGAGACCTGGCCTCTATTTAGCCCATCTTGAAATAACTGCATCACAAATAAAGCATTCATATATTTTACAAGCTAAAAGCATATTTATAAGGTAATAATTTTTAATTGTATTTTCACTATTTTATCTGTAGCTTAAATACTGTGCAAATATATAACATTACTCAAAATATAAGTTTATATTCCAGAGGAATTATTAGAATACTGTAAGTAAACAATTTACCCTGAATATTGATGTTTATATATGCTGATTTTGTTGATTGTACTGAATGTATTCATAGCAGAGGAATACTCCTTGTAATAAATATCCATAAGCTATCTGAAAATCATACATTTTCCACTACATTTTTTGACAGATAGCTCCTGGCAGTGAGGAAGTGTAACAGTGTATATTTGATTTATGTGTTCAATTCCTTTAAATTTTTGTTTTTCTATGATTGTCATAAGGTCATGATTTTATACACACATACACACACACACACACATGCACACACTTCATACATATGTGTGTGGGGTCTATGTGTCTCTCTCTCTATGTCTGTGCATTACTTTTCCACTTAAATAACAGATGTGACGAAAAGGTAACTAAAAGACAAACTAATAAAAATGTCTTACTTTAACTCTCAATTAATAGACTTTCCAAAGTCTGGTAAACCTTTCCATATATACAATAAATTTAATAAATTTAAATAGTCATATCTTATAAATGATTGGTCTGCAGTTTGATTCTGCTTTTTTATAGAGTTATAACATTTTTACCTCTCTTTCCATGCCATAAAACATTATTTTGAGATTTATGTTATTCTGTTTAAACCCATTTCCAATTATCCAGATGGTAGCATCATTGAACCTATTTAACTAAAATGTTTTAAAAATTATTCCATAAGCAGACAATACATCTATATTATCACATCCCTTATTTTTCTCAAAATAATGCTCTTTCACTCAAAAAATAATTTTGACTATATTCTTTATTTTATGCATACTTGACAGAACAGTGTATAGCCAACCAAATTGAAACACTTCTTGGTAATAAGCATCATACCTGTTTGGGAACATCATGGCCTGCAGCATCAAAGTTTATGAGAACAAGATAGATTTATTTTTGTTACAGATTTTCAACTCTTTTCACTAGAAAATGACTGTGTAATTTATGTAAGTAAGGGGTATATGCAGCTTGCTGTCTGGTTTTCAGAGGTATTCTACAATGTTTGTAAGCCAAAAATGAATGACAATTTGGAAAACCCCATAGATAGTTTGTTAATTTCTCTAATGAAAGGATGAACATCTTCCCTTGGTCACTCCTCATAATTTAGCATGTCAATATTTTATTAAACATTTTAATATCAATATTTCCATAGATGACATGCAGAATCCAATATAAGTCTTTTCTCCAAGTCTATAATTTTCTGCCTGATGGGAGGGGGAGGGAGTGGGAGGGATCGGGAGCTTGGGCTTATCAGACACAACTTAGAATAGATTTACAAGGAGATCCTGCTGAGTAGCATTGAGAACTTTGTCTAGATACTCAAGTTGCAACAGAACAAAGGGTGGGAAAAAAAAAAAAGTAATTGTAATGTATACATGTAAGGATAACTTGATCCCCTTGCTGTATAGTGGGAAAAAAAAAAAAAAGTAAAATAAAAAAAAAGAATCTAATATAAAATCAGAATAAAAAAATAATTTGGAAGAGAAAAAATTAAAAGCAAAAAAAGAAAGTAGGAAAAACCTGAGATGTTTCATTCTCTTACTCTAATTCTCAGTTTTATAGCCACAAAATTGAGATACAATGTGATCTCATGAGGCTATGATGAGAAATAAATAAGGAAGTCCATGTAAAATAGTACATATAAAATGTGGCTTTTTAGGGGAAATCAATACCTGCTTTAAAAATATTTAAAAGCAAGAAATATTGCATGGCAAAAGAAAAGTGGAACCAGAATAGGAACTACTGATTTCTCACTCCAACTGGCTTTTGCTGTATTATCTGTCACAAATGGGCCTTTACTCTCATTTGCAAAATGAGGAAATTAAATGTGATCATCTCTAAATCTCTGAGGGCATAAATTAGAAAATAAACCATATCATACATTTTCTTGGAGGTGAAATTATATAGATAAAATTTTAAATGAGAAAAGAATAGCTTAAGTAAAACAATGGAAAATAAATAATTTAATAAGACATCCAAAATGAAAATTAAAATCAAATAATAAATGGAGAAGATGAGGAAAAGTAGTTAAATATTCAAGGCCAAGAGATATAATCTGATAGAAGAATGATACAAACGGCCTTGGCATAATATGAAACAAATATTACATAAATGGAGCCCATGAAGGCCAAGTTGAAAGACTGATAATGAAAGCAAAGACTTTAAAAGAAAAAACTTTAATAATTCATTTGTCAGTAAGCCAAGAGAGAAATGCAAGAAAAGTATGAAATTACATGTTGGGAGTGGGACTTAACTTTATACAACCTAAGTTTTCTATATGTCAGTAGAAATATTTTTCTTTTTTAAAAAAATTATTATTTTGATGGCTGCACTCATGGCATAGGAAGTTCCCCAGGCCAGGACCAGGGATTGAATCCAAGCCATAGCTGCCACCTACACCACAGGCAACAGCAGATCTCTTAACCCACTGTGCTGGGTTGGGAATTAAACGCACTCCTCCACTGCAACCTGAGCTACTGCAGTCAGATTCTTAAAATTTCACTGCACCATAGCAAGAACTCCAGATTTCTCTTTTTAAACAAAGGACAGCTTCTCTTTGGGATGTTATTCCATAAGTTCTTTTGTAATTGAAGTAAATGAAAGTCTGGAATCAATGTTACAATCATGTTGTGACTTATAAACTGTAATGTATGATTCTTGTATAACAATTAGGCCTAGAAAAGACTTTTGACCAGCCAAGCCATCTGCTTTTTAATTTTTACTTAAAATTTCTCTTTTAGAGTTTTATTAATTCATTACACGTTTATCAAATTACTACACCGCAATAATATTCAGAGATAGAGATAAAATAGACATGTTACCTGTCTTTGAGGAGGTTTTAATTAAGTAGAGAGATATGCAGAAAATTAAGTGTTTATAGGAGACACAAGAAATATATGTACAAAGTTAAATGCTTTTAAAACTGGAAAAATACACATGAGCAAAACTGCACATAAATGTACTTATGATTAACATACATTTTTCATATAATCCAAATAAAATGATTATTTAAAATACTAATTTAACTTCTTAATGTTTATATGTTTCACTCTTTTAAATATATTTTTGTACTATTACAATTGATTGACAATTATCACTATACTTATGGAAAGAAAAACAAGACAAAGAAGGAGGTGGCTCTTCTGGTTTCCATAGCATGTTGGTACTTACATTCTATTTAAAATCTAATTCATGTTTCCTTGGATAATATCTATCTTTATTTATGTCTAATGTTTCTGAGAATTTTAGTGAGGTGGAAGTAGAGACAAATATTTCAGAGCAGAAGACAGAATAATATTGGCTCTCTCTGTGATCTAGGTATTGTCTAAATATGCCACTCTTAATTTTTTAGAGTACTTAGTCTAAAAATGTAGAGACTTTTCTTGTAAATACTTTATGTTCTAATAAAAACATTAAACCCTAAATGCATGGCTTTTGGTTCTTAGATGAAAGTGGGGCTCTCCTAGCATTCCTTGGTGGCTAATAATTCATTTTTCCAACTTAGACTACACCAGTTTATCACAGTGATCACTTGCTCCTTTCTATAATGATCTTACTTAAAATGTCACATCAACATTTTAGCCTGAATTATTTTGTTTTTATTTTTTAATTTTGAAAAAAATTAATTCAACTAACATTTTAATAGAAAACACTATTAAATATTGTTTTTAAATAGTACTTAGCAGCTAAACTGATAGAGCTCAAAGTATAAATTCAAATCTTATTTTTAGAAGAACTTTTTTCCATGAAATTCATATCACTATAATTTACAATTAATTTTAGTTATAGATATCTAAAATAGTATAAACTGAGCAGTGATTCTAATTTATCTAGCTTAAGTAATAATCATGAAAATGATAATAGCAAAGAGCAACATTAAAAATCAATGTGCAAATATATATTTGAAATCTTAATTCCAGGGTCTGTACTAATTACTTTAAAATTATTAACTTATTAATTCATGAATGCTTTGAAGATTTTTTTTTAACTAAGAGCCTAAACAAATTATATGCGAAGTATTTAATGGTAAGCTAAAGTTACATTGTATTATCTGCCTCTATAATTTCAACTATTCAAATGTGATCATATTAACTATTAACTTTATATAATCCACACTAAATTAAAAAATCTAAGGTGTTAGCACCTCAATTAGTAAAAATAAGCAAAGTTTATGCCATTGAATTTACCCATTGGATAAAATTATTTTTAAATAGTGAAATTCATGTAAATACTCATATTAATCTATGGATTTTTATATAAGCAGAAGAAAAATGAATGCAAAAAGTGTCTGAATACTTTATATAAAAACTATAATTAAGAACTGAAAAAAAGGGCAAAGTCATTTTGCATGCGACAAAATGGTTTAAAACATTATATAGGGTATAATCTAAATTAAATATTAAAAAAATAGATAGATGAATGATACAAAAGGCTTTGGAATAATAAGAAAAAAAAGTATGCCAATGTGGAAATATGTTATTTCATCTATTTTGTATATATATGAATTTTTTTAGTTATTTTGCAGGACACTTTGAAGATACTTGTTAAAATTTTAAATGTCTATGAACAGATATTCATTAGCTGTTCTGGGGCAATATCTACCCATATGTATAAGGAAGCATGTTTAAGAATGTTTAAGGAAGGACTTTGGATATAATACCCTATTGATGAGAATAATGATGAGGTACTCATAGCATGATACAGAAATACTACAAAGTGTAGACTGCTAAAAAGAATCGAGTAGATCTATATATGTTAACATTTAAGGATTGCCAAGACCCTTTTTATGAAAATGAAAATGTAAAATTTATAGAAATAAACCTAACAAATTGATACCAGAAATTACCACCGGGGGTGGGGAGGGAAGGATTGGGCTGGATTATCAAGGATGGAGTTAGGACCCTAAAGCAAGACCCCTGCAAACCTTTCATTGGGGAATGATCAGGACAAAAGAACAATGGAATTGAAATGAAATATTCTCAGAGGGTTTGGTGCTTGAGTCATTATAAGCCCTAGATTAATCCTTAGATTAGCCCTAGAATTTACAGATTTTTCCGAATGTAGTTGTTACCCTTTTCTCCTGCCCATGGGAGGCCATCTTACTCCTCGAATCCTCTCAAAGCTGTTTCTTTTCCAATCATGAATCAACAAGTAGGAAGAGCTCCAGCTGGTTCTGTGAATTATTGCATTTAAGATTCAGTTTATCTTATGGCAATTTCCAAAGTAATTAACATGCTTAACAGTTTGTCAACAATAGAGAGAAATAAATCCTCCCTCAAGATTTCCAAGTTCCTTCCAACTGAGGAAAAAGGTTCAGTTTAGGAAAAAGTGGCTAATGTGATTATCCACACTGAGATATCCAGCTGACCTTCTACCTAAAACCACCTCCCTCTGTGAAGGAAGAGAAGAAATGTAAGAAAACCCTCTCTTTCCCACTTTCCCAAGTAATTAATCTTCCATTCGCACTCTTGCATTGCACAAATCCAAGACATGGAATACAAAGACAAAAACCTAATTAGTTACAAAAATTTTATTATTCAGATTCTCTTAAATGCGAGGTTAAGTGGATACTCCCTCTGGAGCTGGACAGCATGGGTTTGAAATCTGAATCAACCATTTGGAGTAGAGTTGGGCATGCTCCCTGTCCTCTGTACATCAAAACATCCTCATCTGTAACACATGACTGCTTGAAATGTCCTAATGCTTTTATCAGTTTCACATGAAATAAAATCTGCAATGTTCTTAGCCCATCACCTTGCTATTTTGATTTTCTAAGTAAGTTTTAAAAATAGGCTTTAAAACCATTTGCAATTTAAATGGAGGCATTATTTTATAAATATAATATAATATTCAATAGGAAAAGTATCCCTCCCCCCAAGTTACATAGTTTCATAATATTACAGAGGGAGAAATCTAAAATAAAACCAGGAAAATGGATGTTTATGTCATTGGATGACATTGCGGTCACTTAAATAATAGTTAAATACAATAAAAGAATGAGTGGAAGAAATAGAAAATAACTCTAGTCAATGCGCAGGAACATGTGGAGTTCTTATTTAATCCCATCAGTTCTCAGAGTATTTGTCCTTTGGGGCTTATAAAATGGAACAGTTTAAAATTGTCACTGACCACAAGAAGGGTTAGTACTTTTTAATCTTTTTAATCTACTACACTTAGTGTTCAATTTTTTCGCAGGCATACTACGAAAGTGATTAGTGTTCTAACTCCTCAGAAGTGAGAAGTTGTTTATGGTTCCATTTCCACGCATGGCCTGTGATAAACAGATCTCAGAGAATAGCTAGAATAGGGCCAGGGCAGGCAATTCAATCTGTAGACATAATTTCATATGCTGAAAAGAAGAATTCCATGACCTCTGCCAAATTCATTGATCACAAACCCAGAAAATAATATCTATTTTGTAAAACCTTCCTATAAAATACAGAATATTATAGATAACCACTAATCTTTTTGGATTATGCAGCACTATTCCTTTTTACTTAAAGACCTCTCTCAATGTATTTTGTGTGTGTGCGTGTGTGTGTGTGCGCGCACGCATGTGTGTGTGTAATAAATCGTAACTTTGTTTTAGGCTTGGTTCTAAATTAATCCATTGTGATTAAAAGACAAAGACCTGGTAAAACTTACTATTATCTTGAAAATGCAGCTGATAGGAGCACTGACATGAAATGCCATTTAATTCACCTTACCGGCAATTAGATAATAAGGAATGTAGTCAAATATGTCCAGCTCCAAAATAGCCCTTAAGACTAACTGCACATCAGGAAGCATAAGTGGATTTGTTACTAAACTCTTACATTACACTACATTTTTGCCTTTTTAATTGATGTACAAGTTTATCTTTACAGAATATTTTCATTTTCATTCCAAGAATGGAACCAATGTGTATCATACTTCTTCCTATGCGACATGATAGATATCATGAGCCTTAACAAGAGTATCTACTCATGCAGTGAAATACAGAAAGGTGGTACATTTCACTTGGAGCTGTTTATTACTTCTGACATACAGTCAATTATTTTTTATAATCAAAGAATCTTCAAAACTTCCAACTCCAACATGAAAACTTGAGCATGGTACATTTCAAACTTGACTAGAATACTGCAATATGAGTTTGCCAGTAAATTACACAAAACCCCTCAACTATACATGGTAAGCACTTTTAAATCACTTGGAAAACAAAAAGCCAGTAGCTGCTATTAGCAAGCTGTTGACATATCTTGGGGAGCCGTGACTTCTTTCACAGCATTCTGACTATAATTTTGAACTGACTCATGCCTATGAGCTTTCGTATGCCTGCAAAATTCTGTTTTCCTTTCTACTTGCTGAGTGATATGTAATTAGAGTCTTGTTTATCACTTCATGAACAGATCCCTTTGAGCAACAGAATATGATACAGTGAAGAGAATGGAGCTACTGAAAGTAGATAATTCAAATTGTGTTTTCTAACTTTAAAATGCTTTTACACGACACACTACAATCAAGTCAAATGTGTATTTTAAGGGCAAATGAATAAGATATTTAAATATAAACATACTTTTAAGATAATCAATATTTTCCCCATGTGAGAGATAAGTAAAACTTGGTACCAAACTTTTACAAACTATATTGCTATGTCTTTTCTCATATTCAACTCCCTAATAAATACTGTCCTTTGTCATACGCATTTGCAAAACTGGTTCCCTTCCTTCCATCATAACAGATAAATTCAGTTGTATCACAAATTCTTTTTACTCAGAGCTTTTTTTTTTTCCCTCTTTCTTATCATCAACCATCATACTCTATCTGTGGAAAATAGCCTCTCTCGCTGGCTACTATGATTATTCCATTCCGTGGAAGTAGCAGCTTGGGATGCAAGATATGACTGGGTCAGGTATCTGAAGAATATGAGCTGAGTGTAGAGATAGGATAAGACTCACTCTTGAAATACAAGATAAAATAGAAAGGATCAAAACTGAAAACAAAACCAAATAGACTGTCCAACTGACATGTAAAACTAAAAATCAAGTTAGAAAAAGCACCCATTTATCCATCCATCTATCCATTTAACACATTTTATTCACCTTTGTGCATGAGAAAGTGTCCCTGTTCTCTTTAAAAAGATATTCTTGAACAAACAAATAAGGTAAACAAATAAATGCTATTTCATGTTTAAAAATAAATTCGTAAGTGCACAAACAAGAAATAGAAGATAAAGATAAGAGCTATGGATGAAATCAAACAAAATTTTTCAGAGAGTGATTGGTCAAGGGCAGGGGATGGGGTGCTGGGTTACATTAGCTAGGATTATTGAAGAAGTCCCCTTTGAGGTCACAAATTTATACTGAAAATTGAATGAGAAGAAACCAGCCACAGAAAGAGTTGTGGGAAGAAACAGAAGTCACTGACTATCTGCTATCTTATTTTATGTGTTATAAGGTACAGATTTTTCATATATTAGAATCTTTGAAACTGGGGTGTTAAAATTGTTATTAGCTAGATGATAATCATGATTTTGTAATACCTCTCTGTATACTGCAGACTTGTGTGTTATTTCTGATGGTATAATGGCACTTCAATGCCTCAGTGTTTAAGCAAACCATTTAAGAACCATTTGAGGAAGAAATGGGAGTTAATAGAAATTTGCATAAAAACTTTATACTAACACCCTCATAAGATAAAAAAATCACCAACATTAACCTAATAGAATGATTGTAAAAAAGTTTGAGAGCATGTCCCAAGAACTAGATTGGTCTGTTCAATCACCAGTGCTCTTGATAGCATAGGTAATGAAAAGGATTAGTTGCAAAGTGCTTAGGGGTTCCTCTATCAATGGGAAAAAGTTTAAGAATACCTTAACCAATTTCTTTTCCTTTTTCTTTTTTTTTTTGTATTTTACTGTATGCACAAGAGTGAGATGCTAAAAATTCCTATCTAAAAATTCTTATATTAAAAAGCTTTTAATATAAGCTTTTTGAATATGTTGCAAAAGTCTTAAATGATATAAAAGAATCGTATTGCAGCGTAAACATGAGTATTTTTAAAAGTTAATGATACAAAAAAATAACAGCTTGTCTTAAAATTGATTATGTCTTAAATGCTGAAATCATTGCTTTTTGCAAAACTCTGCCATGTATGGTAAGTAAGGCAGATACCATCTCAGCATTTTCATGATTTTCATCCTAGTGGGGAATAGAAATAATATAACTGAGTAAATTAAATACATTGGCAATTACAAGTTGTAATGATTTAGCACAATAAAATAATGATGGACAGTGCACATAAGTGGGTCTAGGAGGAATGGGTTGGTAATCTAATTTAGATTATGGGAAAGTATAGATTGTTAGCAAATGCTTGTGGGGATGTAGATCTAAAACTAGGATGTCATCAGAATTGGGTTTTTAAAAGATCATTATGGATGCCCTGAAGAAACTGGATTTGGGGGCAATGGAAACCTCAAGAGCCAGTAGAAAACAACCACAACAGTACAAGTGGGAGCTAATGGTGATTTAGACAAGGATAGCGTAAGTGGAGACAGAGAGAGATGAATGGATTCTAGCTACAGTTTAGAGAGTCATAGGGCTTACTTGGATTAGATGGAGATTATGGAAAAATAAGAATGCCTTTGAATTTTCTAATTTAAGCATTCAAAGGTATGACAATAACAATTCCTGAAATGGTAGGACCAGTGGATAAACTGGTTGAAAGGTGAGAAATGAGGATTCAAGAATTAAGCTTTGGAGATGTTAAACTAGAATATATGTTAATCATCCTATGCAAATTCTATATGTACATTTGTATTTAAGGGTCTGGAGTTCTGATGAAACCTTTGATACAACACTGGATATGTTTTATATATATAAATAAATTACCACAACATTTGTAGGTCTAGGAGAGGAGGTTAAGCCTACAAAAAGCATTGGAAATAAAACATCCTAATGTGATATCCATCCAACAAATAAGGGATCACCTGTTGACAAATGTTAGGCTATGACATTATCCATTGGATTTGACAACAAGCTTATTGGCATTTTTTAAAAAAAAGAGTTTGATTGACCGGATATATGCCCAAGAGTGGGATTGCTGGGTCATATGGTAATTCCATGTGTAGTTTTCTAAGGTACCTCCATACTGTTCTCCATAATGGTTGTAGCAGCTTACATTCCCAGCAACAGTGCAGGAGGGTTCCCTTTTCTCCACACCCCCTCCCCCATTTGTTATTTGTGGACTTATTAAAGATGGCCATTCTCGCTGGTGTCAAGTGGTATCTCATGGAAGTTTTGATTTGCATTTCTCTAATAATCAGGGGTGTTGATCATTTTTTCATGTGCTTGTTGGCCATCTGTTCATCTTCCTTGGAAAAATGTCTATTCAGGTTTTTGGCCCATTTTTCAACTAGGTTGTTGGCTTTTGTGCTGTTGAGTTGTATAAGTTGTTTGTATATTTCAGAGAGTAAGCCCTTGTCAGTTGCATCATTTGAAAGTATTTTCTCCCATTCTGTAAGTTGTCTTTTTGTTTTCTTTTTGGTTTCCTGTGCTGTGCAAACTTTGTCAGTTTGATTAAGTCCCATTGGTTTATTTTTGCTCTTATTTCTGTTGCTTTGGGAGATTGACCTGAGAAAACATTTGTCAGGTTGATGTCAGATAATGTTTTGCCTGTTCTCTCCCAGGAGTTTGATGGTGTCTTGTCTTATATTTAAGTCTTCCAGCTATTTTGAGTTTATTTTTGTGCATGGTGTGAGGGTGTGTTCTAGTTTCATTTATTTGCATGCAGCTGTCCAGGTTTCCCAGCAACACTTGCTAAAGAGACTGTATTCTTCCCATTTTATGTCCATGCTTCCTTTGTCAAAGATTAATTGACCATAGATATCTGGGATTATTTCTGGGTTCTCTGTTCTGTTCCATTGGTCTGTCTGTCTGTTTTGGTATAGGTACCACACTGTCTTGATGACTGTGGCTTTGTAATATTGCCTGAAGTCTAAGAGAGTTATGCCTCCTGCTTTGTTTCTCAGAATTACTTTGGCAATTCTGGGTCTTTTGTGGTTCCATATAAAAACTTTCCTTAAAAAAAGACCCATGCACCCACATGTTCATTGTAGCATTATTCACAATAGCCAAGACATGGAAACAACCCAAATGTCCAAAAACAGATGATTGGATTAGGAAGATGTGGTATATATACACAATGCAACACTACTCAGCCATAAAAAAGAACAAAAGAATGCCATTTGCAACAACATGGATGAAACTAGAGACTCTCATACTGAGTGATATAAGTCAGAAAGAAAAAGATAAATACCATATGATGTCACTTATATCTGGAATCTAATATGTGGCACAGAAAAGTAAATCATGGACTTGGAGGTTAGACTTGTGGTTGCCAAGGAGGAGGGGGAGGGAGTGGGGTGGATTGGGAACTTGGGGTTAATGAATGCAAACTATTGCCTTCGGAATGGATTAGCAATGAGATCTTGCTGTCTAGCACTGGTAACTATGTCTAGTCACTTATGATAGCACATGATAATGTGAGAAAACAGAATGTATACTTGTATGTATAACTGGGTCACCATGCTGTACAGTAGGAAAAAAATTGTATTGGGGAAATAACAATTAAAAAAAGTGTTCTCAACACAAAATAATAACAACAACAGAACAAAGGGTCAGCAGGAAACTTTTGAAGATAGTGGATATGTTTATTACCTTGATTGTAGTGATAGTAACATGAGTGTACACCAAACTCACCAAGTCATATATATTGGTTATGTGCAGCTTTTTGTATATTAATTATACCTCAATAAAAGTGGAAAGGAAAAAGAAAAAAGTAATGCAGTTGGATAAAGTACTGCCTTCTATAAATTATTAAAAATAAAATGTAGCTGCATGCTTAAATTTAAAAAAAAGAGTTTGGGTGAATAGTGAGAAATGAAATTTGCATAGAATATGAAAAAGGGTAACAAAATGTACAGGTAACTCTGAAGAAGGTTGGTTGTTACAGTAGACAGGGATTCAAAGCAAGTAGGTTTATAAAGAGGTTTAAGGAGGTTTCGCAAACACAAGGCAAGACTTAGAGCAATGGATTTTAATGAGATGCGAGGGGAGAGTATTCCTTGCATTGCATTGCTGAGAAGCAGAAAATGAAAAGATTCAATTTGTGGTTGCCAAGAGGGGTGGAAGTAGGATGGACTGGGAATTTTGGGTTAACAGATGCAAACCATTGCCTTTGGAATGGACAAGCAACGAGATTCTGCTGTACAGCACTGGGAACTATATCTAATCACTTATGATGGAACATCATAACATGAGAAAAAAGAACGTATGTATGTATGTATGTGTGGCTGAGTTACCTTGCTGTACAGTAGAAAATTGACAGAATACTGTAAACCAGCTATAATGGAAAAAAATAAAAATCATTTTTAAAAAAGGTCCAAGTGTTCCAAGTAAATAGAAAGGGTGATGATACACAGAGATATACCCTCTCCCGAGCTTCCATGAGTAGATCTGACTTTTTAGAGGTTGCTCATGACTGAGGTTTTTATATATATATAAACAAACCTGAATTTGCTTTTTATTTATTTTTTGATATGTGTAAGTTCCCGGGCCAGGGATTGAACCCATGCCACAGCAGCAACCCCAGCCACTGCAATGGAGGTTCCCAGGCTAGGGTCTAATCAGAGCTACAGCCGCAGGCCCACGTCACAGCCACAGCAATGCCAGATCCAAGCCTGTCTGTGACCTACACCACAGCTGAGGGCAATGCTGGATCCTACACTGAGAGAGGCCAGGGATCAAACCTGCAACATCATCGTTCCTAGTTGGATTCGTTTACGCTGCACCACGACGGGAACTCCACTAATAATTGAGTTTTAAACAGTATTGTTCTAGTTTGGAGAGGTTGGATCAAGTTTGCAATCCTCATAGTAACCCCACACTAGGTTCTTCTGTCTGCCCTCCTTTTAAAATATTTTGGAAAGACTTGCTCATATTAATTCTCTACAGTACAGGGGGAACTAAGGGCATGTTGAGGCTGCGGGTAGAGAGGCTATAATTTATATGAACCTTGAGGAATGATGCTTTTCAAAGATGGAATAAAACCAGATAGTTTTCCAGGAGATGTCATTATAGATAACAGGGAATACTATGAATTTTCACAAGAAAAGTTTACATTACATTCATTTGTTATTCAGTAAAATTTAGATATTAAAAAATGGAAAAGCAGATGATAAATGTTATGTTTTCAATATTCTATTTGATATTTATCTCATTAAGAGTGCCAGATACATATTAAATCAAATGGATATAGTTACTGGCTGTAGATTATGTTTATAATGCAGAAACAAAGATAACGCATTTCATGGTATACAGAGAGAAAAAGGAAAACAAAAACGATGTGGACAGCAGTGATGGATAAGAGCAGGAATAAGTTGGAAAAGCTCTTTTGTCATAAGCATATAGCTAACAGTCACTTATTTGTCATAAAAAATGAAGTAACTAACAAAAAACTCTTTTAATGTAAAGGAATTGAAACAGGTGAAGGGGGCTAAAAGGTACAAACTTCCAGTTATAAATCAATGCCGTGTGATGTGATATACAGCATTGTGACTATAATCAATGACACTGTATTGTATATTTGAAAAGTTCCTAAGAGAGTAAATCTTATAAGTTTTCACCACAAGAAAATAAATTGAAACCATATGGTCATGGATGTTAACTAGATTTATTGTGATGATTGTTTTGCAATGTATATAAATGTCAAATTATTACGTTGTACACCTGAAACTAATAATAGATGTGTCAATTACATTTAAATGAAAAATAAAAAATAAAATAAAAAAAAGTGATTTTAACAAAGCCAAAAATTACCAAGATTGAGGATTCATTTTTTTGTGTGGAAATACTTTTTTTTTTTTTTCCTGGCAATAGAAGAAGAGTGAGCTTGAGAGAGTGGTTCAAGAAAATTGATAAATAATAACTTCTTTACAACAGAAATATAAACATCGTGAAAAGTTTCCCTTCCATTGCATAATCAATGAGTCCACAGTCAAAGACAATAACAAAACCTGAAATTCAAGTGTAGTTGGAGATTAATTTGCGATAGACACAGGGAGAAAATACTGACTAGTAACAGCCACCAGTGGTGTAGAAAAACACTTGTTTAATAGAAACTTCCTTGCTAAAATGGTACTAATATTAGTGAGATTTTACTAACAGAGAAACTTAACAAGATTAATTCATTATAAAAATAATAAATATTTGTCATTTATAATGTCAAAGATGTAAACACTACCAAATTACTTCTGCACCTATCACTTTTGAAAGATGGAATAAAGTCACATTGGAACTAAAATAGGGCTTTTTAAAATACGTGGTGATATTTGTTAGCCAAAATTATATCATTTTTGTTTTATCTGAACAATATGCGTAATATTTAACAAATGGAGAAGGGTGAAGTAGGAAGACGCTTTCATTTCATATTTTTACCTGTTTTTCCTTTGTACTGTTTTGAGTATGGATAGAGTGTAATAAACCTATTTTTAATTGGAGGGACTGATTTTGTAATATTCTGTATTTAACCTTAAAATCTGCTCCTTGCCTCAATTAAGTAGGAACAGATACAACAGAAATGCAGCACTAAGGAATTTCAAGCTTCATGGCCAGTTGAAAAGGCAAAGGCCAAAGAAAACCATTATCTACTGTGAAGAGAAAAACAAAGAATTGCTGAAGGGAAGTGGTTAAGTCAGTGGGCTATGACAAGGAATGTAGAAGGCCACATAAGTGCCAGCCTTGACAAGGCCAATATCATAGCTGTGCAGTCAGCAGGACACATGCACACACAGACACATTCAAACACACACACATATATATATTTTTTCTTTCTCTGTGTCCTCATATTTTAAATTCCACATTGTGTATGGTCATAAGCTGCTAAACACTACTAGAGAGCATGCTGTCAGTCATAACTCAGTATCTCTAATAAAACCCATTTTCACACACAACACATAAATATTTATAGGAAAATAACACTATAAGTTGAATTTAGGATCACTGAAATATAGGTTAGGAAATAATTTTTGCTTCAATGAACATCAAATTGTTTATATGTAATAAATTGTTCTTTTTCCTTGTATGATCGTAAACAATCCCATCAATACAAACACATATGATTAATGTTTTTAACTTAATACATTGATTAGCACTTCTTTTGCCACTGCTGTTTTTTATTCAAAAATAAGTCCTTGGAGCATGTTTTGAATAAACCTATTTGTAACACAAAACAAATACATTTTTTTTTATTGATGCAGATTTGAACTTGTGATAGAGAATACTTTTCAGTTTGGTTACCACAGCTGATGAAACATGCACGACTAGAGCTGCTGCCGTCTTGTAGTTTTATTCTCCTTAATCATGGAAGGTTTAGGAACATCAAAAGTTATTAGAGAAATGGCATAAATTGAAAAAATAGTATATGCATATTATGGAATGCTGGGCATGTCAAAATACCTCGTTCTTTCTCTTAAATATGTTCTCTTCAAAAACAAATGATTCTCTGGAATGTTCTAAGTGAAGAATCAATAGAAAAGGATTATACTATTTTCTAGATTGCAAAGGAGCAATACGAAGGCCAATTTAGCTGGCTCTTTTTGGCTATAATTTATACATTTTCAATAAATATTTACTGGGTACCTATATCATTGCAAGTGCCAAATGGCCCAGATTATCTGTGGTGGAGTGGAAAGAGTAAGCTGTGCTTTAAAGGTGCCATTTACGAGACACTGATGTGAGTTATGCAATGCTATGTTGTAGGCTTTGGAGGTAAAAAGTCTGGAATTCCAATTTCAATTATTTTGACAGCAAGATAAGTGACTAAGCAAATACTTTTAAGTCTGAGCCACAACTACCTTATCTATAAATCTGTTATTGTGAAAAGTCAAGCATTAGAGTGTGGTAATACTAAAATTAGAGCCAAGCTGGAAGGTGAGCCATGATTGTGTAACTACATATTATATTACCACTTTTATATTTTAAAATGACAATACTGAACATGCTTTTGAATGTATTTTCCCAATAGTATTTATAAAGCTGTACTCACCCTCTCTCAACCTGTCCTCCATAAAAACAAATGTCACAAAGGTAGAATGTAATGGGCAATAGGTTTTAGATATTGTACTTTTTTGTCATCATTTATTTTGTAGGAGAACTTAAAGAATGAATCAAGAGGGAAAAATACACTCTATTGTAGTAGAATTCCTAATGTTTATTCAATATCCAGAGCAAACACCTCCTTTATATGACAAAGTTGTTTCCATGACTAATTATGTGGTAATTGTTCCATTCTTGATTTGTTATTTGGTTTCAAATCATTGATATACAGCAAAGATAAAATTTAATTTATAAGATATTATTTGAAATCAGTAAAAATTATTTCACATGTGAACATTTACTGAGTATTAAACAAAAAATTAATCTTGTAGGTTGCACTTTGTTTTACTATTTAATAAATTTAAATATTAAAAAACCTCAAGCAATCACATGTAATAACAGACTTGAAATAACTCAAGTTCTATGACTTCACCTTTGTAATCATGGACCGTTGCTGTTATGGTTAATTATAAAATTAGAGGTATAAGCAATGTTTTCACATGGGGATTTCACACAGCAATTTGTAATGACAGATGTAGTGGTCACATGAATTGCACAGGACAATTTTAAATCATTTTAAACAATTTTTTTCCAAACTGAAGTGCGTAGTTGAGTCTTTGTGTGGAGAGTCTCAATTGTAGAATCAGGATTTTTCCAAATTAACCTTCATGTAAATCAATGCTAATTAAAGTATACACAATTGTAATGTGCTAATTTGAAGCTTGCACATATATTTTAAAAACTCAAGAGGAACCATAAGTTTTTTTTTTTTTTTAGAATTTAGATTAATAAAGATATTTTATAAGGTGTATTTTATAACTAAAATAGTTTAAAATGCATGGCGTATAGTCACGGCTTAAAAGATTGGCTTTAATTTTTGCTTCATAGTCTCACTAATGTACGCCCTACATTTGTACCTAACGTGGAGCATTCTCAGAAGTCCACCCTTGGTACACCACCACCCTTGGTATCCTAACTTTTACTATATAAGGTCTTTCTTTCCTTATATAGTCTCAGGATTAGCTAGGATAATAGAAAGTGCTGTCATAAGATGAGGCAAAACGCATAATGGCTCAAACAAATAGAATTAAAAATGTCTTGTTCATGAAAATCTAAGAAGTATTTGTTATTGCTTACACCAGTTGCATGTTAGGGATATTCCTGATTGGTGGGCAAAGACTATGCTAGCAGATAGAAGCCTCTATTCCACATAGTCATCAGGAATCCAGGCAGTTGAATTCCAGGTTAACACAAATGGGATTTTATAGACATTAACCCCTTTCATCTCAGTACCTAACTTCAACCAATATTTTTTCATAAAAATTCTATAAAAATCCTTTTTCTAGTGATTCAAACATACTGCCTTAAAGATTTGCTAAACAGAGAAATGCAATTACACAACTATTATTACAAGTCTTTCAATTACCACTCCAGTCAGCCAAACCCTAAAAGAAAGAACTGGGAAAAAGAACTGACTATTGTGTTCATATCATCCCTAACAATATTTCTTTATTTTGGAACATATTCCCCCAAATCAATCCAAGTTCATGCCCAGGTAACTGATACCCTCATTTTGCTCCATGAGGGCCCCGTATATCATTACCTAACCCAGTTATCCCCTTTGACAAGTGTACTAGACATTTCCTAATCCACTCCCTTAGTCACTGCTTATTAAGTTTATGTATAAACTAAAGCTGTTCTATCCTAGGTTATATTGATTCAATGTGATATTAATCTATGACTTTGCTACCTACAAGCATTGGCCATGACTCTAGTATAATGAGTAAAATTTCGTAAGGCACACATGAGAAAGTCAAACTACTTTCTTTACAAGAACATGGACTTTGAGCTAAATGGGATACAAAATTTTAATAGTGGTGATTTTTTGTTTCATTATATAATTGTATGACTACAAGTAGGACTTGACTAAATTTTACCTCTTAAAATAAGTGCTACACTTATTGATAGATTTATATTCTAGAAGACAGAATAGCAGAAGGCAGGGTGGGTAGAGACAGCAACTTATTGGTTAAAGTACATTGTGGTTAGTTAAAACAAATTCCTGTCCATAGATATAATGTTTTTAATAAGTTAAAAGAGATGGCTTGTTAGTGTGAAAAATTTAAATATAATGTGGATATGTTCTGTACATTAAATATATATATATATATATAGCATCATTTCATTAATTAGAAGAAATAAGCACTTGATTTCTCAGAACATAAAGTCATCATACCACCACCAAAACAATGGAAAGGATATTTGTTTTCACTTTTGGCTTCTGAAATAAGGAGACTGATTTATCTATTATCCTATTTATATAATTAATGAGATTCTAAAGTAAACAGAGACAATTATCTAACTGTACATCAACAAATGCCTTCAAGCAAAAAAAAAAAAAAATAGCATGACAACCATATTAACTTTAAATTCAGGGAAGCACCCGTGTAGAATGTAGACTGGAGACTGAGGAGAATAAAACCATGAGGCAAAGATCAAAATAATCATGCTCTACTCGTGGCTCTATCTATGTGCCCTTTGAAAAGTCATTTTTCCCCTCTAGGCCTCAGTTCAATGATTGGTCGTTTGATTTTCCTTATCTGTAAATTAAGAGAGTTGGTCTCTTCCACCAGTAGAATATTAGTTGTACACAATGCAAATGCTACTTAATCAGCATAGCTGTTGGCAAAATACAATAGTATTTATTATGTAAACTTAAGTACTTACATGTATACTAAAAATAATATTGCTACGCATTCTCTAATAGTATTTACAATGTAATTTGTTTGATTAAAAATGATTTAATCTTTTTTATAATGCATATAGCTGTATATCAGTGACACTCATTTATCATTTAATTCTAAGGCACTCAGAGAAGAAGGAGAATCTGAAATTTTTTCTATCCTCCTGAAATTCAGGAACAGGTCTGTTCAAAAACAGCATTTAATATGGGTCACACACCTAGAATATACACACAATGCCAATAGCAGCAAGTAAGATTCACTAAGGCATGGCCCTGATGATTTGTTAAATTTCACGGAGAACTTTGCCTCCAGAGTGAAAAAAAAAAAAAAAAACTTGTTAAATTTCATGCCCTGAATTTCATCTGTATGTAGAATTATATTTTTGAATTTTCCCTGAGAATAGTAATTGTAACCTTTTATAAAGAATGGGTTTGTTCTCAGCAGAGCCAACCCCTTCACAGCCACCCTAGGGAATACAACTATCATTGTCACATGGTGAAGCCTGAAATGTGAAAACCAGAGGAAGGCACCTGTTTGTTCATTGTTATCAAATGCCAGCCTGGGGGCTACCTCTGGTAAGAGAGCTCTGACTTCTAAACCATAGAGCAACATAAACTCTTCTAAAGAAACCCTTCTGTGTGCAAACAGAGGTTTAACAGCATGCTTTCTTCCTGGGAGGAAAAAGAGCATGATTCTTACCCAAGCCTTTAAGACGTATTCATCCTTTGCAAGCTCAATATTAGGAATAAAGTTATATTAAGTTTCCCATGATTGTCTAGCTTTAGTTTAAGAGTTAATAATGAAGGGCTCATGATAAGAAAATGATATTAGTATAACATCAAACTTATGTTTGTCTAGCAAGCAAGTAATTATTTGAATCACAGAAATTTTCAATTTTGGCTTAAGTTTTTAAAATACAGATTGGCTTTACATGGCATACTGAAGACATTTAGCACTTCCTTCTAATCTACAGTGCCCTAGATGTAAATTTGGGGTGGCTGGAAGCCTGGTTTCAAACTGATTATTTAGGTTAAGAGAACAAGGGAGAAAGCACTTTTAATTGTACTCCTTCAGTGGGAGAAAAATGTCAATCTTCTAAGAGCTTTAAATAAATAAACGCATAAACAAACAAAAAGAAAAGTTAGGTGCATGTAATAGGTATTCAATTCAGTGCCATTTTTCTCATTAACTTTCGCCCTCAGTTAATACAGTTTGTGATCTCAAATTCTGGGTATGTGATTTCACCAATCCTGACTGCTGACTGTGGCAGCTATCTCTGTAGATACACACACAGAAGCTGAATGTTTATCTTCAGAATAAGTATGTGTGTGTGTGTGTGTGTGTGTGTGTGTGTGTGTAGGTGGGGGTTTGTGTGTGTGGTGTGAAAGAAAAGATAGAAGTTTGTGTGCTAGAGAGGGAGGGAGAGTAGAGACAGAGAGGAGAATACGATTACATAGTTCATTTCTAATTTACTCTTTTCTTTTGGCAGGGTATTTCAAAAGGAAGCCATGTGTTCTAAAACATAAGAAAAAAAGGGGGGGAAGAAAAAGAAAACCAAAAGGGTTCTTGCAAGACAGACCCTAAAGCAGTTTGAAAACATCAAATAAAACCCCTCCAGCATGTTCTCCCCATGTGATGCCTTTGTACATTCATTTCAGCCTGTGGGCACATTTCCCATGACACACAAAAGGTTTCAGTGCCATATTGATAGATATAAACACATATGAATTACTCATTTGCCATTCAGTCTGCTGAGCTCCATACTGCTTTCTATAAAATTAATTTTAATGAAAATGAGTGTTTGGAAGCCAAATATTGTCTCAGAACATGATTAGAAAAGTAGGATTATGACTAGTTGATCATGTAAACCTTGGATATGTGTCAATACCACAATATGCACTATTGTTAATTGTAGTTAGAAACTATATGTACATATCAATACATGCATGCATATGCATGTATATACATTAATATACATGCATACACACACATATTTTATATTTATATGAGATATAATGAGATATAGATGATATCTATTTAGATCTTTATCTACATATAGTTTCTCTTTTTCTATTATCTATTTATAAGCCTATTTTTCTATGCCTCTCTCTGGTCTTCAAATTTGCCTTTTGATTAGTTCTGGTATATATCTGTGTTTATTTTTCTTTTAAGACTTTGAAATAGATACTCCTTGTTCACTTGTACAAATTTATTATTATAATTATTTTACATAAAGCTGATTCTGTAACCTAACATAAAGGATAATGTTTTATATATCACAATTTTTAATTTTTCTCTTAGGTCCCAGGATTCAAAGAGCTGAAGAAAAGAAATGGAAATAATTGACAAGTATGCCTTCCTGTCATGCAATCAAGAATGGCATGGTCATTATTTGCTTTCTATAAAACCCTGGTTTTGCATATAGAAAAAAATAACTATACTGGAAACTTACAATGGTTCTACGCAATCAGTGGTCTAAACTGCTGATTATTCTACCTTACGGGTTAAAATATACTTACAAACATATGAGCTCAGTCTACAAACATGTGAAATGCTATTCAGATGCCTTTCCTAAGCCTTTATCTTAGGAGCAATGATTTTAAATTTAGAACATAACCCCTGAGCTTCATGTAGTCACTGAGTCTGGAGACCGTGCTGCCTCTCTGCAGTGGTCTCACATCTCCACTGTTTTGACAGCACATGGTTCACTTCTGTTTCACACACCGACAGAGAGCCCCAGCAGGGCTATAGTAATTGACCTCCTCAAAACATTATCAGCACTAGCCTGCCTTTTCTTTAGATATTCAAGCATTCAAGCAAATAATAAATAGGTGTTTTAATTATTTTTAAAAACTACAGAAAATATCTTTTAAAATAGATCTTACCTATTTAAAATAAGTTATAAAAATATCCTTATTGAAAGTTCAGTAAGTGGGAAGAAGTGAAAAGTATATTTTGTATTGTTTCTGCTTATTTAAAGTAGGCATGAGATATCTGGGTGTTCAAATCCCATTTTTCCTTGTGTAATGGGGATTTAAAAGGAAGCAATGATTAATAAGTTTCAGATACAGTATAAAACTAGTCTCTGAGGAGACAAATTCTTAGCTGAATTGGTAGCTCAACCCAGCAGAGACATTTGAGTACTTTGAGAGGAACTAAGAAATTAAGAAAATAACAAAAATGAATAGGATTGTCTTGGCACTACTGGGAAACCTTAGCTGAAACTAAGAATTCAGAAACCAACTAAATTGGTTTTGTTGCTCAGCTTATGTTCTTTTTCTTTTGAAGTCATCCACGTTTTTTGTTGTTACTGCTGTCATGGTTTTCCTGAAGTTTTACAAACTTAGCAGGGAAATAAAACAATTTACTAAAACCTTTAATAACACATAATTCAAAGGCATGTGGATACTATTACTACAACACATTGTTATGTTTATGCCAGGAAATAAATAGACAATGAACAATTAAACACTAATAAACTCCCTAGATACCCACATGGAGTTGCACTTTAATGAACTTCAATTCCCAAGTGTTCAGAAAGCAAAAATACAGTATAATTCTCTGCTGATTTGGAAGTGTTAGTGTCATGCCCTCACTTGTTCTAAGGAAGGAAATTAAACACTAAGAAAATGTGACTTACACTTTGCCTTAGAACCTTTCCAGGGACTATAGGCAGCAGGTAGGTATTATAAGGTTATTAAAAGAAACAGAAAAGAAAGAAAATTATAAACAAACAAAAACAAAGACAATTCTTCTTTCAGTGCAAGAGGTATTAGGTGAAATAGCTAAGGTACAAGTGGGAAGAGAATATGAATCTTCTGTTTGCTAGTGAGGTGAGGCTTCGCTAAAATCAAATACTTCCGTCAATAAAGAACCAACACAGAACACATCATACAGATGTGGCAAGGATTAACTAAGAAATGAATACTCTTAAATACTACCACTCCATTGAGAACTATGTAAAAAAGGAGAAAACAGTAAGGGAACCAACATAGATTTTGTCCTAATCACTGTGCTAGACAGTTTGCCTGTGTTTTTTTCAGTCAATTCACATTTCAGACGAAGAAACAGGCACAGCGCTTAAATGATTTTGATATTTCCCTTGCTAGTTGCAGTGTTAGTACGAAATTTCAATGTTTCCAGGTTTCAAAAATCAGGCTTGTTTTACTATTTCATGCTGCTGGAACTGGAATAGAATATGCTGGAAATATTCTCATAATCTAGAAACAGACCTTCTCATTAAGACATAGATTTTATTCTATTTCATTTTTTCATAGCCACAGGTATGGCATATGGAATTTTGTGTGCTAGGGGTCAAATCAGAGCTGCAATTGCAGGCCTGCATCACAGCCGAAGGCAACACCCTATCCTCAATCCACTGAGTGAGGCTAGGGATTGAATTGGCATCCTCACAGACGCTATGTTGGGTTTTTAATGGCTGAGCCACAATGGGAACACCTAGATTATAATTTTGATCATAAAATCAATATCATCAGGCAAAAGTTATATTTCTGGATCAAGAATCTTTCAATCATTTTACTTTTAAACCCTGTTTTTATTAGTTTACCCTCCCCATAACTATTCCTAACTCTATGACCAAATCTCAGTATATTTTAGATACAACGAATCTATGAAATTCTCTGTGATTGTTTTACATTTTTTTTTAATGGGTAAAGTTCTTATTCGAGAACTATAAATGGCAACAGAGTTGGCTCTAATATACATATTTTCAACTTTTTCTTTATATCCCACTGATTTTATTACATCTTGTTCAAAAGACTTTTTAAAATTTATAAACTATAATTATGATCTTAAATATTTACAGAAAAAAAACAATTTTGGGGGTCATAATTTCATGAATATATATACATATGGAATTTAGAAACACTATTTTTGGACTTTTAATTTTTATTAATTTGAGAATTATATAGTACTCTTTATCCTGTCCTTAAAAAGCTAAGATTTTGTGATTCAGAAGGAAAATGTTTCAAAGCCTACAGTATTAAATATCTCTAAGTCATGTTTTAATGGATTAAAGGTAAATGAACTGAAAAGATACACTAAATCACTCCCTGATTGAAATTTAAATCAGACATCAAAATTGACATGAAATGGCTGAACCAAGTCTATTCAGTTTTAAATATTTTTTAATATTTTATATTTAATAATCAGCCAAATGTAATAAAGAAGTCACTGCCACAGTAATACATATTAAATACATAAAACAATTGGATAGCTACTTAAATTATGCAGATAATCTTCAAAAAAACCACAAAGGAGTTGATAACCTATTCTGTGACCTCTGATATATTTATTTTACACAAATGATAATTAGATTTTCTTAATTTTTAAGAGGCACTTGAGCCAAGACACTAATTCTTAATTCACCCCTTTCCCTGAGCACCATAGGCCTGCATTTGAAGCATGATACAATTTTAATTACAAAGATTCATCATTATGACATGTAATTTCTAACTACATGAAATGACAATGTAATGCATAGGTGTGAAATCCAGCCACATTCAGTATGTGAAAAGTGACAGAAATGACAGAGGCTGCTTCCCTTCCTCATTTAATTTTTCTACCTGTGTAATATAAAAGATATATCTATAAGGTATGCCAAGTACTAACTACTTCATTATCTTTTTATCTTTTCCTTGCAAAACATACTAAAGAGTATTCTTTTAATGACACTATAAAATGCATATCAAATTTTACAGCATTTTGTAAATAAGTTGGTGAATTTAGATTACACACATGGACTCCAGAATTAATTTTGTTGAATTTTCTTCTTGGTGAATGAGAAGTCACACCTAAGCACATATAAATTGAAATACATTTTAATAAAATTTTTAAATTTTTACCTCCCTCTCTCCAATACCTTGAATAAAATAATTTCTGGAAGAGTATGGTAGAAAGAACACCACACTAAGACAAGGGCCAAAAAACTTATCCTGACCTAACAACTTCTAGAGCTAAATCAAAACAAAGTAAAACACATACCAAATACAGTTATTTATCTGTGCTTTTTGAATACTAGTGTTAATTAAAAACAGATGAGAAAAATTCCCAATTAGGGCATTTCATTGAATTCTGTTAGTACACCCACCATTTTAGCTTCTAGTATCTGTGGAAATAAACCTAAATAGCCTGCAAAAAGAAACGTCATAAGAAATAATTCAATCCACTTGTGCAATATGTATCTCTTTTATAATCATTTAACTTCTTAAGTATCTCCATTAAGCAAAACCTCGTTAAGAAATAAAAAAGAAAGACTTTCTTTGAGGAGTACGACCTGGGCCCTATGAGTAATTTCATAGATTCTCAATTCATCCAGACCTACCAGAAGATGATAAAATTTCAGCATCATGTGTCCTCCTCCTTTCTCAGGATCTTTGTAGCATGGTAATAAAAGGAAACTCTGGAATTATAGTACCTGGCTTCAGATCTGAAGTCCATTAAATTATTGCATGCTCTATGCTTAATATTTGAAAACTATCATTTCTTTATCTTCAAAATGGAAATAACCACAGTAATCTTCAAATTGGTATCATTATAAGGATGAAGAGAGACAGCATTTGCAAACTAGTAATTTATGCAGCTTTTTTTTTTTTTTTTTTTTTTTGTCTATTTTAGGGCCGCACCTGCAGCCTATGGACAGAGGTTCCCAGGCTAGGGGGTGGCTCAGAGCTGCAGCCGTTGGCTGACACCACAGCCACAGCAACACCAGATCCGAGCCACATCTGCGACCTACACCACAGCTCACAGCAATGCCGGATCCTTAACCCGCTGAGCGAAGCCAGGGATCAAAGCCGCAACATCATGGTTCCTAGTTGGATTTGTTTCCACTGAGCCACGAAGGCAAGTCCTATTCCAGACTATTAATTAAGGATATTACTACTACTACTACTGGCTTTATTAGTAATAGTAATAGTGGATCTATTTTGCCAAACAGATATTTTTCTAGATTTATTATTCTACAAAGGGCAGATATAGTTAAAACAAAGGCACAAAAACTAAAAGAAATTTAGTGAAATGATAGTTTTTAAAAACTAACAGAACGTATACTAGGATTCTTGATGAGACATCACCAGATGTATAATTCTACACAATACAGAACCACCCCCACTAACATTAAAACAGAGTTTTTAGATAATTTGGGGACCACTAAAATTAAAATACATATTTTGTCACTGGTTGCCAGAATGTGTTCATTAAATATGTCATTAAAAACATCTAATTAAGGAAGTTCCTGTTGTGACTTAGCAGGGTAAGAATCGGACACAGTGTCTATGAGGATGTGGGTTTGATCCCTGGCCTTGCTCAGGGGGTTAATGATCTGGTGCTGCTGCAGCACAGGTTGCCAGATGTGGCTCAGATCCAGCCTGGCTGTGGCTGTGGCTGTGGTGTAGGCTAGCAGCTGCAGCTCCAATTTGACCCCTAGTCTGGGAACTTCCATATGCCACAGGTGCAGCCTTAAAAAGAAGAAAAAAAAATCTAATTAAAATATGATGTCCCTTTATTTCATAATGATTGAAAATCAAAAATGTTCTTTCTGGTACCAGCTTTTTTCCACATTACTGATACCACAAAATCAAACTTCTAACTTGCATCACAGAGCAAATGAAATTTAGTAAACTGAATGGTCAAAGAAAGGAGAAAAAGGCTAGGGCTCATCTTTTTTTTTTTTTTTTTTTTTTTCACTTTTCCCTACAATATTCCTCAAAATTGTTATTTTTTTATGATTTAATAACCAAAACAATTTGACTTAGCTTACAATAGAATTATAGCTAGAAAGTACAGAATAAACTTCACAAAATGGCCATAAAGTATTAAAGATGGAAGGAAGGAAAAAGACATAAGGTCTAACATGGCAGAGAAAAGCATTGTACTGAATTTCCAGGTAGACTGGTAAAGAAAAAACAAGTGAAAAGAACTTCTTTTCTCTCTGATATCCTATAGTAATCCTTAGATCTAGCTTACATGTATTAAGAGAGCAAATTTTAAGAGACATTCCTAGAAAAAAATAATTTTTTTTAACCTGAGAATTTATTGTTTTCTCTTTCACCCATAGAGCCAATAAATCAGCTAAATCTAAGAAGGGAAAAAAAAAACAATAATTCAAACTTCCTGGTTGGTAACATTTATTACATCAAAAGGTGTTGAGCCATGCAAATTCACATTTGTCTATAACCTGATAGATATAGATAAATGGAAAATGACATCCATCATTTATGAAATATTGGTTATTCCTATTGCAACTGTGTCAAATACTTTTACAGTAAACAGTTGTACTGCTACAAGAGCAGCTATTGCACTATGATTCAAGAAAATAAGAAGAGGTTTGTTGTATCTCTACTCTCTTTACCTATTACTATAGTTTATCAATTCTAAAATGCATACATTTTTCATGTTTAATATCATTAAGATCTTGATTTATCATGCCGTCTTTTACATTTATGCTGGGATCATACTTTTTCATTTTTTTAGTGTTCTTGCAAAATATGACCAAAAATATTTTTTTACATTTGATGGTGATTTAGACTTGATGATATGTCATAAATACATATGTTTTAGTTTCCTTTGTTACTTGTTATTAAATAAATATTATGATATGAAGATAAACTTTTAAGATAAACTGGACAATCCTAAAGACATGGCCATTGTCTTTGACAGATATAATTCTCAATAGACTTTTCAATATAGCTTCTCTGCTATAAAAATCATAGTTTTCTAGTCCATAGCTATTTCATTGAAGATATTTAAGAAACAGACTTAGGAGACAAAGACAGATATCATACAATATCATTTATATGTGGAACCTAAAAAATGATACAAATGAACTTATTTACAAAACAGAAATAGATATGAAGACATAGAAAACAAGCTTATAGTTATCAAAATGGAGGGGGAGGGGATAAATTAGGAATTTGGTATTAACAGAAACACACTACTATATATAAAATAGATAAATAACAAGGGCCTACTGCATAGCACAAGGAAATCTGTTCAATATTTTGTAATAACCTGTAATGTAAAAGAATCATGTATATAACTACTGAATCACTTTGCTGTATATCTGAATATTATAAATCAACTATTCTTCAATTAAAAATTAAATTAAAATAAAAAAAATAATTTTGTGACCTATTTATAACTGAAGTGAGAGTGAAACTCTTTTTTTTTTAATTTTTTTTATTTATTTTAATTTTTATGGCTGTATCCACAGCCTATGGAGGTTCCCAGGCCAGAGATTAAATCCAAGCCATAGCTGTGACAACACCAGATCCTTTAACCCACTGTGCCAGGCTGGGGACTAAACCCACACATCTGCAGTGACCTGAGCCACTGCAGTCAGGTTCCTAACCATTATGCCATAGCAGGAACTCCAAAACTCTCATTTTTAAGAAGTCAGATTTCTGACAAACAGAAACCCTAAATCATGATTACTAGCAGCTTAAAGCACATTAAGAAATAATGCATGGCATCAAGAACTGGATTAAATAAATATAATAGGGTCAGACACTAAATCATAAATGACATATTTTTAAAAATTTTTAAATGTTAATATTATATGATTTGTATTTATTACACTGATGACTTTGTTATTATACCAAGAATCTTCCGTAGAGTTTAGCACTATAATTTTTTTTTCTTTTTTCTTTTTATAGCCACACCTGCAGCATATGGAAGTTCCTAGGCTAGGGGTCAGGTTGAAGCTACTGCTGCCAGCCTATGCCACAGCAACACTGGATCTGTGCTGCATCTGTGACATACGTGGCAGCTGTGGCAATGCCAGATCCTTAATCCACTCAGCAAGGCCAGGGATGGAATCTGCCCTCATGGAACTATGCCAGGTTCTTAACATGCTGAGCCTCAACAGGAAGTCGATAAATGACGTACTTTAAATTTTACAATTTGATTAGGTAAGTCGAACATGCTTTCAATAATTCTATAAAGTAAATTGCTTCTATTATTCTTAACAAAAGCATTATTTTTTCCGATAATAATGAATAACATTCATTATTAGCAAATACATTTTATATTATATAATTTTTATGGTTAAATTAAGCAATATTTATTTTTGGATGTACTCTAAGCAAGTGAAGCTATATGTATTTTATACTTCAACTTTCACAACCGTCTTACAAACTTAGTGTTCTCATTACACTCACTTGAAGATGAGAAGACCGAGGCTTAGAAAGTTGAATAACTTGCCTCAAAAGGATTTGAATGGAGGTTACTTGGATCCAGAGCCTGTGTTCTGATTCTCCATGCTTGAAAATATCATTGCTTCCTGAATTGAATTCAGTAAAATATGATGTTTTTAATGCTTCACTAACTAATATGATTGCTACTAAACACATGTGGCTATTTAAATATAAATGGATTAAATTATATAAAAGTAGAAGTTAATTCCCTTCATCACATTAGCCACCTTTCAAGCTCTCAGTAGCCACACATTTGGCTGATGGCTACTCAATTATAGAGCACAGATTGAATATTTCTATCATCGAAGAAAGCTCTATGGGACAGTGTTTCTTTAGAAGGTAAAACATTAACATGGAGGCTCTTAACCTCACAGAGATACTTCAATACAAAAATAAAATAATGGTAAAATCATATCCCAATGCTTTCACATTGCGGTTGTGAGTAAATATTTGTCAGAAACATAATATTTACTGAGAGAAGACAGGAATGTAGAGATAATTTGGAATAGTTCCTATCTCAGTACAATGTCTTAAACATACAAGTGGAACAAAACAGAGCTAACAAATATTTGAATTAACATCACTTTTCAAAAGTATCCTAAACTTTTACCAGTAAAATGGAGTCTACTAATAAACGTTTATGAGTTATGACTGAGAATTCAGTAACTTCAGTTTTTAAAAGGCTGTAGTAGGATGTCAGCAGCTATACAGTAGTTAATAGATCAGATACTTTTAAATCAAATCCAGTATTTACACTATTGTCATTCTGTGTGTTTGTATTTTATTGTCAACATACCATTTCCCACACGCAGATTCATAATACATTCAAGTATTACATAATTAAAATCAGAATGTTCTTTCTAAAATACAAACTTAATGTCTTCTGTTTAAAGTTTGGATTGATTATGTTTATAGCCATTCTAACATTTTGCTGATTATGGCCTTACCTGGAGAAACTGTCCTAAATATTTCTTAAGAACAGCACAATAGGAAGAGATGAAAAATAGATCAAGATTCTAGAATAAGATCCCTTATGAGCCACAGATTTTTAAGTCTTGTTTCCTTAAGTATGAAATTACAATAAAGATACTTTCAAGATCAGTATTAAGGAGCTATGTGTGAAACAAAGAAAGGAATTTTAAAGCATTTTGTAAAGTTTAAAACTATGGGATAATTATCATGCCTTTGGTTAGTAGGGAAAAGAACAACACAGAGCCTCATTTCACCTCTGATGGAAAGTTTTGGGCTCTACCAAGCTTGAGGTTTCCTCTCTTACTAAACGCCTTGTCAAAAGATTCTTTATTCTCTCGAAAATTCTTTAGAACAAACAAAATTCTCTCTAAAATAGTTTCCGGTTGTCCCCAAATATTACTCACTGCTTCCAGAGTTCTGATTTGATTCCAGCAAATCAGGATGATCCTGGCCCCAGTGTTTCTTGGTGACTGGAAATGAGGCAGAGAATTTGCCAACTCTTTTCAGCTGAGTGGCTGCAGTGTCTACAAAGCTAATGCTGTGCGGCGAAGGCAAAGTGGTAGGTATTCTCATATCTTTATGGCTTTCCTCAGAGTGAAATCATGGACTCGTGGTGACAACAAATCATTTTCTCTTACTGCATTTTGAACCCTGAAGAGCAAAGATTTTCCTCCATTTTTCAAATATCGTAAGCAAACAAGCATGCTTTCTCAACAAATGAGGTCTAACAAAGTCGTTTGTGGACCTTACATGTTTTCTTAGGATATCCGCGCTTTCTCTTAGGGAAGGGAACATAACAGATCTTGATGTATCTTAGGGACAAGAACGCATGAAGATAAGAGTTTAAAGTCTCAAAGAAGGGAATTTTCCTGAGATGCTAGGTTTCTCCCAATTTTTTGTAGGATGCTATAAGGATTGAAAAGAATGCAGTTCAGAGAATGAGGCCTATTCAGGAACCCTGAATGGGACAAAAATCAAAGGGTTGCTTTTTATGGTCTAAACAGATTATCTCAGTACCCGTGACTGAAAACATGATAGCTAGAGGAGAAAGAATGGGTCTGGTCTCTGGAAATCCCCCTTCCCATGTCTTATTTCTCTGGCAATAGCTTCCCCTCTGATCAGTAGTGCAGGAGAAGGAGAAACTCCCGTTTTACCTTCATTCAATTCCATAAGTTCATACATCAGTTCTCCAAAGATGAGAACGAGTCGTAGAAATTTGCTGAAATGGCCACTTTATCTGATCCTGTGTTCATAGCATTTCCTTTCAACTGTGTTTCTGTTTTACTTATACATTTAAACTTAGTGTGATGGCTTTCCTTTTTCTAGTTAATATATACTATCCGACATGACAAGCAAACGGTCTTCTTTAAACACATTAATTAGAATATCAATTTTAGAAATTGTGGACCTGATCTAAAAACTGAAACCTTCATAAGAATGTGCCACTCCTCTCAGATTCTCTCACTCAGGATTTTCATTATAGGTTAGTTTTGATCAAATCATTTTCCAAGTAATTGACCTTAAGCTAGGAGTATTCTCGGAATCATTTTTTTCCCCCTGCAGGTGTCACAATATGCCGAATGCTTCTTTTTATGTAAATATTGGTGGTACCTTTGTCAAACACTGTATTTAACAATGATCCCTGAACGAGGCTAGTTGAACCAAATCAAACATGACTAAGACCTTTCGCAGAGCTGTTGCAGAATGCTCAGTGACTCTAGCGTCAGAAAAAGAACTTAGAATGAATACGTCTCTTGTCTAGGTCAAGACAAATGTCAGGGCCAGTGAAGGGTGAAATATGATGATGGAGATTTGAAATGAAGGGGGGGGGGCAATAGGTGCTGGGGGTGAGGCACTGCAAGGCAGAAGGAAGAGCTGTGGAGTACTGAAGGTGGCAATCAGACTGAGTGTAGATGAAGAAAAGCCTCAGGCGTCTTGCCGCCAGAGAATGAGACCTTATACTTCAAGTAGTTTCAAAGTAGTATCAGAGGAGACACTGAAACTTGGAGCATCTTTTTGTCTAAACATTTCAAAGCCCCAGTGAAGCAACAGGAACCTATTTGAATATGCAGAAACAGGTACAATTGTTTTGTCAGTGTGTTGACACAAAGGAAAGCTAAAAAGAAAACAATACAGAGAAATAGAACTAAGGTTTCCTAAGCATCCTCTATGTGAAAGGTGCTGTGGTTGACACGTTCCCTGCTTTATTTTCCTAATGCCTATAACTAACACTCTGAGGTGGAATTTTCCTCCTGGTTTTAAAAATAAAGAATCTCAGTGAGACATCTGGACTGTTAAGGGGACAAACCATTTAAACAGAGATTTTTTTTTTTTTCTGATTTCATATCTATGCTCTTTGACATACATTTAGTCAGTTACAGGCGGTCTGTCCATTTCAAAATTAGATTATTTTGGAGTTTCTGTCATGGCGCAGTGGTTAATGAATCCGACTAGGAACCATGAAGTTGCAGGTTCGATCCCTGGCCTTGCTCAGTGGGTTAAGGATCTGGCATTGCTGTGAGCTGTGGTGTAGGTTGCAGCTCGGATCTGGCCTTGCTGTGGCTCTGGCGTAGGCCGGCAGCTACAGCTCCAATTAGACCCCTAGCCTGGAAACCTCCATATGCCACGGAAGTGGCCCTAGAAAAGGCAAAAAGACAAAAAAAAGAAAAATTAGATTGTTTTTTACCATTACTCGATAATGCCAAAGGAGGTTGAGGAATTTGTATGTTGAAAGGTGCTGCATTACTTCAGGGCACTATATTAATTAATAGCCACTGCACACATGATGCAGAATGTAAAACTCTAACATGACGTTCAACTGTTACATCAGTTCAGATGTATCTCCTAGACTAGATATTTCATTTTTAGTATATCTGAGTTGAGTAAATTTAATACATCCTTAATATTACTGTTGTGGGTTCCCAAAAATAACTTAAGCATTTTGCTTTTTGTTTTCTCTTTGTTTTTGTCCCCATATCAAATAATATTCTAATTAAGGTAACTCAGAACAGAGTTAATGGAACAATTAGAATAACCATAAAATATTAAAAGCATTAATATGTGAACGTACAGATCTAAAAATACATAGGGTATTTGGCTAATATTTGGAAAATGTAAATTGTATATTTGTATCATCTCACATTTTACTTACTCAAAAGATAATTCTTATAATGCATAAAGTGAAAATGCAAATATTCAATATGAAATTCTGTGAGAAAAGAGAATATATTCATGTATTAAATTTGTACTTAGACTATCATCATTATAAATAAGACATGAATGCTAGAATAGACACAAGTATATGTAGATAGTTTTCAAAAATTTTTTCATATCTACATTATAATACATAAATGAAATTGTATAATATTGTACACCATTATTAACAAATGAAGTAACTTTATAAATTATAGAAGGAAGAGAATAAAAGCAGTTTTGATATCCAAAATAATGAAAAAACCCTTATATTTTGGCCAAAGAGGTGACTAGATATAGGAACTCTTAAACATTAGGTTGTGAATATATTAAATATCGGTTTGAATTTTGAATAGGAATACTTGGTTAAGAAGCAGCTGATAAAAAAATTAGCAGAACATCATCACTGGGAATGGTTAATTAATAAGAACCAAAGCCACATGCAAGTGACCTTAACAGAAGAAGTAATAGTAAACTGTCTCCAGTTCTGTACTCTGATGCAGTGGTGTCATTCCCAGTGACCTTGAGATAATTACATGCCTAAAGGGACGCACTGATGAAACTATGGTTTCTCCCCTGACCAGAAAAGGATGACCCAGTGTTACAGGGCACCTAGAGCTTGCCAAGACAAGTCCCCCAATCCCCTTTAGATTGTGTAGCATATTCTTAGTCTAGGAACCTGCCTCTTCTCCACTCTGCCCCATCTCACCCATAATGGACCAGGGAAATGTGAGTGGCAGCAGTAACACAAGTCTTTTTATTTAGCCAGGAAATATGTTTGAGTATTATCTTGTCTTTGGGCATGACCAAAATAAAAGTATCTAAGTGGGATCTATAGTAATGTTTACAGTCCAAAGAATATCTTTTGGTGAGCTTCAGGTTAAATTAATAAGAATGTGTAAGGTGAGGAGTTAATTTATATACATGTAAGTAGCATCCAATGATTAACTTTTACATATAACATTCCTCATGTTAAGAAATATCCCTTTTACACAAAGAGTTTATAGGAGGCATGTGTATTGTTATAAAGGCATACTATTCTAAAGTTAACACAGCAAAAAAGATTTCAGGAGAAACACAAAATATGTATATATCAAAAGCTTTGAAATTAAATCTCAAAATTCATTGTTATAATGCTAGTTCTTGTTATTTATCTTATAAAAGCTATTTGTCTTAATGAAAACTTAGAGAGAAAATTATGCCTAAACAGAAAATTCACAATAAGTTTTTATTGTCCTTGTAAGTATTTTCCATTATGTAAAGTTGGCACTAGACAAAACAGTGATACAGAAGAAACTTTATTCCCAGCATCTCAAAGCTCTTTTCCACCCACATGTTTCCAACCAGGCTCCTAATGTGTTCTTTTCATTCTCACCTCAACTGTAAGTACATTTCTTGTCATTCAATCAAATAGTTCATTCTGATCATTGGAGGGATCCTTAAAGCACTTACTGGTGGACCACTTCCCCAGGATTTCTCACCCATAAGAGCTCAAGTGAGGTCTAAAAATTTGCATTTCTTTACTTTTCTTTTCTTTTTTTTTTTTTTTTTTTTTTTTTTTTCAGGGCAGCACTTGTAGCATATGAAAGTCCTCAGCTAGGGGTGGAATCGGAGCTGCAGCTGCCAGTCCATGCCACAGCCACAGCAACGCAGGATCCGAGCCAAGTCTACAAACTACACCACAGCTCAAGGCAACATCAGATCCTTAACCCACTGAGTAAGGAGGCCAGGGATTGGATGGTACCCACATCCTAATGGATGCATCCTAAGGGTTCTCAACCTTCAGAGCCAAGACTGCAATTCCGAATTTGCATTCCTAAAACAAGCACTGAGGTGATACCCATGCTGCTGGTCCCTTAAGAACTGAATTAAAAGTTTAATTTGCTACCACAATTAGGCAGGGAGGTATGTGACTACTCAGCAGGTTTTCTATTTCCCCTCATATTACACAATATAAGTCTAAAATTAGGAGCAGCCCTCGTAGCCCTAATCTTAATATAACATCAAAGTTTTAAAAAATGTTTATCAGCTTGCCTTGTATAGCACATAAACAGACAGCATAAAACAAAAATCTTCTCAAAACACATAAACAATCTTGCCTGAAGAAAACTGCAATGTTTGCTTGCTATTTTAATCAGCTTACCTAGAACACTTAGCTCTTTAAAATATTACCGTAGAGCAAATTGTATCCCCAATTCCTCTTTGTATGAACAGTTGAACAGTTAGGTGTTTTCTCTCCTTCCTCATTCTTGTACACAGATACAATCATGTTGACTGTGTAATTTTTGATTTTCAAAATTGGATTTTCAAAAATTTAGATGATTTGGAAAATTTCATAGATATTTTAATATATACATTAAAATTCTGAAATTTAAGTATATATTTAAATTTTCCAAATTGTCTAAATTTTCCATTTATTTTAGTGAACTTTTCATTAATTCATATTCAAAAATGAAATTAATAGCAAATCTTGAAAATTACATGTATATTTTTTAAACACCAAAATCATTATTTTATTCATTTATTAATTACCCATCTCAACTGCTACACAAGAAAATATCGTAAGGCTTTCTGGAAGTTTATGGAATAACAGGTCTTAAATAAGTGTTATATTTTGGTATGAAAGAAATTAAACAACTGTCGTAACCATACATAAGACATGGTCTAAGCTTACTCAATAGATAAGGTATGTTTAAATGTGGCATAACTTGGTTAACAGACTTTTAAAATATTTTAATAGCAGTGATGCTAAATGTGGAAAATAATAAGAAAATTCTTTAAAGACTAATTTTCTCTGTGAAAAGATTCTTCAAAGAGCACATGTTGTGGAATAACAAGATAATTCAAGTATTATAAAAATTTGAAAATAAATGTATTCATTTTCTTTAATATAATCAGAGAAAAATCATGAAGTACAATGCCTCTTATGCAAGTTTTAACTTGATCATGTTAATTTTTAGATTCCTAATTTCAATCATTCATTTTTTCTCTATCTGTTCCTTTTCCAAAATTCTTCCTCCTACCATTATTTCCATGCAAGTAGCAATTTAGTCAAATATCCTACTCTTCAATAGAAAGCTGTCTTTGGAAGAAAAAAAGGTAAAAATGTTGATGAAGGGATCTATAAATTCTGAGCAATTTGCACTTGCCATTATGTCATCAATTCTACAGCAATCATGTCCAAAATAAATAACATAATCAGCACTCCTTTCTTCATTCAAAATATCCCAATTTTAGCTCACATGTCTGGATAACTATGAAGCTACTCCTAACTTAAAACTACATATTCTATGACCACTGTAAAGAAAAGAAGCCTATAACTTTAATCCCTGACAGTATTAATCTTATTTGTTTCTTAATAGTTTAAGGCAATACTTCCAAAATGTTTCATCTTCCAATGTCAAGAAACATCACCACTGTGCGGACTCACACACATACAAAATCAGCAGATATTTTGATACAAAATATGTGGAAAATATTAATTTATATTAAATTAATAGTTTAAACTCCTTTCTCCCACTGTGAGATAATTAATTACTAATTAGCATGTTTTGATTACAGACACATATGGTGCAATTCATGATTAGAGTCATTTTACCAAAATCTTCCCACCATAGCCTTTGTGAACTCTGAACCATATGAACCAAACAGATACCAATGGGATTGCAACGACCAGCTTAGAAAGCAAATGCCTGAAAAGTATTTTTTGTAGCAAGATGACAATTTTAGGTTGTTAGCAATTACCTATTTCCAATCTTTGGTTAAAAAAAAATCACTGATATTAGAGCATTCTGAAATAATTACTGATGGTGTTTAGTGAGTTACTGAATAAGAGAAATCAAAACTGAATTAACACAGTAGTATGTTTTCCAAAAATAAGAGACTATACAAAACCTAGATTAGTGGAACTAGATATAATGGTTTGTGTATTTACTGACCTCTAACAAAAGTAAGAGTTTGAGTGTCATTGCAGAGATTTGATGATATGGTCTGCTGTTCACCTGAGACCATCAAACACAGCATTCTTAGCCTGCTTCATATCTCAGTTCTCAGTCACTGAGCACCTCCTTAGAGTGTACTTCTGTTCAGCTGAGATAGTCCCATGCTATCCTTCAGACTGCACTTACACTATCTTTACATAAAGCAAGGACATCATAGGGCATCCTTTCTCATAAAACGAATAAACAATAGGTATCTCAATACCCGAAAATATTCCTCAATGTAACGCACACTGCAGAAACCATACATCTAGAGTGTCTATTACAGTATATTAATGAGTATATTTTCTATTTTGTATATTTTCCTTACCTGTTAAGTTCTTCAGTCCAAGTTCTTGAAGTCCAAAGTTTCCATCTTTCCTGTAGTTTAAGAATATTGCCAAGGCATATCGATCTTCATAAAGTTTTGTCCCACGAATAATGCGTAAATTCTCCAGAGGCAGGTAGCGAAACTGATTAAGAGCCACCAACACATAGCCTGTGACTTCTCGTATAGACTGAAAAGATATAAACAATTGCCTATGTTAAACAATTAAAAACTGTCAGTACGTTTATGCAGTCATTTAAATAAAAATGAGTATGTAAATCTAGTTTTCAGCTTTTAATTGAATACACTAATTTCCACATCATATTGTAAATAATTGGCTTGATACACAAGATTAGATCACAAGGGTTAGGATCTCGGATGAAGAATAAGTTGTATTTTTTTAAGTCATAAATGTGCTTATAGTAAAAATAATGACTTTCATTGTATGAAGCATTCTTCAGACCTGAGCTTTGAATATAATTAAAGGAATAAAGATCTTGTTCTTTGACAGAATAAAATGAGTAAGGATAAATAACCCTTATAAATAAGAATACATTCAAACTTTATATTTAAAAAAAAAGCAAACTGGTAAGCTTATCATAAATAGAACAAAGCTGCATGAGTTTTTAGACTATGGGATAGATTTCAAAGTGCTATGTTAATATTTAATTCTATAGTTATCAAAGAACAACTGTGTTTGTGTCTCTAGGAGATACATATATCTCTGGAAGATATATACGCAGTATGCATTAGAGACTGATTATGGTCTCTGATTTGATTACAGCCACAATTTTAATTTTTACTGTCTAATGGGTTGTTTGTTTTTCTCTTTTTCGGCCACACTCCTGGCTTATGGAAGTTCCCAGGCCAAAATCTGAGCTGCAGCTGTGATCTACTCCACAGCTGCAACAACACTGGATCCTTAACCCACTGCACCAAGCTAGGGTTCGAACCCACACTGCCTCAGATACAACACCGGATCTTTAACTTGCTGATCCACAGTGGGAACTCCTACTGTCTATTATTTAAATGTAGTTGTCTATGATATAATTGAATTTCTTGAAGGTTTGTGAGACATTTTAAAGCAAAAATTCTCAAAAAAGGCTTGAGGTTTCAGCTAAAGCTATAGTTTTTAATCAAATGTACATAATGACAGAAATAAATATAACGCAAAAGTGTTAATGAAAATCGTTATTTGATATTATTTAATGTCAATTTAAAGTTATGTTAGACCTCTTAATTTCAGATGTCCAAATGCTCAGTCTTTGGTCCTCTCTTTTTCTCTGTCTACTCATACTCCTTTGTAGTACCCATTTTTAAAGTTGATGATCTCCAAATTTTACCTCCAAATTCTCTCCTAAACTCCAAACCCATAGTTGGCATCTTTACTCGGATGCCGCATAGATTTCTCAGATACACCTACACAAGACTAAAACCGTACTGTACTTCCCCATCCCTCCAGCAGTCTTTCTCATCCTTGAGGTCAACCCATCCTTCCTGCTCTTCAGGCCAAAGTCTTGGGGTCATTCTTGGCTTCCCCTTCACATACCAAATGTGGTGCATCCTATTTGTTCTATGTTTAAAAGGATTAGGAATTCACCCACGATGACAACCTCTAGTGTCATGTGAAACCTCATCATTCTTCTTCAGGATTACTTCAATAGATCTCCCTATTTCTACTGGTGATCCCTTATGGTATATTGTCAGTGAAGGCTAGCCCTGATATTTTCAAAACAGAAATCAAATCATAACACTTCAATTCTTAAAAATGAAACATCTCCCAAATCACTCAGAGTAATAGTCAAAGTTTTTTCGATAATGAGTCAAATTCAGTATCTGTGTTGTCCTGTACAGTAATCACTAGTCATGTCTGGCTACTGAGCAACTGAAACACAGCTGGTATGAATTAAGACGTATTGTCAGTGTAAAATGCACTCCAGATTTCAAAGATTACATGTTGAAATGGACACATTTTAGATAAATTTATTTACTATAGATGCATTTTTAAAGTTGATCCACCTATTTCTTTGTACTTTTATATTGTGCTACATGAAAAATTAAAGTTACATTTTTATGGCTGTCATTGTTTCTACTGGATGGTACTATACTATACAATCTCGTCATTATTATTTTTCTGACTTCTCTTTCTGTCTCTCTTCCTTTCTCACTTTATTCTATTTTTGCTCATCTGTTTGTTATTCCTTCAACATGCTGAGCATTGTCCTACCTCAAGGTGCTCCCTGTTCTCTGAAGGGCCTGAGCTTCTCTCCCTCTCGTTATCTTCTAGGCCGATTTTTCCACTGCCTTCAAGTTTTTGCTCAAACCTCACCTTCTCAGTTGAGGCTAACCCTCCTTGACCTACCTAACATGGCTAAACCTTCCGCCTTTCCGCAATCTAATTTTTATTGTTTCTATAGTACTTCTCACCCTTTAGCAAACTACATAGTTTATGTATTTACTACATTTAGTATTTAGTCTTTTGTCCCTTTCCTAGCATATGATAATCAATATATTATCAATATCAATATATCAATATTTATCAATATATTGATATATCAATATATCAATCAATATATATCAATATATAAATATAAATATATAAATATCAATATCAATATACTCAATTTGAGCACTTATGTGTCCCATGTGACCAGAACAGTGCTTGTACTTAGTAAGAAACCAACAAATATTTGTTCAGTGGTCTGGCTGTTTATTGCCATACCTCCACCACTAGAGAGTCTGCCAAGTCCAGAGGAATGTCCATCGGTAGCCCGCAATCCCTACTTCTAGATCATGCTTCAAACCCATGTGAACCCAGAATTCCATTCCGTAAAGTCCCAAGTATTTAGGGAGGGCCTGTGATATCATCTTTCCCAGTTATTTTCTGTCCCCCAGACAACAGACAATGCCACTACTGTGCATACATCTAGGAAGGATAGGTGCAGATATTTAAGGGGAGAGTGGATGGATTCTGAATGTATGGGCTAGTGGGTCCATTTACTTGTATGCAAGACCCCTCACAATACCGGATAAAACTAGATGAAGGAAGGGCTACAAGCTAGAGGCCATCTCTCCCTATGCCCTCACCGTATTCCTGAGAATTCAAAAAATGTTCACATTTTACTTGGCCTTCCAGGTCATTATAAATATATAGCTGCCAAAATGGGAGGATAGAATTTATTTTACTGAATTACATTGGTTTTATTTATAGTAAATCATAAGATACCCAATATTATAGTCATCCATTTATTCTCTCGTCCCAGGTCCACAATTTTTAGGGATGAACATGCTACTAATAATCACCTTGATAATTAGCATGCTAAAAGAGCAAAGTTGGAGACAAAGAGGCAGAGTACTTAATGAAACTACTCAGGTCTGGTAGTCGAATTGGAAACTGAGCCTCAGTGGAAATTCCTGAAACACTGAACATTTGGGATTGAAGAGAGAAACGTTTTTGGGAATGTGAAAGAGGACTTAAAGATCAACAATGGCATGCATTGCGTATATGTTAAAATTTGTTTTAAATTTACATTTTCTTGGAATAGTGTTGCCCTAGAGTCCTTACGCATTCTCCTTCAACCACTGTTGCATGATTGAGCTGTTATCCCTTTGATTTCTCAGAAGAGGGATCATAAATACTGCCTCACATCATTCAGTCTAAAAAGTAAAATTGTTTCTTTCCTTATAAAATTTTTTAACTTGTATATAACAGTTATCAAGTTTTCTAGTCACAATAATATCACTATGATATATATCGGGGTAGAGAATATATTACCAATCATTTGTCTAAAATATGTTATAATATCTATTATTCTTCCTCACAAACTCACTATTAGCTCCAACTTCCCCTAGGGAGTGGATCTTTTTAAAAAAAACTGTAAATCTCTATTGGTTTATCAGAGGATAGAAGGTCACATTGATGGGGTATCAGAGAAGACACAGTGAATCACAGCGAATTCAGGAAAAAGAAGTTTTATGAGCAAAGACTCATGTCAGTTGTGATTTTGCAAAGTTTATTAGAGGGATAAACTCTTTCTAGCTATTAATTGATAAAGATGTGCCACTTGACATGGCTTTTGGACCACACATTACCAGAGGCTGCAAACAACCTATAAATAATGAGGGCTCTAGTAAAAGAAGTGCTTTATCCTTTTTTTTTTTTTTTGGTCTTTTCTGGGGCTGCACCTGCAGCATATGGAGGTTCCCAGGCTAGGGGTCTAATCAGAGCTGTAGCCACCAGCCTACACCAGAGCCACAGCAATGCCAGATCTGAGCTGCATCTGTGACCTACACCACAGCTCGCGACAACACCAACTACACCACAGCTCACGGCAAAGCCGGATCCTTAACACACTGAGTGAGGCCAGGGATCAAACCTGCAACCTTATGGTTCCTAGTTGGATTCGTTAACCTCTGAGCCACAACAGGAACTCCCTAAAAGAAGTGTTTTAGATGTGAGCCAAGAACAACAGTGAACATGTAGAAAAGGATCTACTAAACATAGAAAAAGATGCTCCAACTGCCCTGAGTTACACAAGGAAGGAAAATATGACTAAGAATATCTTTGCATTCACATATTATTTAATGTATATATTTAAACTAATTACAATGTAAAATTTATACTTCTCATTCCAGAGTCTGCACTGAATTATTCTTAGAAATATCTTTGTTGTCTTCATAAAATGTCAGTTTAGAAGCAATATGACTCCCTTGTCCGGATTCTGGGACTGGAGGGATTTACTGTTTTCATTGAGGTTCTTGTACCTAAAGTGAGTCTCTTTCAGTACCTATTCTGCTTATATATTACTACCGGGTCTTGCAAAATGACGCACGTAAACTAAACATTAGCTTAACAAATAATCCTTTTTCTATGGGAACTCTGGATATCATGATTATGTTAATGCTGAAAAATCATATTTTCAAAACATTTTTTAAAATGCCACCCATAAGTAGGTGATATATAATTCTTTCATAGTGAATTATTTGAGAATAATGACAGCAAAGATCCTATTCACCTTATCACGGATATCCCTTCCTCCTACCCAGCAAATATTGTAAATATTAAGAGATAAAAGATTATAGCAAATCCCTCAACTCAGGATTTATTGCTCTAATCTTTCATATCTAGAAGGGCTCATGGGACCAAAGAATTTTTAAAGAATTATGGGAAACAAATATATAATTCTTATATTAAAAAGTCACAAGTAAGCCTTGATTTTGTCCTCCTAGGTTATCTATTTTCTAGAATTCATAGTCACATTCTTTTAGGTACTCTTAAAACCTTTCTGTGAACAAATATCTTGAAACAGCTCAAAAGGTAACACCACAACAGACAGCATGAGCTACAATGCATAATAATTGCAAATAAAATTATAGAAAGCAACTTACTAATGGTAGGAATGCTTAATGCTGAAAAAGCATAGCGTGATTAAGAGTGGTTATGAGTTGATGTTGGCAGGTCACTAGGCAATCTGGGTAAAAAGTGAAGACTCACCTAAAAGTGTCAATTAAGTTTACAATGTCTGACAAGGTCAAATAATCATGTTAGCTATCCATTGTTCTTTCTCTCCTCTCAGCCATGAGAAAGAATGTGAGCAGCACAAGCCTTTTAACTTTTGTCTCTCTTTTTTTTTTTTTTTTTTTTTTTTTTTTTTTTTTTTTGCTTTTTAGGGTCACACCCTCAGCACATGGAAGTTCCCAGGCTAGGGGTCAAATCAGAGATATGGCTGCCAGCCTACACCACAGCCACAGCAATACAGGATCCGAGCCTTGTCTGTGACCTAAACCACAGCTCCCGGCCACTCCAGATCCTTAAACCACTGAGCAAGGCCAAGGATGGAACCTGCATCGTCATGGATCCTAGTCAGGTTTGTTATCATTGAGCCACAACAGGAACTCCCAAGCCTTTTAGCTTTCTCAAAACTTTTAATAAAAATAAAACAACTTTTAAACATAGGGACTTATCTATGGAAAGTATAAAGATAATAAAGGTGGGTTTAATTTCCAGGCAAATTGGGGCTCAACACCTAGTCTTTATACTTTCTAGTTTTGTATTCTCTCTGAATCACAGTTTTTTCATCTTTAAAAAAAACAGAGAACAATCTCTCTTATAAAGATGTTAAAAGGATTAGAAGACATAAGAAAAAAAACATCTGGCAGATTGTAAGCTTCAGTAAATGCAAGCTATTACATATACTGTTATTTCTGTTAATACCCAAGGTTGATAATCTGTGTCCAATCTGAGTTGAATGTAAAAATAACTATAACAGAAGAACCATTGTTTTTAATCTCTTTATTATATGACCTTTGGTGTATATTTATATATATATATATATAAATTTATATATTTATATGTATGTGTATATATATATATATAGTCTTTGTAAGTTGCAAATTATTCCTAAATGATAGAATCAGTTTATGTGTATGTTATAGCCCTTAGTACAGACCCTGTCACTAAATAGACATTCAATAAAGGCTGTTGGATAAAGAGAGATTAAAAAGTAGAATGCAATGCTTAAGGCATTTTTAGATATTGTTTCCCATGGAAAATGGCTTTATGAACTTTCCGATAAGAAAAAAAAAAAAATGTTGAACAATACAATCGTGACTTGTGCCGAAGGACCACAGTGGTAAATAGAAATCATCAGATGCCCCAGCAAAGAAAACTCTAACTCTGGCTCTGGCTTAATATGCTTGGTCCCAGGAAACTGCCTATTTTGTCAACCTACCAACAAATATCTCTCTCTCCTTGTGGTATAAGCTTCTGCTGACTAAAAAGGATTGATTTTCATTATCAATGTACCCTTCTACAGCTGTTTCGTTCGAGTAAATGCCATTGATGATCATTAAATCCTTAAATGCATCAAAAAATCTTCTAACTGAAAGGACAATTTGTTCTGCTCATGATATTTAATGATAGAAATCAAAAGAAATGGAAAAAAAAGAGAGATTTGATCAACTTCTCATACCATATTAGCAACAAACCTAGAAAAATTCATGGTTTGTTCTGAAAGACAGAAATTTATAGCCATTTTCTCCACATAATAGTTTAAGAAAAATAATGTTACAAACTTCCCAGAATTTTCAATGAGTGCCAGTCAATCAAAGATTGGAAAAGACTGTACCACTACACTGGCCTTTCCATTTACCTTTAGATCATTCCAGAAAAATCAGTGTTTATTATCTTTAAATGTATTTCATTTCACAACTGTTACAACATGATTAATTTTTTTGTATTGGACACAATTCTTTTATTCTTTAATTACAGTTGATTTTCTCTAATTTTATACTTATTGGAAATAGTGAATAGTTCCTTAAATGTTCCTTCATCTGCCTTAAGATTCAAGTGATTGCAATACCTCACAAGTGAATATTTAATCAGTGTTTAGAGACAATTTTATGCACAGTAAAAGTACCTACGTTCTTGGCTAAATGTGTAAAATATTGCTTTCTGGATCTTTTCCTCCTCAACTTATACATTAAATTATTGTTATTTTTCTTTAATATAAGCTCCACTTTGAAAATATACCTATTTACTTTTATTAAGACCTTCTGTAGCAAGTTCAAATTGTTCTGAATTCTTCTACTCCAATGTCTTAAGCATTCACACTCAATTAGATACCATCCTCAAGTAATAGTAACATTCTATCAGTCAAGATATCCATAAATATAATAGCGATTACTTATGATCAGTAGACTTGAAATTAAATAAATCCACAGTATGACAGAGAATAGTGGAGAGCAGAGAACTATGGGAGTGGGTGATTGGGCAGAAAGCCCCCTCTGCTGGTAATGACTGTGCAATTTGTGATCCCTGACAGTGACAAATGTAGTAATGAATTATAACCTCTCTATTAGTAGAACTTTCCATTGTTTCCCTATGCAATCAGTTTCTGTCCCTGCCCTTACAGCAATTCTGGGAATTTAACTATGATACAATATTAAGAAATTTACCAGGAAAAACTAGTAATCATATGCCAAAAATTACATATCCCTGCTGCATGTAGAGATAGAAATTAACTGACTATAAGTCTCACATGTGAAACCTCCACATATTATACAGTATTTGGCTTTGGAATCTTGGCTTCAGTTCTCCCACTTTCCTTAAAAATCCCATGATTAGGCTTATACTGGCAAGCAAGGACTTGAGGTCTGATCTACTTAGATTTGGAAAAATAGAGTAATGCAAAATGTCATGTACATTTGAATTCATGCTCATTTTACACAACATGAAATAACAATCAAGGGACAGAGAATTTAATCCACTTCTTCCCAGCAAAAGTGCTAATTCTCAGCCACTACCAGCCAGTCTCTAAGCTGCTAGCACTACTACAACTCCTACTTTCTAAGCATCTGCATGACATTCATTCACTGCTAGTGACTTAGATTTCAACCCAGGAGTTCCTTGCAGTGAATACTATAGTTCCACTAAAAAGAGAACTACTTAACACACCTGTCTCAAAGTTATCATCTTTTGCTTTGTTCTCTTTCTTAGTTGGCCAGAGGGTTCTTAATTGTTCTTCTTCAGCTCTATATTTCCAATTGGTCCTTCATGTCCTGACCTTATCTCAGCTATATTTCTATATCATGAACTTGTTACACTAGAATTAGGTTATAGAAATTAAATTGGGAGCTTTTGTAAATCCATTTACATAATTATACACAGATATCAATATTAATTGTCTATTTCAAAAATTCTATAGTGTTAAAACTTCCATCTAATTTTCTAATTTAAAATTAGAAAACTCTGAAATTTAAAATTAAATTCTGTTATTTAAAATCAAAATTTCTCTAATTTAAAAATGTTTTTCCATGTGTTTAGGATTACATTTTTTAAAATTTTCTAATTTTTAAAAATACCTTTGGCCACACCTGTGGCATATGGAAGTTCCTGGGACAGGGATCAAATATGCACCACAGCAGTCCCTGAGCCATTTTAGTGACATTGTTGGAACACTAACCTGCTGAGCCACCAGGGAACTCCCAGGATTACATTTTTAAACCTGAATTCCCAATGGAGATTTTCATACTCTTTTATAACTATTTAAAATATAGTATTGGAGTTCCCGTCATGGCACAGTGGTTAACGAATCCGACTAGGAACCATGAGGTTGCGGGTTCGGCCCCTGCCCTTGCTCAGTGGGTTTAACGATCCAGCATTGCCATGAGCTGTGGTGTAGGTTGCAGATGCGGCTCGGATCCCACGTTGCTGTGGCTCTGGCATAGGCCGGAGGCTACAGCTCCAATTTGACCCCTAGCCTGGGAACTTCCATATGCCGTGGGAGCAGCCCAAGAAACAGCAAAAAGACAAAAAAATAAATTTAAAAAAATAAAATAAAATATAGTATTGAGATTGAGTCCTTCTGCATCAAGACGGTGGAGTAAAAACACCCTGAGCTCACCTCCTTCTATGGACAAAATTACAACTACATAGAGGAAAATTATTTCTCAAGACAATCTGAAGACTGGCAGAACAAGTTTTATACAACTAAGAATTTAAAGAAAAGGACATGATGAGATGAGTAGAAGGGGCAGAGATATGGTCTGGTCAGAACTCCCACCTCTGGTGTGGCCACCCACAAGTCATAATGGGATATCACAACCATGAAGGTTCTCCCAGAGGAGCAAGGGGTCTTAGTCATACAGAATATTCCCAAGCCTGGGAGACCTGTACTTGAAAGACAAGTGTCCATAACATCTGGCTTTGAAAACCTGCAGAGAAGGAGGGCTGTGGGAAACCAAGATTCTGCTCTTTAAAGGATTGCACATGAACATCATGGCAACCCCAAACCAAAAACCTACAAGAGATAAAGTAGAAAATAAATAAAAAAGGAATGCAAATATAGCACGAAAGAAAATTGTCACATCGCAAAGGAGTAGAACAAGAGAAGAAAGGAACAGGGAAAAATTACAAATGAAGCAGAAAATTTTTAAAATGGCAATAAGTGTGCCTATCAATAATTACGTTAAATGTAAAGAGATTAAATATCCTGATCAAAAGACATAGGATGGCTAAATGAAAGAAAAACAAAACTGGAATTCCCATCGTGGCGCAGCGGAAACAAATCCAACTATGAACCATGAGGTTGCAGGTTCATTCCCTGGCCTCGCCCAGTGGGTTAAGGGTCCAGCGCTGCCCTCAGCTGTGGTGTAGGTCGCAGGTGTGGCTCAGATCATGTGTTTCTGTAGCTCTGGTGTAGGCCGGCGGCTACAGCTCTGATTGGACCCCTAGCCTGGGAACCTCCATATGGTGCGGGTACAGCCCTAAAAAGACAAAAGATAAAAAAAAAAAAGAAAGAAAAGAAAAGAAAGAAAGAAAAACAAAACAAAACACTCCTAAATAGGACCCATATATGTACTGCTTATACAAGACTCAATTCAGATCTAAATATACATACACACAGACTGAAAGGATGGAAAAAGATATTGCATGCAAAAGAAAACAAAAAAGCAAACTAGAATAGCAATGCTTAAATTAGACAAAGTACAATTTAAACAAGGATTGTAACAAGAGATTAAAAAAGGGCATTACATAATGACAAAGTGCTCAATCTACACTTGTGAATATTTATGTACCCAACATAGGAGCACCTGAATACATGAAGCAAATATTAATAGACATAAAGAGAGATATTGACAGTAATACAATAATAGTAGAGGATTTTAATGTCAAACCTACATCAATGGATAGATCATCCAGACGGAAAACTGATAGAAAACATTGGTCTTAATTGACACATTAGGACATATAGATTAATGGGCATATAGAGAGAGCATTCCACCTCAAAAGAGCAGTTTAAACATTACTTTCAACTGAACATGGAACATTCTCCAGGTCAGATACCATGTTAGGCAACTAAGCAAGCCTCTTTAAATTTAAGTTTGAAATCATATCAAGCACCTTTTCTGACCACAACAGTATGAAATTAGAAAGCAATCACAATGAAAATAATGGGAAAAAAAACAAAAATATATACATGCTAAATGACATATTATTAAAGAACCAGTGGGTTAATGAAGAAATCAAAAGGGAAATAAAAAAATATGTGGAGACAAATGAAAATCTAAACATATTATTCCAAAATTTATGGAACTTAGCAAAAGTGGTTCTAAAGAAAGTTTATATTAAGGCAGATCTACTTTAGGAAACAAGGATTATCTCAAACAACCTAACTTACATTTAGAGGACATAATAAGTATCATAGCAGAAATAAATGAAATACAGGGTAAAACACACATAGAAAAGGTCAATGAAACTAAGACACTCTTATTGGTAAAAATAAACAAAATTGATAAAACTTTGGTCAGACTCATGAAGAAAAAAAGAGGAATCTCAATGAAATCAGAAATGATGAGTTTCCATCATAGCTCAGCAGTTAACAAACTCAACTAGTATCCATGAAGATGTGGGTTTGATCCCTGGCCTTGCTTAGTGGGTCAAGGATCTGGCATTGCTGTGACCTATGGTGTAAGTCACAGATGTGGCTTGGATCCCGCATTGCTGTGTCTGTGGCATAGGCTGGCAGCTACTTTCTGATTGGACCCTGGGCCTGGGAACCTGCATATGCCACAAGTATGGCCCTAAAAATACAAAAATAAATAAATAAAACAAAATCAGAAATGAAAGAGGTAAAATTATAAATAACATCAAAGAAATACAAAGGATGATATGAGATCACTATGAAAATTAAAAGCCAAAAAGACAACCCAGAAGAAAACAACAAATTACTAGAAATACACAATCTTCCAAGATTGAATCAGGATGAAATAGAAAATCTGAACATGGTGATCATTAGTAATGAGATTGAATAAGTAATCCAAAAACTCCCAAAGTCCAGGACCTGAAGCCTTCATAGGTGAATTCTACAAACCATTTTAAACAGAATTAATATCTACCCTTCCCAAACTTTTGGAAAAACAGAAGAGGAATGAACACTTTCAAACTCACCCTATATGGCCACAATTTCCCTGATATCTAAAGACACCACAAAAAAAGAAAATTACAGACTTGTATCTCTGATGAATACAGATATAAAAATACTCAACAATTTGTACTACCAAATCAAATTCAACAATACCTAAGAAGGATCATACTTTTTGATCAGATGGTATTTATTCCAGGGAGGCAAGGATGGTTTAATAGTGCAAAGCAATCAATGTGACACATCATATTAACCACAGAAAGGAGAAAAAATAAAATCACGTGCTCTCAATAGACACAGAAAAAGTATCTAACAAAATTCAACATTAATTCATGACACAAAGTTTTGTTAATGTTGGTATAAAGGAGACATACCTCAACATAATAAAACTGTTTAAGACAAATCAACAACTAACATCATATTCAACATCCTTTAAAATCAAGAACAAGACAAGGATACTCATCCACCACTCCTATTTAACATACTATTAGAAGTCCTGGCCATAACAATCAGACAAGAAAAAGAAATAAAAGACACCTAAATCAGAAGGGAAGAGTTTAAACCATTACTATTTGAAAATGACATGCTATTATATATTATAAATAAAAACATAAAGTCTCCACCAGAAAAACAATTAGAATAAACAAAATCAGTAAAGTCACAGGATACAAAGTTAATATACAGAAAATTGTTGTTTTTCTATACACTAATAACTATCACAAAGAACAAGAAAATAATTCCATTTTCAATTGCATCAAAAAGAATAAAGAATAAACTATGAGTAAATTTAGCTGGAAAAGAAAGACTTATAATCTGAAAATTATCTTTTTTTTTTCTTAGGGTGGCATCAACAGCATATAGAATTTCCCAAGCTAGGGATCAAATCAGAACTATAGCTGCTAGCCTACACCACAGCCACAGCAACATGGGATCCCAAGCCACATGTGCAACCTATACCACAGCTCATGACAATCCCAAATCCTTAACCAACTGAGCAAAGCCAGAGATTGAACCTGAGACCTCATGGATAATAGTCAGATTCGTTTTTGCTGAGCCACTATGGGAACTTATGTAAATTGTAAGACGCTGATGAAGAAACTTAAAAGTATACTAAGAAATATAAAGATGTTCATGGATTGAAAGAATTCTTAAATGTGCACACCACCCAAAGCCATCTACAGATTTAATGTAATTCTATCAAAATAACCATGACATTTTTCACAAATCGGAATAATCTTAATGTGGAACCACAAAAGATCCTACATAGCCAAAGCACTTTTGAAAATAAAGAACAAAGTTGAAGGTACCATGGCTCCTGACTTCAAGCTACACTAAAAAGTAACAGCATCAAAACAGTATGATCCTGGCACAAAAACATACTTATAGATCAATGAAACAGAATAGAGATCGCAGAAATAAACCCACACATCTATGGTCAGTTAATTTATGACGAAGAAGACAAAAATATAAAATAGAGAAAAGACAATCTCTTCGATAAGTGATGATCATAAAAGTGAACTTCATGTGAAAGAATGCCATTAGAGAATTTTTCTCACACCATATACAAAAGTAAACCTAAAATAAATTAAAGACCTAAATGTAAGACTGGAAACCATAAAATTCCTAGAGAAAAACAGAGGCAGAACATAAATATTTTGACATAAATTGTAGCAGTCTTTTTTGGATCTATCTCCTAAGGAAAGGGAAACCAAAGCAAAAATAAACAAATGAGACCTAATTAAACTTAAAAGATTTTGCACAGAAAAGGAAACTATCAACAAAATAAAAAGACAACCTATTGAATGGGATAAAATATTTGCAAATGATATGATTGATAAGGGGTCAATATCCAAAATATTTAAATAGCTCATACAACTATAAAAAACAAACAACTTGATAAAAAAAAAAAAGACAGAAAACTTGAAAAGATATTTTTTCAAAAGAAGATATAAAAATGACCAATAGGCACATGGAAAGATGCTGAATATTGCTAATCATCAGAGAAATGCAAATCAAAACCACAATGAGATGTCATCTCACACCTGTCATCAAAATTCTACAAATAACAAATGTTGGTTATAACATGGAGAAAAGGGAACCCTTGTACACTGTTGGTAGGAATGTAAATCTGTGCAATCACTACAGAACGGAGTAGGAAGTTTTCTCCAAAAAGTAAAATAGAACTACTATTCAACTAAGCAATTTCACTCTTCATTATAAATCTGAAGGAAACAAAAATTCATAAATATTTATGTATTCCAATGTTAATGGAAGAATTATTTACAACAGCTGAGATATGGAAGCAACCTAAATATCTGTCAACAGATAAATGGATAAAGAAGATGTAATATGGAATATTACTCAGCCACAAAAAGGATGAAAATTTTCCATTTGCAAATACCATAAAGGGTATTATGCTAAATGAAATATATCAGAGAAAAATAGATACAGTATGTTATCACTTACATTTGGAATCTAGAAAATAACATTAACAGAGGAGTATACTAAAATAGAAACAGACTCATACAGAGAACAAATTAGTGATTACCAGCGGGAAGACGGAAGAGAGGACATATAAGATAGGGGTAGGAGATAAAGAGGTATACACTACTTTGTAAAAAATAATTAAGTTGTAAGAATATATTATACAGGGAATATAGTCAGTATTTTATAATAACTTTAAATGGAGTATAACCTATTAAAATATTGAATCACTCTGCTGTACACGTGAAACTAATATAACATTGTAAATCAATTATACTTCAATTAAAAAAAACCTGATTGTCAGCACTTTCATACATCTCAGACTACACATGAATCAAAACATATTATCTATTTATATTGTACATATAAGGAATATTTTCCACTATAGAGAATTAATTTGGTTAGGGCAATGTGGCTTAATGTTTAAATTTGGGTGCCATGCTCTGATAGACCTTAGTTTGACTCTTGTCTTCATTACTCATTGATCTTATAAAGTTATTTAATCTCAATACTCTTTTTTTATTACTCAACAAATTTATTACATTTGTAGTTGTACTTCTTAATACTCTTTTGAAATATAGGAGAAATGTCTGCTAAATGGTTAAAAGCTGAAAATCTTCAAAAGATGATCAATGTCCTCATCATATCACCATCAGTTCAATTATATAAAATTTCAAAATATTTCATGTAGTTTAGGAATGTAAATAATATACAAGCAAACATACATCTGATACTAGAGTTGATTAATTAAGCAAGTAGTGCTACATACTACATTAATTCATGGACTTTGGTCAAACTGCCTGTCATGGGCTGATTTATAATACATCTAATGAATACGTTAAAGTCCAAACTCCCAGTATATTAGAATGTGACTGTGTATTTATTCGGAGTAAGGGCTTTACTAAGATAATTAAATTAAAATGAGGTCATTAGAGTGGCCTTAATCTGATGACTGGTATCCTTAAACAAAGACAAATTTAGGACACAGACACACATATAAAGAAGTTGACAGAAGACAGAAGGAGAAGACAGTCATCTACAAGTCAATGAGAAAAACTAAAAAACACAGACCTGCTGGCAACTTGATCATAGACTTCTAGGCTCTAAAACTGTTAGAAAACAAATTTTTGTTTAAGCCATCCAGGCTGTGGTACTTTACTATGGCAACCCTAGCAAACTTACACACTTTCGAAGTTCACCTTCTAGCATTTAGCAGTGCTACACTGGGTAAATTATTTATCCTCCTGTACTCCATTTTATCAGTAAAATGGTGCTATTAAGGTCTCAAATTCCCAGATAATTTTGAGAAGTAAACCCCTATAAGTCGCTCGAGAAATGGCCTGGCTTATTGCAAGCTCTCGGTATTACCTGTCACAGTCTTTTTCTGAATCCAGAATCTTTACTTTTCTTTAGCATGCTGCATCTGTTGCATAGCCTATATAAAACTCTGTTGCTCTATTTCTAAAGGAATAACTATGTATTACTAAAGTTTATATGAGAGAACTACTTGATACCATTTCAATCTACAATTGAGAGTGACAGTTTCATGTCTGAGGTCTTTTATAAATGTGATTTTCTCCTCTCAAAATTTAAACAAGGAGTATGGGCCTTCATGACATGATGCTTGACAACAGCTGCCTCTCTTGAAAAGCATATGGGAAATGGCCTTTGAGAATTCAGAAGTTAGAGGTGACTGCTTTTGTGACTGGTCTGTTGTTATTTTTAAATGAAAAGGGTGAGCAATTTCAGAAATAGCAGAGCCAAAGTATCAGGCTTGGATTTGACAAGACTGCCAAGATACAGTTTAATATCTGTGTAAGTATGTGTAAATATTTGTCTGTAAAAACAGAAAAAAAAGCCTTAATTAACTTATAAAGAATAAATACTTGAGTCATCTCTTCCAGTGACAACATGATCTTATGTTACTACAATGTCCTTCATATTCACATCAAACAAATACAGCAGGTATTCCATAAACATCTGTAGTCAGAACTACAGACATAGACACAACTACAGAATTGAGATCAGGGGTTTAAGGCTAAATATTAAAAATGCTTTTCATATTTAGTATTCTTATGCAAGCCACAGCTTTCTAAGCGGCTATTAATTATTCCTAACAATGACATTGATTTATGTTAATTGTTTTCTGCATGTGAATATTTTTATTGCCTTTATATCATTTCCTGGTCACATCACATCAACTCTTTAAGTACTGTATCTCCATTTTATAGATGAAGAAGCTAGTTAAATAATATGCCCAAAGTAGCTTAGAAAAAAAATGAATGAGGAAATATTAAAACACAAAAATCTGTCTTATTCCAGAGTTCAAAATACTAATCATTTTATTTTGTCTTTTAGGGCCAAACCTATGGCATGTGGAGCTTCATAGGATAGGGGTCAGATCAGAGCTACAGCTGTTGGCCCACACCACAGCCACAGCAACACGGGATCCGAGCTGCATCTGCAGCCTACACCACAGTTCAAGGCAACACCAGATCTTAACCCACCAAGCAAGGGCAGGGATTGAACCTGCGCCTGGCCCTCGTGGATATAAGTCATATTTGTTTCCACTGACCCACAATAGGATCTCCCCAAGTACCAATCATTTTAGAAATAGCTTTCAAAAATTTGTACCAATTATTCCCTTAAAAGTAATATCCGGAGTTCCCGTCATGGCACAGTGGTTAACGAATCCGACTAGGAACCATGAGGTTGCGGGTTCGGTCCCTGCCCTTGCTCAGTGGGTTAATGATTCGGCATTGCCGTGAGCTGTGGTGTAGGTTACAGACTCGGCTTGGATCCCGCGTTGCTGTGGCTCTGGTGCAGGCCAGTGGCTACAGCTCTGATTCGACCCCTAGCCTGGGAATTACCATATGCCACAGAAGCAGACCTAGAAAAGGCAAAAAGACAAAAAAAAAAAAAAAAAGTAATATCCATTGCAATATGGTCTAAAATTGTAACTTGAGAATACTCTCAGTTCTCTTTATGGAAGAAAAAAAAAAAAAAAAAGGTTAAGCCAGAATACCTGTCAAAAGTAACTGGAATATGATTTTGATATTTCTAAATTTAAAAGACACTAAGATGTACAAAAAATAAACCTAAAATCTTAAAATAGTATTCTCCTAGGTGCCAGTAAACTATAGGTCTTTTCAAATGGACATGAAGAATCAAATGAGATTCTGTACATATATGCACAACATAAATATGACAAAACAATCCTAATGTGAAAGAGTTAAGTGCCACTAACAGCTGGAAAAAGAAGTTATTTGAACTTGGAGAGCTACTTCTTAGCTGTATTACCTACACTGTAGTACTTGGCTGAACATGTGCTTGATTAATCTAATTTTTGGAAAAGAAAAATTAAAGACTATTATTTTTATTTAATTTGGAAACTAATTTATATACAAAGCAATTGGCACATAGTATTTAATAAATATGCACTTGACTTTCCTCAAAATGTGATTTAGTCTCTGCTTTTAGCTTCATCGATCCTTTGTTCCATCCATCCATCCAAATATTTATTCCACAAATGTTTATTGTCTATCTATTATGCAAGAATCACTCTATGCTCTAGGTGCTGGAGACACAGTGGTACTCAAAGCAGACATGGTCCCAACTCTCACGGTGGTCACTTTATTACTTTCAATGTCAGTCTAATAGACTAGACTAGATTGGCACTAAGAAAAAAAAAGCTCAACAAAGAAAGATGTACACTGACTTGAAAGCTAGTATGTCTTTATCTCTTTAGGAATAAATTTTTATTTTAGAACTTCACGCATTAAACATCTCTTTATCTTGATAAAGTTATCCCATATTCTGTCACACATTGCTCCCTTCCATTTCTGAGAAGGGTTTGAATTTTCTTTTGACAGAATTTCTATCAATAGATACACTGATATGTGTGTGTGTGTGCATTTGTGCACGTGTGTGTGTTTAAATAAACAACTTCACCATGAAATAACCCCTACTTTTTTCCCTTTACTGTAATTTTACAGTGAAGACATCACTAGTGTCTTCTAAGATAGGACATATATTACATACAAGGTACAAAGTATATGAATTTTCAAAATATTTTTAGGTATTACATTCTTGCCTATTTTTGCATCATTTATTCAATAAATTATTTTTATAATATATTAGAAGCTATGCTCTTATTTGTGGATTAAGTGCCCAGGGACCTAGCATCTAGTTTATGGTTTTCAAATATGCTTTTCTGAAAATTTACATTTTCTACTCAAATTTCTTGCAGAAATTTCAGATTCTGGGTCTGCAGCAAGAAATTTACAAGATGACCTGAGACATCTCATTGTACCAAATAGCGAGTATACTATCACAAATTTCTATGGCCAGGTAAAAAGCGCTCAAGAACAAATTAGAAGAGACCCTTCCTGGCTACTGATTAGGGAATTTGAAATTCAAAAATTATAATAATAACACATGACTGAGTCCCATGAAATACATTTACATTTATGAGACTATAAAATATTAAATAAAATTAATTAGTCACTTTGGGGCAATAATATAGAACAAATTAATTTTCTTAAAAAATCAATATGTAAAAGAAAATAAGCATTCATCCTTTTTTCTATAAGAGTTGAAATACTGTATAATCAAGTAAAAGATTAAAGGCAGCATGTCTTTATAAAATATTCCAACTAATAAGAAAATTGTTAAAGTGAATATTAATCAATATTAGTTTATTAATTGTAAAAATTATACCATACTAATTTAATATATTAGCAATAGAAGAAACAGAATGTGGTCTATGTGGAAACTATTATTTTCTTTACAATTTTCCTACAAACATAAAACTTATAACAATAAAACATAAAACAATTATTTCATATTGCAGGCTGCTTTTGTAGAAACATTGTTTAAATATTTTGAGTTATTTTCATCTAAAATTACAAATAATCTTCTTAAATTTATTCTACTTAATTTCTCAGCAGTTATTTCATAATATTTTTTCTGTCATCAAAAAAAAAAAAAAAAATAGCCTTTTGAGAAAGGTCTTTGTTTTCCCTCCAGGGCAGAGGGCAAATTGCCACCAGCCCTTTTTTAGAAGATTAAGATTTCCTAAACTCAGAATTCCTCCACTGTGACACAAATCCATTTTGTTTACAATATCTGCCTGTGCCCACTTCCCAATCATCCCATGGGAATTGCCCCAGAAGTTAGTTAGAGGAAACAGTGAAAACACATAGCTCATACTGACTGCCGTGTCATAGTCTTAAGTCCTCTGCCAAAACAAGTGCCAGGTTAACTCATTATCTTGCAAAGAGGGTAAAACCTCAAGACCCTTGACCATTCTCACAACCAATCATTATGTCCTCGGGCTGAAGACTACCTATGGTTTCACCTAAGGAAATGAACATGAATATGATGAAGTCTCTGGATCCAGCTGCCAATTTGGAGGAACTAGAGAAGGTAGAAAACATATTGAACATATTGAACATATTGATTGCTTATTCATATTCTCTCATGAATAAGCAATCAAAAACAAACAAACAAACAAAAAACAGGTTTTGGAAAACCCTACAGAAAAATATTCTAGTCTTGAATGGATAAATTACAAGGTGATGGGGAGGAAAAAGCAACCTGTAATTAAAAGTCTTTAAAAAAAAATCAAACAATAATGTCATACTTTGATGATGATAAACTCTAAAGAAACATAAGAAAGCAATTTCCTAAAAGTAAGGATAGTGATAGAGAAATGGGTTGGAGACTGAGAAGAGGTATACTGTTGAGTTTATGGGGCTGGCTACCAAAGTTCTAGTTGTTGATGTAGTCTAACAGTTACAAGAGGGTATGCTTTAAAAACTCAAACTATGTTTTTGTTTTGTAAAGTTTTCGGTATTTGTGTGGTATTTGTAACATAAAGGTTATAAAAACAAGCTGTTAGTCGGTAAACACAAGGAAGTACACAAAAGGGTGCCTTTACGTTTCCACATTTTGCCATTTGCCATCTGAAATTTAGGAATTGAACAATTTCAATTCCTCTCTCCTCAGACTCAGGAACTGAGTGAGTATGTTAGGCACATTTGTGAAATCTAGGCAGAAAGAATAACATGTCTTATGACAAAGCACCCTGACAGAGTTTGCTGGGTTTACAGGTATGAAAGTTAATTGAAAATGAGGTCAAGACATCCAATTGGAAAAAGAAATATATGTATATATATGAAATATATATAGGAAAATTAGGCTGTGTTTTCACGGAATTATCTGCCTGGTTGCAGTATAAAAATGGCGTAGGGTGATGAGAGGCTGGTAGAGAGAGAAAAGGAAGAAAATTCTTGCCAGGCAAGAGTGAATGGTAGTGAATACTGAACAGCCAGGGATAAAATTCCAGCCATCTTTCTGAGGTGGAATAACAAATATTTCAGTGACTTAATTGGATATGGGATTAAGGAAGAAAAGGAAATAAATAATTATAGGGTTTTTTTGTTTGTTTTGTTTTAATTTTAGCGTGAGAGACTTGATAGATGGGGCTGTTAACTGGAAAAAACAAGTTCATGAGGAGAAATTTCCCAAATATGAACATTTGGTTACCTGAAGCTTAATTAACATATTTTCTTTGCAAATTCTTTTAAATGATTCTTTATCTTCGTATCTATTAAATTTCGATAGATGGCACGTCTGATATACTTTCCTGTGTTTAATACAGTTTTTAACTTAAAAATAAATTTTTTTAGCACCTGATTTCATACATATTTGTGGGTATTGATTTATATTATTCTTACACAGATTCAAAACAGTGGTTCTCAACAGACAGTGCTTTGCTCCTCATGGGACATTTCACAATGTCTGGAGACATTTAGAGTGTCACGCTTGGAGCGGCTGGCACCTTGTGGTTAGAAATCTGGGATGCCAGTAAACATACATACACAGGACAGCTCTTGTCCACCCGCCTCAAAAAGAATCTTCGTGTTCAAAATGTCACTAGTACCAAGATTGAAAAACTCTGGTATAGACTGATTAATTTGGGGCAACTGTTTGATTTTACTGCTTGTAGGTTTTCTAGAAATAGGGAAAATTCATAGTGTCAAAGAGTGTACTGTTAGCATGATCCACAAAATAGGCATACATTATGACGAAGATTTACACTAATATTCTTTTTTTTTTTTTTTTTGTCTTTGTGCCATTTTTTGGGCCCCTCCCGCGGCATATGGAGGTTTCCAGGCCAGGGGTCTAATCGGAGCTGTAGCTGCCAGCCTACACCAGAGCCACAGCAACGCGGGATCCGAGCTCCGTCTGCAACCTACACCACAGCTCACGGCAACCCCAGATCGATAACCCACTGAGCAAGGGCAGGGACCGAACCCGCAACCTCATGGTTCCTAGTCGGATTCGTTAACCACTGCACCACGATGGGAACTCCTACACTAATATTCTTATAATAACATCTATTTCCTTAACCTAAATTTATCATTATGTGTATCTAAAAACATAAGCAGGTAGAAAAGTAGATATATAATAGCTATATAGACTGGCTGACAGAAATAGCTGTAAGGATGGTGGATGGTTAGATAAATATCTATTCATATGGGTAATTATACAAAATATAAGTGTTTCTCTTTTTCTTTTTCCACTTTATAACCTAATTTTGCAGTAGCAAAGCTTTCTATGTTGATTTTTTTGTTTTTATTCACTATTAGAAGACTTCACTAATGCAACTCAGGGATATTAAGGCTAAAATGGTATATTTATAAACAAATTTACAAAGTCAGCTGTTTCCTTAATAGGCATAATTCTCCTTTCTCTCTGAGAAGGTATCTTTTGCTAGAAAAATTATGTTTTATGGTCTCCAAGCTATATTCAGTAACCTCAGTTATTCAGTAACTAATTTAAAAATAAAACAGCCCAGCAATGTTTCCTCGTTAGGAACACATGAAAAAATGATGTCCTGCTAACCTCTTACCTGTGTGGTAAACAAATGTTTATGATCACCTTTTTAGTTATTTATTTTATTCCCTCTAAGCCAATAGATAAATACATATAGTGTACATATAGTGTCTGTCTCTCTCTCTCTCTCTCTCTCTCTCTCTTCGTTTTGGCTGTGCTTGTGGCATGGAGTTCTGGGGCAGGGGAGCCACAGCAATGATCAGATCCACCCAGTAATGAGCTGGATCTTTAACCTGCTGAGCCACCAGGGAAACTCTTAATGTTTCTCTCTTCTGAGCTAACTTCATCACCTTCCTCTTAGGCTGTAATTTGCTAATCACACTAGGTTTGAATGGTGGTTGACAACACTGGATTATGTCTCCCAAGGACTACACACCCACAGTTTCTATTAGATTCATGATGTACTCATCAACACCAGAAACATCAATATCGTTCTCACTTCCTAGAGAATGTATGTAGATCCTAACTCTTTCTCATTCCAACCACTGTCTCCGTGATCTTCATCCACATCATCACAGCACTAAGGCTTCATATATACATTATAATTTATAAAGCACCTCAACATAAATATCACATTAAACTTTCAATTGGCAACTTCTGAAACAATTCACTAGATTTCAATAGATTGTTTTTAGAATTATGCTAAACTCTAAAATGTGTCAAGTCTTTAAGTTAATGAACTACAAGAATCACAGAAAGGAGATGATATTAATAAAATATGGCATAGTGACATTTGATTTAATACTCTTAAATGTACCACTAGAAAACATTTCACCTCCCTTTCCTAAAACTTGCTCTTTTAATCCTACACTAATTTCCTTAAGCAGACTCCAATCCTAATATCTGATGCAATCTCTAATAGCTGACACATGGATATAAAACTTATAAAATATTCATTCTAAGTTCTGCTTAGCTGACACAGTTACCTCAAATCCCTTGTAGAAAGTGTCAGTATATGAAAAAATAGATAAAACAAATTAGGTCATGTGGATTAAGTTTCTGCAGGACATTTTATCCTGCTCAAATTCACTTCTCCTTCTGTTATTCACGACACTACTGATATTATTACTATTACTTTTATGAGCACCTACTATATAAGTAGCATTGTGCTTGATGCTTTTACATAGAAGATCAAATTTAATTATCATTATCTCCACCTTATCTTTCTTTTAAAGACATGTATAGTTTGATTTATTCAATTATACCACAATTCCAACACATAGACGGTCAGCTATACTGCACAAACATAAGGCCACTACTGATTATCTAATTTTTACAATTAATTACTCCTGCATTGCCACAAAATAATTTATGGACACTGACATACCATGAAAAAGGAAAAGACAATAGAGATAATATATGAAAATAATTTGTGCATCAAAAGTTCTATTAAAAATAGTGTTGTTTTCTGATTTAGACCAAAATGCATTATGCAAATGGGATCAGCGTTAGGTAGCATAGAATCTATCTTTTTTTTTTTTGGTTTAACAGCAATCTCCCTAAGAGTACCTAGCATTTTAACTTATATATAATATGGATATACCCAATATGTATTTCACTAAATTAAATGTGCTGAAGTTTCAATTTATAACCCTCAGCTTCTGACACTTAGGGTTCTAAAAGGATAAACACTTGAATTGCTTATTTGAGTATGTTTTAAACCTACAGATAGACCATTGTTCAGAATCTTAACTTTGTTGAATTTGTTCAAAAGAGACCGTTCATTCATTCATTCCTTATCCCTTCGTTCAGTACATATTTAATGAATACTTGCTGGATGCATGGTCTAGGGTTTGTTTGGGAATATCTAGGTGAATCAAACCACCAAATTTCTCTTAAAAGTTTGGTATGTAATAGGGAACTGCAATAAGTACACAATTAGCCATACTTAAAGTAGAACATGCTATGTAAATATGATAGAAAGTGATAAAGATAATTAATTCTGAGAATTTCGAGGTTACATATTAGCAAATTATGATGTAAAGCAGAGAAAAAAGCAAATACTTATATTTTCCATTCTATTAATTACCATTTATAACTATGGTAGATAAAAGGAGAAGTATCAAAGGAATAGCAACATCTTAAAAATTTATGAGCCACAACTGAGGGGATGATGGCCTCATCAGCTTTACTAAGAAACCAATAGAGAATAACACCCTATGAAAGGATCATAAGTAGGTTTCATTGATAAATAGAGATAAAGGGAATAGGTTCTGAAGATAACAACCAACAATGCATTAAAGAAAAGAGTGAAAAATCAAGTTCCTGGGAAAGAACTTGGATAAAACATCCTCTGACATCAATCTTACAAATGTTTTCTCAGGTCAATCTCCCAAAGCAACAGAAATAAGAGCAAAAATAAACCAATGGGACCTAATCAAACTGACAAGCTTCTGCACAGCAAAGGAAACAAAAAAGAAAATAAACAGACAACTTACAGAATGGTAAAAAATAGTTTCAAATGATGCAACTGACAAGGGCTTAATCTCTAAAATATGCAAAAAATGTATACAACTCAATAGCAAAAAACCAACAACCCAATTGAAAAATGGGAAAAGTCCTGAATAGATATTTCTCCAAAGAAAATATACAGATGGCCAACAAGCACATGAAAAAATGCTCAACATCCCTGATTATTGGAGAAATGAAAATCAGACCTGCCATGAGATACCACCTCACACCAGTCAGAATGGCCATCATTAATAAGTCCACAAACAACAAATGCTAGAGAGGGTGTGAAGAAAAGGGAACCCCCCTGCACTGTTGGTGGGAATGTAAGCTGCTACAACCATTATGGAGAACAGTATGGAAGTATCTTAGAAAATTATACATAGAACTACTATACGAAACAGCAATCCCATTCTTGGGCATATATCCGGACAAAACTTAAAAAAAGACACATGCACCGCATGTTCATGGCAGCACTATTCACAATAGCCAAGACATGGAAACAATCCAAATATTCAACAGATGATTGGATTAGGAAGAAGTGGTGTATATATACATAGTGGAATAGTACTCAGCCATAAAAAATGAATGTCATTTGCAACAACATAGATGGAACTAGAGACTCTCATCCTGAGTGAAGTCAGAAAGAGAAAGACAAATACCATATGATTTCATTTATATCTGGAATCTAATATTTGGCACAAATGAACATTTCCACAAAAAAGAAAACCATGGACGTGGAGAAGAGACTTGTAGTTGCCAAGGGGAAGGGGGAGGGAGTGGGATGGATTGAGAGCTTGGGTTAATGGATGCAAGCTATTGCCTTTGGAATGGACTAGCAATGAGATCCTGCTGTGTATCACTGGGAACTACGTCTAGACACTTATGATGGCACATGACAATGTGAGAAAAAATAACGCATACATGTATGTGTAACTGGGTCACCATGCTGTAGAGTAGAAAAAAAATAATGTATTGGGGAAATAAAAACAACAACAACAACAAAAAAAAAGAGTGAAGAGAAAACCAAAGTACCATACTCAGAAATTGTTATACTTTTTTCTCATGGAATTAGAATATTTTTATCTTACTAATATATTCACTACTTAAAAATTTGTAGATTATCATTATGCATAACACATAGCTTTTTATATATTTTTTCTAATTTTTATTATAGTTGATTTATAATGTTCTGTCAATTTCTTCTGTACAGCAAAGTGACCCAGTTATATGTGTACATACCTTCTTTTACTCACATTATCCTCCATCATGTTCCATCACAAGTGATTAGAGTTCCCTATACTATACAGCAGGACCTCATTACCTATCCACTCCAAAAGCAATATTTTGCATCTACTAATCCCAACCTCCCAGTCCATCCCACTCCCTCCTCATCCCTCTTGGCAATTACAACTCTGTTCTCCATGTGCATGAGTTGGTTTCTATTCTGTACAGAGGTTCATTTGTGCCACATATTATATTCTAGATATAGGTGATATCCTATGGTATTTGTCTTTCTCTTTCTGACTTACTTCACTTAGTATGAGAGCCTCTATTTGCATCCATGTTGCTGCAAATGGCATTCTTTTGTTCTTTTTTATGGCTGAGTAGTATTCCATTGTGCATATTTACCACATCTTATTAACCCATTCATCTGTTGATGGACATTCAGGTTGTTTCCATGTCTTGGCTATTGTGAATGAACATAAGGGTGTATGTATCTTTTTCAATGAAAGTTTTGTCTGGATATAGGCTCAGGAGTGGGATTGCTTGATCATATGATAGTTCTATATTTAGTTTTGAGATACCTCCATATTATTTTCCATAGTGGTTGTACCAATTTACATCACCACCAATACTGTATAAAGCTTCCTTTTTCTCCACACACTTTCTTGCATTTATTATTTGTAGACTTTAATGATGGCCATTCTGACTGGTGTGAAGTGGCACCTCATTGTAGTTTTGATTGGAATTCTCTAATAATTAGTGATGTTGAGAATTTTTTCATGTGTCTGTTGGCCAACTTTGTGTCTTCTTTGGAGAAATGTCTATTCAGTTCTTCTGTACATTTTCAATTGGGTTTTTGGGGTTTTTTTGCTGTTGAGTTGTATGAGTAATCTGTATATTTTGGAGATTAAGCCCTTGTCAGTTGCATCATTTGAAACTATTTTCTCCTGTTTTGTAGCTTGTCTTTTTTGTTGTTTTATGGTTTCTTGTGCTGTGCTTTTAAGTTTGGTTAGGTCCCACTGGTTTATTTTTGTTTTCCTTTCTATTGTTTTGCTAAGAAAACATTTGTACCATTGATGTCAGAGTATGTTTTGCCTATATTCTCTTCTAGGAGTTTGATGGTGTTGTGTCTTACATGTAAGTCTTTAAGCCATTTAAAGTTTATTTGTGTGCATGGTGTGAGGGTGTGTTCCAGTTTCATTGATTTGCATGTAGCTGAACAGGTTTCTCAGCAACACTTGCTGAAAAGACCGTCTTTTTCCCATTTTATATTCTTGCCTCCTTTGTCAAAGATTAATTGACTATAGGTGTCTAAGTTTATTCTTTATTTCCCCTTCTATTTTAAATGATATTCTTGCTGGGTAAAGTATACTAGACTGCAAATTTTTTGCTTTTAGAACTTTGAATATATCTTGCCACTCTCTTCTGACCTGTAGTGTTTCTGTAGAGAAACTGGCTGATAGCCTTTATAGGGGTTCCCTTATAATTAACTGTTAATTTTTTTCTTAATGCCTTTAAAATCCTCTCCTTAATTTTTGCCATTTTTATTATAATATGTCTTGTGTGGGTCTGTTTGGGTTCAACTTGTTTGGGGCCCTCTGTGCTTCCTGTACCTTGATATCTGTTTCCTTTAGATTTGGAAAGTTTTCAGCCATAATTTCTTCAAATGTATTTTCAATCCCCCTTTCTTTTTCTTCTCCTTCAGGAATCCCTATTATGTGTATATTGGTCCACTTTATATTATCCCAGAGATCTCTTATATTGATTTCATTTTTTTTTCATTTAGTTTTCTGTCTGCTGTCCTGATTAGATGATTTCCATTATTCTATCTTAAAAGTCACTGATTCATTTCTCTACATTATTCATTCTTGCTCTCCAGTGCCTTTAACTCAGCTATATCTCTGCAAATGAATTTTCTAATTTTTCTTTGCTCTTCCTTATATTTTCTAGCTCCTTTCTAAAGTAATCTGCATTACTGTTCATATTCATTCTTAAGTCCTTCATATTCACTCAATTCCTTCAATATTTTTATTATCTCTGTTTTGAACTCAGTGTCTGTTAGAATGCAGAGGTCTGATTTCATTTTTTGCTCCTTCAGGAAAATTCTCCTGTTCTTTTAACTGGGAATAGTTCCTGAGCTTCTTCATTTTGCTTTTATTTTTCTTGTTCTGTGAGTTTAGGAAAAACAATTGCTGTAGTCTAGGAGGGCTATTTATATGGGAGAGCAGCCCTGGGTATTTTGTGAGGTCCCTCTGTCTTGGCTAATCTCCCCGTTAGTTAGGTGGCTTCCAAGGGTATGGGTTCTTTTCCTCTTTTACAGCTTCCTCTCAGGGGCAATAGTCCTGTCCTGATTCCTTTTATCCCCTCCCCCTTTTGTTTCCCTTTTGTTCTATCCAGTTTTGTGGATGTTTCCTTGGCTTTTTTTTTTTTTTTTTTTTTTTTTTTTTTTGTCTTTTTGCCATTTCTTGGCCTGCTCCCAAAGCATATGGAGGTTCCCAGGCTAGGGGTCGAATTGGAGCTGTAGCCACTGGCCTACACCAGAGCCACAGCAACGCTGGATCCGAGCCGCGTCTGCAACCTACACCACAGCTCAAGGCAACGCCAGATCATTAACCCACTGAGCAAGGCCAGGCACCAAACCCACAACCTCATGGTTCTTAATCGGATTCGTTAACCACTGCACCACGATGGGAACTCCATGTTTTCTTGCCCTTTTTGGAAGTTTAAGGTATTCTGCCACCATTCAGTAGAAGTTCTGTGTGAATCATTCTACATGCACATTTTTTTTGATGTTTTTGTGGCAGAAGGTGAACACCATGTCTTACTCATCTTGATCCAGCTCACATATAGCATTTTATATCTTTGGTTTAATAATACGCTGAGGTTACTTAAAATTAATCATTTGGTATGTGAACACAATTTTTCTTTTCTTCATTTCTCTTTTTTTCTGTATAACCCTAACTATGTAAACAAGATAAACTCTGATAAAGTATCAAACAATTTTTATTTGAATTATATTTAGGCTAATTAGTTATATTAAACTACATTAATTACACATTTTAAAATACCTATAATGTATGAGAGATATGCATATATACTCATATTCTAAAGTAATATAAAAAAAGTCAAACTGTTTTAAATATTATTTTCTTGTGCTTTTCCTTCAAACTCAGTATTCTTTTATTATTTTTATCTCACACACTGTGTTTCCACGCTCCTTTAGGCATCATTGGTTTTTCAGATGTACAGGACAAGCTTCAATGAAAACACCCTCAAATGTTTACTGTGAATGGTTTGGGGGCACAGTTCATGAAAATAATTTTTCTAGTGTTCTATAGTGAAGCAAATGGAGCATCATTTCAAGAACTGTTTTGCCAGTTCTCCCAAATTTTATGAGAAATATTAAGAACATAAGGTTTAATGCAGATTTTAGGGCTAAAAAGGCCATGATTAAAATGAGGGCATTTTTATGAATTATAAGTAGAATATGAAATACACCTCATCAGTTTCTTATTGCTTAAACTAAGCTATTCTTTAACCAAAACGTTGTACATATATTTTATTTATTATTTGGATATACCGCTGTCAGCTGTCCACATATGTTGAACATTTTCAAATCATAAACTGAAAATACCCATTTTATTGGATGAAATTATAAAGTCATAGGGGATTTCTAACATTCCATATCACAATACCAATGAGAGTAAATAAAATTAGTGACTTATATATTTTCTTCTTTTTTCTTCAAGATTTTTTATCAGTGGGGGGGGCAAGTCATTATTCTGATCTGCCATATAAATAGTTGCACAATGACTCAGTGACAATTTCATTTTCATTTTTCCCATCTCACCCTCTCATCTAGCTCTCTCAATTCAAAAAAGAAATGCCCTTTCTATTCAACAGGGGACCAAACTGAAGCCAAATGGAGAAACCATAAAGGAAACAAAAAGACGACCTACATACTGGGAGAAAATATATACAATGGAGGTAATCAACAAAGCATTAATTGCTAAAATATACAAATAGCTCATATAACTCAATCTCAAAAAACAAAGAAACAAAAAAGCACAACGTGATCAAAAAAATGGCCAGAAGACCTAAATAGACCTATCTCCAAAGACGTACAGGTGGCTAACAGGCACATGAAAAGATGCTTGACATTATTAATTATTTGGCAAATACAAATCAAAACTCTAATGAGGTATCACCTCCCACTGGTCAGAATGGCTATCATCAAAAACATACAAATAATAAATACTGGAGAGAGTGTGGAGGAAAGGAAACCCTCCTAAACTATTGGTGGGAATGTAAGTTGATGCAGCCACCATGGAAAATAATAGGAGGTTCATTAAAAACTAATAATAGAACTTCTATATGACCCATCAATCCCACTTCTGGGCATACATCCAGAAAAGATAAAAAATCTAATTTGCAAAGATACATGCACCCCAATTTTCATAGTAGCACTATTTACAATAGCCAAGATACGGAAGCAACCTAAGCATCTACTGACAGATAAATTGATAAAGAAATGGAATATTATCCACCCATTAAAAATAATGAAATGTTGTCATTTGCAGCAACATGGATGGACCTAGAGATTATCATACTAAGTGAAGTAAATCAAAGACAGACAATTACCATGTAATATCCTCTATATGCGGAATCTAAAAAATAATAATAATACAAATGAACTTATAGAACAGATATAGTCTGAAAGACATAAAATTAAATTTATGGTTATCAGTGGGGAAAGGGGGTGGAAGGAACAAATTAAGATTATGGGATTAACAGATACATACTACTATATATAAAATAGATAAATAAAATAAACAGTTAAGATTTACTACATAGCAGAGAGAACTATATTCAATAATTTGTAATAACTGAAAATGGAAAAGAATCTGGAAAAAATATATACATATATAACTGAAACACCCTGCTGTATATCTGAAAGTTACAAAATATTCCACATATAATAAAGACTTTCAAATACTCAACAAAGAATAATTTTTTTTTTTTGTCTTTTGTCTTTTTTAGGGTCACACCTGTGGCATATGGAAGTTCCCAGGCTTCGGGTCGTATCAGAACTGTAGCTGCCGGCCTACACCACTGCCCAGCAATACTGGATCCCAGCTGCATCTGCAACCTACACCACAGTTCATGGCAATGCCGGATCCTTAACCCATTGAGCAAGGCCAGGGATCGGAACCTGTATCTTCATGGACACTATGTCAGGTTTG